>NC_142664.1:28725304-29038742 GCF_026168435.1 Sesamum indicum
CGGTTTATCATCGGTCGTGCCTTTCGTCGCCTGGCATATCAAGAATCAGTGCTCGGCTCTGCCGGCGAGGTGGGTTTTGTATCATTGGGGTGAACTGAGAAGTACAATGGGGCCTTGGATAACTTCACTAGTTAATGCTACTTTTGGAGAGTTAAACATTGAAAAATTTGAAGGATTTGATGATGGAGATGGGAAGATGAGTTCTCCAGTTTGTTTTGAGAAGGCTGTGGTAATGAGGCATGCTGAAGCTGGGATGTCGGGGGATAAAAGATTGCCAGTATATGATCTGGTGAGGTGCAGGGCCAGGGCTTCCTGCAATATGAGCTCGGAAGGTAGGCTCTCCGACGTTGATGAGAAGGGGATTCCGGTGATTGGGATGACCATGTTGATGAGGGCGGGCCCCAGGTCGTTCAAGAACGAATCGGTGGTTATTGGAATCTTCGACAGGGCCTGCCGGAAGGTGGAGGGCTGCCGCCTGACGGTGGCCTATGCAAGCAACCTTAGCTTTTGTGAACAGGTGATCTGTGTGAATATGTTCATGAACCCATACCAACCGCATATCAAAAAGGACCACCTTCGGGAATCACTCAGAGAGTTAAAACAAAAAGTACATTAATCTGAACTATTTCGTACAATTAATTAACTCCATTGCCTTGATTGTACGTACAGGTGAAATTAATGAGCTCAACAGACATATTGGTATCTCCACACGGGGGCCAATTGACCAACATGTTCCTGATGGACAGGAACAGCAGCGTCATGGAATTCTTCCCAAAGGGCTGGCTCAAGCTCGCCGGAATCGGCCAATACGTCTACCACTGGATGGCCAAGTGGGCAGGGATGAAACACCGCGGCGCCTGGCGGGACACTGGCGGCGATCCCTGCCCGTACCCGGAGGAGGACAGCCGCTGCATGGCCATTTATAAAAATGCAAAAATTGGATATAACGAAACCTATTTTGCTGAATGGGCAGCGAGTGTCCTGAGTGATGTGAAGTTGAGAAAGGCACAAGAGATCTCAAACAAGACAAGTGGAGTCCCTGTTTCTGTTTCCACTTCTTGCGGTTGTTAGGTTATTGGCTATTTGGGCTGTTTGATGTTATGGTTTTTTGTTGTCGGCTTATGTATGTATATAATAAGTGTTCCAAAATTTATTTATTTTACAAATTGGAGATTTTGCTATTTATTCAAAGAATTATTGTTTGTATAAATTGTTTTATAATATACGTAACAATTATTTTCTTTAGCTATATGTTAGAAAATCGGTTTATAGATTGTGAGATGAGTGCAGAAAATACAATTTAGACCGAATTCGATCAGATTTGAATCAATTATATGGTAAATGCAATATATTGTTGTGTGATTGGTGTACAATTCAAAAAAAATAACCAATCACATAATAAGTGTTATACACTTACTTTATAATTAATTTGATTCGACCAAATTTGGTCGGGCAAGAATTACCCTACCCCCATCTCCTTATAGACAATATTTGTTCTCATGTGCTTCTTTGTAGTTTTCCTTTGCCTCGCGTTCCTATTGTGCTTTGGCATTGGCCATACATTCGTAGCAATGATACTATCATTATTTCCTATTTAAAAAAAATATTAATTATATTTATATCCCTTTTAAAATGTGAAATTACACGATTTTTCAAAAAAGTTCTAAAATTACTTATACTCTATCAAAAAGTTTAGTATTTACACTTAATCCCATTTTATTAGAATTTGGACGAAAAATATTCATTTTTTCATAAAAATTACCTTAATTTTTAATTTTACCTTTTGTTTAACATTCTCATTTAAAAATTTGTACTTATATGGAAAAAAATATGATGATGTTAACCATGAGAATATTAAATGAGGAAAAAAAAATCAAAAGTTTTTGCAATTTGTGTTGCTAATTAAGGTTAGTGTTTTTCGTCCAAACTCTAATAGAAGAATGTAATGTGTAAACATTCAGAACTTCTTTGGAAGGAAGTTTAATTTCGCGTTTTTAGAAAGAATTTAAGTGTAATTAACCCCTAAAAAACGTTGATTCAATTAATACATACATTAATATAATTAAAAATAATAATATAAATTCATATAAAGTGAGACAAATATTCATACAAACTTTAATAACATAGGTGCGCGCGGGAATCAATGCGGCAAGATCTTGAAATCTTCTTAGAATTGATGGAAAATAGAAATTATTTCTTGGGATAAGCGTTGAATCTTCTCCGAATTGGTATCAACTTTTTGCTAAGTGTGGATTAATTAAATTATTAAGAATGAGAAAATCTGGTTTGGGACTAATTTCTCCATTGTTTGAACTTTCTCATAAATTTTCTTGAGATAATTAAAGAAACCTTCCCATGAGGTTGGTCTCATCAAAATCAAATTATACAAGTTTTTGTTAGAATTTGATCAAATTACAAGCTATCTTCCTCATGGGTTATTAAATACAGTTATTTTAGACTACATTCGTATTTATGGATTTGAAGTCACGTTTATTTTCAAATTTCAATAATAAATTCTTTTGATTTATTTGAATGGAATATTTTAAATTCAAATAATTTCCAATTTTTTAACTCCGAATTTGAAATATTTTCCAATCTTTCCCAGACCGTTCCGTCAAATCAAAATCCATCAGCCCGAGTATAAATATAGAGAGGTTTTTAGTTTCATTAATTAGACTCATATATTTTATCCAATTCCGTGTAATTATTAATTAGAATATTAACAATGTTTATATATAGTTTCCTCAACTTATTTTGAATTATTTTAAAATTTAATGGCTATATGGCCATTTTCATTAAAATATATAAAAAAAAATTATATATGTTATTGGACTAAAATCGAGATTTTTAAAAATTTCTAAGATAAAAAATAAGAAAATCCCATATCAATAAAATAAAAAAATTTAAAGTTACAAGACGAAAAATATTATTTTGCCGTTAAAAGATCTGGATAGACTCAACCAATCTCGATTGAGTTATTGTTTTCAACATATCTGGACGCACCATTTATGCTTCTTCACACGATAAATTAGTTTTAATTTGGCACAAGGAAGTGCAGACCAACCCACCCTACTACCCAAAATAGATACTCAATAATGATCTTTCTTGAGTTATGTATCCGGATGAATAACAAACCGTGTTAGATATTTGGACATTAATTAGACAGCTTAATTAGTATATAGGGGGCCTATTGATGTAATTATAAATACAGTTTATTGTTTGAAAATTTATGAATATTTCATCAAATAAACAATAATTATGTAACTCAACTACTTTATTCATACTATCTTTTTTATTAAAAAAGACATATGAAAAATATTAACATAATTCAAAATGACATATCTGCAGGTTCACCATAAAAACAGGATAGAAAACCTTACAAATGTTATAGAATTGATCGTGTTGATAGAGGAACGTTAAAATTTTCAAATAACAAAAAAAAAATATTTATAATTATATTAAATTTTGGATGATGTTATTGTAATTTACCTTTCATTTTTCCAAATTCATTGCACGTAATTCGGCACCAACGCGGTTTCCACAATTACCACTAATGACCGACCTATACTTCTTCTATAACAAACCAAAAATTGGACCACATTAATTTCCCCATCCCTCGATTTCTTCCTAAAATATTTTCCATTTCTTACCAAACCAATTAATTCATATATATATCACGTTACAAATAATTGCACTTTGTTTTAAGCCAGAAACAATAACCTAAATCATTAAATTAATTGTTACAACTTAGACGTAATTAAAGCATTTTAGAAATTAGTGTTGCTAAACTAACTTCTTTTTCTTTTTGTCTTGAAATTTCAATTTTGTCGACCAAAATCTTATTATTCTGCTGAATTAAGACCATTATATATATATATATATGCACACATATAATGAAGAATATATACTGTCATTATAAATGACTATGCGTTAAAATTTATGGTAAATTAATTTTGTATATCATATTTAAATACAATGAATACAAAAGCTAATTTTTATCAAAGTTAATTAATATTTTTTATATGAAAAATGTTTTAAGGTCGCCTATAGAAACAATCGTTTATTGCTATTGCACAGTCATGATTAATTGCTATTTGCTTTGATTTTTCTTTTTCCAAAAAAATTACTATAGTAATTAATGATAACAAAAAAAAAAAAAATTAGTGGATATAGGGTCTGAATTTTACAAATATGGATTTTTTTTAATCAGTTGCTAAATATGTAAACAAATTATGAAATCGTGTGAAGATTACAAATATGGAACATAATAATTAATTCTATTTCCATAAAATATTTGCACTTATTTAATAATTAGTGCAAATTATACGATTCTTTTAAAATTTATCATAATTATAAATACTCATTTATTATTTAAAAAATTAAAAATATCTTTCTAAAATTAACGATCGTATAACGAGGAGAATGTGCCTATTTAAAGAAATTTAAAAAGAGTGTGATAATTTATTCTAATAATTTTTATTTATGCTAAATTGCCATAATTTTGACTACCTTTGAGTAAATTCAGTACCCAAACTTGTTTTTTTTTATAATTACCAAAGATATTATACTTATATTAACAAACACCTAATCTTTTATTTTTAAAAGAAAATAATTGTTAAAATTAATCTCATTTATTACTTAGTGGAGAAGCACTAAATCAATTAGAATTAAATCAACTGGGGAAGGGGGGAGTTTTATACATACATACATACATATCACACACGTTGTTCTACAGCTATACAATAAAGCGTGTTTTCCTATACTTGGAAATTATTATTAATTGGAAATACCTCTCATCACATCTCCACCGTCCAACAATTCCCCCTTTTACACAGAAATTTCATCCAACGACGACTGTCATCAGAGGATTCCACAACTCATGCCTACTCGTAACTCTTCCTTTTTCCTATAAATACCGTATCCATACTACTCCCATCCTCGTACTCACAACCAAAGATCTTCTCTCTCTCTCTCTCTCTCTCTCTCTCTATATATATATATATATACTTCTCTCCAGCTTTTTGGGTTTCAAGTTTCCGAGTGTTACAATGGCAGTTTCAAAGGTTTTCTCGATGTTGATGGTGGCATTGCTGTTGGGATCCGCGGCTGCGCATTCGCCTTCCTCCGCACCGTCCCCGTCTCCTGTAGCCTCAGCACCCCATTCCGGTTATCTTGCACCGTCTCCTGTGTCGAAGCCGCCGAGTCACTCTCCATGGTCAAGTCCTACGCACGCTCCGGGAAAGTCCACCACTCCACCGCCCTCATCTCCTCCGGTTGCGGTCAAGTCCCCTCCTCCACCGCCGTCAGCCGCATCTCCCGCTCCTTCCGTCGCATTACCCCCGACCACCGCTCCAACGCCTTCTCCAAACGGCGCCATTCTCAACAGAGTAGGCTTCGCAGTCGTCGCCGCTGGCTTCTTCGCCGTCGCTTTGGTGGCGTGATCGGTCGGATAGTTGGCTTTCCTGCCTACTTTATTGAGTCTTTTTTCGGTTTCTTATTTCTAATATATTATCATTAACAGAGAGACACTTGAGTTTCATAGGGGGGTGTCTGATTGTTATCCCTATTAACTCCTTTGTGCGTTCGTGTGTGTGTGTGTGTCTGTAGGGGGCTGATCTATTATTTAATATTTATTTTTTCAGATCATTTGATGTGCTGAATCATTGTCACCAGTGTGTGGTTTCGTCTGTTGATTTACTATTCTTTTTTGATAGATATGTGTTTTATTTATATTGTGTTTGAATGGGTAATTTTTAATTTATAATAACATATTTATGATACTTATTAAGATATTCAATAAGCTTTTAAATTTTAATTTTGAATAAAGCTTTAAATTCATTTAATATATAATAATTTAAATTTATTATTTCAAATCCTCATGGAAATGCAATCTTAATTATCGGTTGATTTGATAATTAAGCAGTAATTACAGACAAAAAGATACAACTATAAAAGAAGAGATTAAAAAATTATAGATAAACAATAACAATGGTGATAAAACTAATCTTGTATTAAATCGTAACACTCAATTTCGTAAAATTAAAATAAAAAACACCATTTTAATTTGAGAACACACACATATGCATAGGACAAAAATCTCCGTATAATGTAGTTATTTGGAATGATTAAAATTGGTCCAAGAAGATGAAAATGTGAGTGTCCTACTTTTGACTGGTTATCTTATGTTGCCTTTATGGGCAACAAAAATTGAGGACCCGTGTCCATGATGATGGTCGAATTCCCATATTGCCAATTTCGATAATCTTTTGATGACTAATAGTCTGAATTTTAATTTAATTAAAGGTATGAGAATGAGCAGCATATGGTGAGTGTGTGTGTGTGTGTGTGTGTGTGTCCTTATCTTTTTTTCTGAAGGCTAATACTTTAATGTGTTGCAGTGAATATGAGTGGATTGAAATTGGTGTTGCAATCCAATGACTGTAGAATAATTTCATATCTATTGGCTATGGGCTTCATTTGTTAGATGATGGGCCCTTTGGATTCTGAGTTCAGCCTATTATTCTCCTTTTCCACTAGCTCCTACAATATTTCTATGGATAACTTATGGCAAATTTGGTAAAATTATAAATATTTACTCGTGTTTGAAAAAGTAAAAATATTTTTTTAAATAAAAAATAATTGTGTAGTTTTAGATGATGAGGCGGACATTAATTTTTTTTAAAAAAAATTGAACGTGGGTAAAATAAATAATTTATTGAGCATGTTCATATTTTAAAAAATTCTAGAAAATATATAAAATTATAATTTATAATTCAAAAAATATTTTGGGTGGTTCACCACACAAGAAGAATAAAAATTTAATGGAGGCATGCGGAATTAGTTTGTTGTTGGGATGTTGAATCAAATGAATATTTATAATTTTTCAAGTCATGAAAATATATTTAAAATTATGTTAAATTTTAGAAGATGTGACTGTAATTTACCCATATTCGTTATATGATTATTGATGAGTGGTTGAGATTACGTATGAAAGTTCTTATTCCAATATTTCTCCAAGAAAATAAATGCAGGTATGTAGGTAATTTACAATTTATTTGTTATTTGCTCCAAGGTGAAGAAAATATAATTAATTGGAACATTGAAGAATTACAGGTCGGTGACTCCCACCATAACTGGGGGTTCCTTCCATATCCTTCTAAGTTTTTGGGTGTTTCCCTTGCACGATCTTATCAACAATTGGCTCAACCATTCTTTCCAGCTCTTCCAAATCTTGCTTCACGTCACCAACCTGTTACCCATTAATACAATTAGAACAGCCACTGTAAAAATTGAACTTGCATAGACCATGTTTTCTCCTAGATTAATAGATCATATATATATATATATATACCTTTTCGATTATATTTTCAATGAGTTGGGCATCATGGGAAGCTACGTTGGATACATGTTCCATCACCTGAGCTGCTTCCTTGAGTTTACTCTTGTCTGGAAGCTGATTTGCCACCTCCGTCAGCGCCTTGTCCGCGGTGGTCGCCACCTTTTCCACCACTTGTGCCACTGCCTCCACCTCCTCCGCCACTTTTGCCGCCTCTCCTGGCATTCAAATTCAAATTCAAGACTTTCTACGCACAACATGCATGTATTATATGAAATGCCAAATGGAACTTTCATTCACAATAAGATTCCATCTATTACATTATGATACGGATGACAAACTATCTTCTTTATTACCTTCCAATGTCAGCAAGTAGTCCCATTTGTTCTTCCAAAATGGCATCAGCAATGATACAACAGACCCCAAAAGCCATTTCACCCTGAGCAAAACAACATCATTTTTATTAATTCCGACAATGATGTCATAATTTTTGACAAATCAATGATATTTCCAATACCAATTAATTGTCTGTTAACGTTGTTTATATAATTATATATATGCTATTCATCAGAAACTACTAGGTCAGATATTTGCTTTATTGTGCAAGAATCAATGTGTACCAATTAGAGAAGCCAAATTTGGGAGGAGCTGGTAATGGTGGTTGATCACTACTACTTTCATCCTTTTCCCTTCAAGAATTACAATTAAAACAAAGTGAGTATATAGTATTAAAAATAAAAGAAAAACCTCAATAATGCACTAATTATATGCATGAAATAGACCTACATTCCCAACTGGGGTTGGCTATACGCCCTGGAGTCTGCGCTTATGAACCTTAGCCCTTGATCCGCAGAACCTTCACCTCCCGGCTTATACGGTGGCAGATCGCGGTGGTGGAACTGGCGGCACCGCCACGAGCTGCCACTCATACCTCTGTAGCGGTACAGCAGCTTGACCAAAGTTTGGAATTTGTACCAGGATGATGGGTTTCTTGCAGCCATGCGCTGAACAAGTATTATTTCGTTCTCCGATTTTCAAAAGTCTGTTCCATGTACGTAGTGGTTTTATAACAAGTAGCAAGAAGTTTTGACACACACGTCTGAGGATGACTGAAGCCAATTCTACCTTTGCAATTACGCTAATAAAACGTTTGCATTGCTAGAATGAGCTGATGAAATGCCTGTAGAGGACCCTAACACGGCAAGAAATGATGTGGCGGAGTCTAATTGGTCACACTTTAAGCCAAAGATTATGGTTTATTTGGCCTAACGAAAAAGCTAGAAGAAGTCACCTGTTTCTTGCAAGTTTAAGCTTCAAAATGTGCCGCCTTCTTTCTTTTATTCACTTTTGTTTTATGAATTTCGGTGGAGGTTTAATTGCGGATTGAATTTTCTGTTGTAAATTATATTTCATGATTCATCTTTTACTTTATTTAATGTACACACTCATATGTCTAAGAGGACATCATATTTGATTTAGAAAAAGAGTTTATGTTGGAAGTAAACCCCTTCACTAGAGAATCCAGCAAAAAAGATTCCTAACTTAACTATTACAAGGAATCGTGAGTTATAAAACCCCAAATATTACAAACTAATATACAGAAATATAAACAGATTTTAAACAAAAAATATATATTTTACAAATCTAATAAATAATATAACAAAAACAAAAAAAGGGGGGTTTGGCTCAGAGAGCCAGATCCGAAGAGAAAAAGCCGACGGCCACAAAGACGGGCAACTTCTCACGGTTGCTTAGTATCCAAACAACGACAATAAAAAAACCCAGGCCACACAGACTCACTTGAAACCACAAAAGTTTTCCACACAAAAAATGATTCACAAAGAACGTTTCAAACGGAGCAGAAGAAGGAGAATGATAAAGAGATTTCTAAATGGTTACTCAAAGACCAGAAGCCATGGGAGGCTTTTACAGAGGCACAAAATTGAAGACAAAGGGAGAGAGAGGCTGCGGATATGAAAATCGATGGAGAAGAGAAGTCAGAGAGAGAGAGAGAGGAGAAGTCAAAGACAGAGAGAATAGGCCAGAGAGAAATGTTGTGGAAGAAATGAGGAGACAGAATGAATTAGAATTAGGATTTTAAGGTATAAGTATAATACAAGTGGGTCGGATCTGTGGGTTGGGTGTGGAGAGTGGGATGAGCCTTCCAAGTGTGAGGCTTTGCAGCAATGGGCTGGGCCTACCAATAAGGTTATGAGTCATTTTGCTCAATATTTTATAACGTAGTATATGTGTATATTGAATGAAATAGGAGATGGAATCCAATTTACAGTAAAAAAATTCACTCTTCTTTAAACATTCTATAATAATTAGACTCTTGGAAGGAGTTTTGGGTGAACTAAATGGATTTAACTTTTAAGAACAAGTTTGGGTTTTAAGTTTATGAGCATTATTAATGTACTTTGAGTTGATATAAAGCTATGATGAACTTAATGCAAACTATATAGGCCTTTATTTAGTCTGACTGAGTTTGAAATCATCTTTAATTTGACCCAATTTTTATTTATTTTGTTTTCAACTGGCCCATGATTCGAGTAGGCGGGTCGACATTAATTGGGATTTTGGTGTGATTAACATTCGAGCCAAATGGCTTGAATTTTGTTCCTCATATTTAGCTTTGGCCAATTTCCTCTTATTTACACCTCTTAATTGATCAAATAACCAGGCATACCAAAGTGCAGAACTTATGACATGTCAGTAGCTTTTTGTCTAAAATGATGCATCATTAATCAGTGTTCTTTTTCCTGTCTTCCATTGTTGTTGGGTAAGCGGACCGCCTCTCTTACATCAAACGGCGAGTCTCCGACTGAGAAGGTTTCACCGCTTAGGCGCAAAATTTCGGATATACATTATAAAAGTAAAAGAAGAAAATTGATTTTACTGTTGAAAGTTCTGCTTGTACTTATTAAATTCTGCTCGTACTTATCATTTTGTTCTCAGTATTTGTGTTTTTATTAATATTCCAGTATTTAATTTTTGTTGAGTCTGTTGCCAACTAGAGTTCAAAGTGAGTTAGTTTTCTTTTTTAGCTAAAACTAGTTTTCTTTTTTAGCTAGAATTCTATTCTTTATATATAGTTTCACACTTCTGTAATTTTAGAACGAGAGAGTTTAGATAAATAAAGTACTTGAGTTTTTATATGAATAAAGCCTAATTTTTCTTTTTCTAATTTATTGCCATGAATATACTCTATTCCCCCCACTTGAAATTTTAACATTGACGAGCTATCTTCTCTGGGTTTAGGGGCAGAGTAGGGTAGGGAAAGGTGGTGCTTGAAGCTGATCATGGTAAGTGTTTTTTTAAACGGTAATTACATACCTGATTATATCAATATCTCAATATTATCAAACAATACATAAATTTAATTAATAAATCAATACAATTAAAAAATAAATAAGTAATAATAATTCACAATAAAGTGAAACAATTAACCACACATCTGGTGAGACTTAGACCCATAACCTTGAATTTATTTATGGTACCTCACCTTTAAATACTAGACTAGACATTATTGGTGGTTCATGAAAAGTTCTGATCCTGTCAAAACAAGGAGGTCTAAATATAAGACAATATGAGATGAATTTTGAGTCGATACTAGGAGTTGGCGGGGGCCAAACCTTCTCCAAACCTTCCCAGATTTCAAGTTTAACAATTTGCTATGAAAAAATATTTATAGTTCGAGTTTTGAAGGAATACAATCTGTTTAGTTGAAAGAATCGGACAACCAAAGCTTAGGTAGGCTTTTCCATCAAGTGCTAACTCTTGTAATTGATTGAGCTCAAGTGCTACAACAAAATGTCGTTCTTGACAACAACATTCTCGAGTTTTTATATCCTTAAAACGTGCGAACCACAATAATCAAAATAAAGTGAAAATAAATAATCGACAAATTATACATCAGCAAGTGATGGACCTTCATTATTGTCACTTAATTGATAAATTTTTCTATGCAGAATTCTGCTAATGACAATCATTAGCACCAATATGAAATATGCCCGATATTTGATAATAGCTCAAAATCTGTAGTGCTTTAATTATTTTTAATCTTGTTTTTCATCAAACAAATATAAATAAACAAGGTTCATTATAAAACATATTCATCTCACTAGACTACTTTTACAACCCATACGAAAAAAAAAAAAATGGTCACAACTCATATTTGTTAATTAAAAAAATTAAAAAACAGTAATTCCACAGTTACTGATCTGAATGGTATCAAATTAATATATTTTTTAAAAATTATATTTCATTATTAATACAAGTTGATTTGCAGCTCATTGTAGAAGACTTTGATTTATGATCCTCATCTTCATTTTGAGATCCTGGTTTTGGTCCCACTCCCCAGGAAAACCAATCCAAGGAAAATCACAACTGTAGAGGAACCAAAGCCGTGAGTCTAGTACGAACTTCTTGTCCAATTGGTCGTGTATGAAACCTTTCCTAACAAAACCAATGAATGTGTGAAAACAAACATGGTTTCTTCTTGTTGACCAAACCACACCTGCCCTCGGGCCCCGACCTTAACTACAGCCATTCATTAAAAATTCGTACTCGTCCTGGAACTTAATATATTTCTCACCAATATTTGTCTTCCTATTATTACTACAATTAATGTTGCTACAGAATTCGCCAAATCCAAATGTTCCGTGAGGGTTCAGTGTGTTTGATCCACACGGGAAAAAGAATTCCTACCCATTTCAACACCAGGGTGTACGTTTCTAAGATGTTATTAATTAACAAACGCTGGTAATAAATAATTAGTTTTCGTCTTACGAAGCAAATATTTTCTGGATGATAAAAATGAAAGAAAGAACCAAAACAAGAAAGTAATGTGTTGCAGTTACGAATTAAACTTCAAGCTGATGTAAAATCATTTTCTTGATAGTGACTGGAGTTTTAGGTTCTATCTATTATTCAACACCAACCACGACCAAATTATGGCCGGGCCGGGTTGTGGAGGCCCAGTCCTAGCCCGAAACTGTCAGCCGCCAAGGATTTTAAGACCTCACATACAAGTCAACAGGAAAATTTGCAAAGGAGGAAAAAAACATCCAACCCTCGGCGCCTCTTCATTATCGTCAAGAAGAATTGGCTGGTTCTTCCACAATAAAGAAAACCTGAATGAGTCTCTCTATCTCTCTCTGCAAGAAAACCAATTTCACTCTCTTCTGATGGCCTTTCATCACAGAAAGCTGCTGAATGAATCTGTGTTCGATACAGTTATAGATAAATTTTGTCAACCATATTGTGATGGCATAACGAAGCCCGAAGGCGTCTGCCCGGTTACGTGTATAGATTTGTGCTTTCCTGCTTGTAGCATGCCGCTCTTGCAAATCCCACCACCGCCTCCTCCTGTTCCTCCTCCGCCTCCGCCTCCGTCGCCTCCCTTCAGCGAGAGTCCACTGGGCAAATCTCAGATGCTTTCTCTTCCCCTGACCATCTCCCTTGCCGTCCTAGCCACCGCTTTTTTTTTCTTTACTTGCTACACCATCTACAAGTTCTATTCCAACTGGTACGGTTCGAGGAGGAGGCCCCCACGACGGGGCCAGCCCGGAGAAGAACAGGGTCGTGATGATTTTCTTGATGAAGATCACGGGCCCGTGATTGACCACCCAATTTGGTACATAAGAACCATCGGGCTTCAGCCATCAGTCATCAGCGCCATCACAGTGGTTAATTACAAGAAGGGAGATGGGCTTATCGAAGGCAGGGATTGCTCAATTTGTTTGAATGAATTTCAAGATGATGAGACTCTTAGGTTGTTGCCTAAGTGCAATCACGCTTTTCACATACCCTGTATTGATACTTGGCTCAGATCACACACCAACTGCCCCATGTGTCGGGCCGGAATTGTGAACAACGCAGCAGCGCTGCCGTCAGAAGAGCTTGTTGTTCAGAATTCGGGCCTGGTGGAGGAAGCCGGAGTGCGAGTATCAGGGAGTGACAGGGAAATCAGAAGGGATCAAGAAAATGAGGCTTCTGAGTTGAGAATTGGGATTGAAGACCACGGTAGTGCATCTCTTGCTGAAACCGGGCTCAAGATGAACGAAAATCTTGGAGAAGACGAAGGTAACAGAGATAGACAAGGCTTAGATGGGGTACAACCTATGAGAAGATCAGTGTCGGTGGATTCTTTATCTGCATCTATGATCAGTGCTGCCGTAGCCAATGCTTTTTCAGGACAACCCAACAGCAATTCAGGTAAGCAAATCGTTGAACTGAAAGAGCCAACTGTCGGAGTAATTGCAAAGAGAGCTGGATTCAATCAAAGCTTGTTAAGATTAGTCGGGAGCCCTTCTATTGGAAGGTCCACGCAAACAGGGGATTCTTCTTTGAAGAGATCACTTTCATGTAGCGCAAAGTTGCTTCTATCAAGGGATAGCAGCAGGCATCGAAACTCAGTTGTTCCTGAGTAATCTTCAGGTACATACAACCTTGATTTCTGGAGAACTCTCAACAAGATGAGTTTTTCAGGCCCGAATAAATAGCGTAAAGATAAGTGTGTAAGAGAATTGGGAATGCCTAATTGAAGAATAGGCCTCTTCCGAGATTATCTGAGTGTCATAGGTGAAGTTGCCTGGTGATCAATCAGCAAGAAAATGTAAGTAAAAGTTTTGGAATTGTTCTTATAAAATGGCAAAAAGAGGAATCTTTGTGTATGATTTTCACAGTATTTGATTCGCAAACCGGGCTGTATCTGTTGGCGACTATACTCACATTATTTTCTTAACAGACATTATGGGATCACCAGAAACAGCAAAACATGAACATGTGCTTGTTCCTCTGCCTTGTCCTAAACTTTACATATTATCATCCTTTTCAGCAATCACACACGTTTTGAATTGGATTCTTATAATCAACACATTGACAGACGGGAAAATTAACATTGCAGGATCTGATAATTCTTTTGCCTCCATTGCAAGAACAAGAACAGATAGGAGTTTAATTATAACTTCAGTTGAGTTACTAAAAACCTTTTTAGAGCAGATTCCTTGTCCGAAGGCAGAAAAAAACCCATTGGTTCCAAGTCGTGTCAAGTCTGTCTGTTATCGCAAAACTGTTATTTGTGTTCTCGGCTTGCACAATATAGCTGAAAAGATCCAATCCGCAGTCCAAGTTCAAGGTTGAGACAATGTTTTGAACGATGATCAGCGTAATCCCCCATGGATTCTTGAGCAAAATATGGCAGGATCCTTTGGTTTTGTTCAAAGAGATTAATATAATTTTCTGGACAGCTGAAAATCCTACTTCCTTGTTTTCTGCTTCCAGTAATTGACAACAGAATTATGCACATAGATCAAGAACCTAATTTTTTTTTTATTTATTTATAATAGGATTTCAATTAGTGAAACCTGGAAATGCTTTTTCTTGTGATCATACCAAGTTTTCCCTCTCATAACTGAAATTTTTTTAGGATTTTCTCCAGATAAATATAATTTTAGCCCTCAAATATAGACATACTTATGCCATTTTTGTTCTCAAATAATTTGAGACTGCAATTTTGGTTCTCAGAATTTTTGTTTTTTTGGCATTTTTAATCCTTCTACTAATAAAATCGTTAACTAATGTAAGATGTGTAGATATTTAGCGGAGTTGCAGTTCTTGATTCTTTCTAAGATTTTGACTCATAAATTATAGGTTTCCTTGTGATATTGAAAATGAGTAAATTGGCCCTTATAAAAATAAATAAATAACAATTTTTATCCTGTGCTTATTAAAACGAAGCAATTTACTTTCTTAGACAGGAAAATAATTACTTCATTTTAAAAGATACAGATGATAAAATTGATATCTTTTTGTTTGTAGGGAGGTAATTTATTGCATTTTGTCCTAATAAACCTATAGGATGATGATGACTTTCTAACTATTGCTGAAATAAAAGCATGAAATTATTTATTGGAGTGAATGCTTAACTTCACTTACTAATTTTAATATGCTTGCAAATGGGAATCGTAGATGACGACAATTACTGAGGTTTCATGAAATTAGATAAGTGGAATCCACCGACTGATCAGCTTCAATCTATTGCAGATACGTTCAACTCCTGTCGTATACCTACACCCCACATTCATTCAAGAATAGATAATCTCTCTCTCTCTCTCTCTCACACACACACACACGAAGATGGCAGAAACATCTCCTCAGCTCGGTCAGCACTCAGCCGCAAGCATTACATGCGTGAAAAAGCTTGCCGAATCACCTGATCTCGACTCCATCCCTTCGTACTATGCCTACTACACCAATCCCGCTGAAACCATGGCTTCAGACCCCCATGACTCAATCCCCATCATCGATCTCTCGCTTCTCTCCTCCGACAACCCCGACCATAGGTCCAAAGCCATCCACGACCTCGACAAAGCATGCGAAGAATGGGGTTTCTTCATGGTAATCTATCATCATCAGGAATACATAATTATAACACCAAAGTTGTCAAATTCCCAAAACTAAACATCATATTTCCTTTCCCTGTTACTATATATAGGTCGTCAATCATGGGATACCAGAACAGCTGATGAGGGATGTGATTGATGTTACTAACGAATTCTTCAATCTGCCGGAGGAAGAAAAGCCAGAATTCCAGCCTGAAAACGTCTTGGAACCAATCAGATACGGAACCAGCTTCAATACTGCGAAAGAGAAGGTGTTCTGGTGGAGAGATTTCTTGAAGGTTTGTGTTCATCCTGAGTTTCACTGTCCTCATAAACCTCAATCTCTCAAGTAAGTTCACAACTATGAAAATTCTTACATATTTTCTCATTATTAGTGATTTTTTACGGGTTTTCCGATCAAATAAATCAATTTTCTCGTTCAAAATCCCTTACGTAAATGACTCAGCAAGGTTAATAGATAAGCTATTTATTCTTCAGGTTGGATAATTACAGTTTTTCTCTTCATCTATTTAATTCCACCATATTTTGCTTCATCCACTGATTTCCAATCGACAAGTTACATATTTCTTCCGGCATCTTCTTCTGCTTGTGGTTTTCTTGATTCTATCCGTTTCTGGTATAATAATAATTCATTGCATTTAATAATTAATAATATTGCAATGGTTTGATATGTCCTTTCACGTTAACAATGACAACATTAATGCACTGGTAAGAACAAAAGGCCAGGTAAGGTCCACAAAAATCGTCAATTGTTGCTAAATTTCGATCCTCCATTATGAATAATTATTGGGGTTGTTTATTTTTATGCGTGGGATAAATGGTTGTCATGGTTCAACAGAATAAATTAATAATTTTTATTGAGTGTTACCCAATTAAATAATATGTGAGATGAAATCGGAATTACACTATATACCCTAAGATCAAGGGCAAAAGATAATTTTTGTCCCATAACTATAGGCCATTTTTGTTTTAGTCCCGTAAGTATCTAGGGTTTCAATTTGATCCCGTAAAATTGAAAAATTCGCAATTTCAGTCCAAATTTCGCCGGAAAATTTTGTGGGTCGCCGGAAAAAGTCACATGCGATGCATGTGACTTTTAAAATTGGGGGCTCGATCCTGATTGGCTGGAGAAGCTGATGTGGCGCATATGTGGAAATTAAAAAAAAAAAAAACGACTGACGTGGATTAAAAATCGCCCGCCAGTCGCCGCCACCTTCTCTCTTCAATTCCGCCGCCGTTACTTGGAATTTCTGGCCACCACATATACCATTCAATTCCCCATATCAAGGAGAACAAAACCCCTCAACCAATTTTGAGATCCCACCACGACAGCGACTGGGCTTTGAAATTGACCGCCGCGGACAATTCCTGTCGATTCGCCGGCGACAGGATCGCGGATTGGTACCATTGGATTCGTCTCCTCACTGCGGTTTTAATGGGACTAGTCTCATCCATTTTCATCAACTAGGTGCAAAGATCCATCGTTTTGAAGATCTCGGTCGTCGTCCGCTTTGACTGGACCTTCCGCCGGCGTATTCTCCTTCGTCTGAACGAACCACCTACTCGGAATACCATCGTTGAACGCCTCTCGTTCTGGCGAATCTTTTGAGACCAGTCCCATCAATTTTGGTCACCTCTGTGCAAAGATTTGACGAAAGCCATCCTCCGCCTTTGCTGACTGTCGCGAACTCGATTTTCGTCTTTTTTTTTTTTTAATTTCCACGTATGCGCCACATATGCGCCACATCAGCTTCTTCAGCCAATCAAGATCTAGCCCCCAATTTTAAAAGTCACATGCATCGCATGTGACTTTTTCCAGCAACCCACAAAATTTTCCGACGAAATTTGGACTGAAATTGCGAATTTTTCAGTTTTACGGGACCAAATTGAAACCCTAGATACTTACGGGACTAAAACAAAAATGACCTATAGTTGTGGGACGAAAATTGTCTTTTGCCCTAAAATCAAATAAGTAATTATCGATCTTCATCCAATGTTCGTACTTGACCTTATGAATGACTAGCGAAGTGCTATTTTTTATAGTAAATTATGAATAAGGGTGAATTGGAAGCTCAATCCATCCTTATCCGACATTATAAACAACCCTAACATGATATGATATATGAAACAACAAATTGCGGCAAACCCAAACCGTGACATGTTTCCCATAAGCCTGACTACTAAGAAAAATATATATAGCAGCACTAAACAAAGTCAAATATTATTTTGGGTAATTCAAATGAATGCAGAGAGGTGGTGATGGAATACTGCAAAAAAAGTCGACAAGTGGTGAGGAAATTGTTGAAAGGTGTTTCAGAAAGCCTGGGGATTGAAGAGAGCGAAATGGAGAAGTGTTTAGGGTTGGACTCTAGTTTACAGATATTCGCTGCGAACTTGTACCCACGTTGTCCAAATCCTGATGTCGCAGTGGGCGTAGCACCACATTCCGACCATGGACTTTTCACACTTCTCATACAGAATCAGGTTGCTGGCCTGCACATACAACATAAGGGCAAGTGGGTTCATGTCAATCCCCTTCCCAACTCTATTTTGGTTAATACTGCTGATCATCTCGAGGTAAATTCATTTTTTGTTTCTCCAGATTATGTAAGTTTAATATTTTAGTAAATTACATAAACGTTTCAGACTGAAGATTGAATATAGTATTGAAGAAAAGAAAATTAAATCTTCGAAAACTCTGTTTTGATAATTCTGCAATCAAATTTTATATTAGATGTTTGGTCTTTTTAAAAAAATAATCTTTTTATTTGTACTATCTATACCTTTATATAATTGAAAAGCATTATTTTGGTGTCTTCAATATTTATGGTATGTCATTTTTTAATTATTTTTCTCTCTCTTCAACTTTTCAATCTCCTCTCTTCTCAACCTCCCCATTCTTTTTCCTCCTCAGAATCTTTTCCCAATAATTTTCATAAGTTAAAATTAATTATTTATTTTACTTTTTCTCTACATTTAATTAAATAAATATTATTTAAACACGTTAAATGTGCTTCATTTATTAACAAAAATATATATGACTACAACATGTGTAGCGTAATCTTTTCAGAAAAAATCGATGATTTTTCTTTTGCCCCCAGATATTTAGCAACGGAAAGTACAAGAGTGTATTGCACAGAGCAGTGGTGAATAACATGAAGGCAAGGATTTCCATTGCCGTGGCCAACGGCCCATCAGCCGACACAGTTGTCTCCCCTGCACCACATCTTCTCAAAACCCAAGGCTGTAGGCCTGCATATGTTCCGATGAAGTACAAGGATTACCTGTTGACTCAACAGGGCAGCCAACTCAATGGGAAATCTATTTTGAGACGAGTTCAGATCTAAGACTAGTGCATTTCTCTTCCATCATGTCCCAGGGAATCGGTCGTGTATTTTGCTGTATAAATACTGATGTAACTGTATAGTATGTTTGGTTTCGTTTATACACATCGATGAAGATCAGTGTGGTCTTTAGAAAAATTCTTATCCAAACAAGTTTTAACCGAACCAAATAAATTACGCAAGTGTGATTCACTTGCTATGTGATTGCCACTTTTCTTAAATTGTATGTTGGGAAAATTTGGCCCAAACCAAAGGTGAAGGGCCCTCACTTCGGACGGCCAAATCACACTTGGCCCAGTGGGCCATTTACTCTCTTGACCCGACCCACTAAAGGTTCGACCCATTGATCCTACATACTTATACCTAATCCCGGTCTAACCCTAACTCATTTCTGCCTCTTCCTTCTCCCTCCCGAACCCCTGCTCTCTCTCGTCTCTTCGGGTTCTTCCCATAACCCCTGGAGTCCTGTGTAACCTCCCCTTCCCAACAATGGCCGTTACCCGGCCATTAATAGACAGCCCTTTTATATGGCTGGTCTGTTCTGGTTCGTGGGGATAAGCCGAATACCGAACTCTCTCTTCTCCTCTCTCTAATACTCTGATATAGCCTTTGTGGCATAAACCTCCGTGGTTATCTTAAAGCCTTTGTGGCATTCTCCTTTGTGGGTTGAAATAGAACCTTTGTGGTTCGGTTTGCCTGAGTGGCTTGTGTGATTTGAGCAACCAGTGAGGTGCTCAACCTTTGGCCTTGTGTAGGCCTTAGGTTTTACGGCTCCTGAGCCTTACAGTTGTCTATGACCCCGTTTACTGTTATCTTATTGTTTCCTGGTTTATTTCTGGTTTCTGTTTTGCTATTCCTTAGATTACTTGTAATTTGTTATAGGAAAGCCTGTAATATTAAGTTATTGTAATTTCTGTAACTGTGTAACGAGTTGTAAGTAAGTCGGAGATCGGTCCACTCCTTACAGTGGTATCAGAGCACCAGGGTGTGTCTCTGGCTTGAAAAGCCAAAATGGTAAACTCGCTTCAACTCTTAAACTCCTTTAAATATCGGTCCCAGTTCCCGACCCCTTACTGCTAACCTCCCTTGGCCGGGCTCGTGAAGCCGTCGGGTATTTAGTGGAGGCGTAGTCAAGGTCCCAGTAATATTATCTGTATATTTATTTTCTGCAGTTTTTTGAAATATTCTGTGTTTGGGAATTTGCTGCTGTTTAAAAATCTCTTTCTGTTACTTAAACTGTGAATTTCTGTGACATTACTGTGAAACTTGCTGAAAATGTCTGGTTATAATCTACAACCGTTTGATGGAAAAACTGATTTTTCTATATGGCAACAAAAAATGAAAGGCATCTTAATACAGCAGAAAGTTTTTAAGGCTATTGAAGGAAAATATTCTGAAACTATTTTTGAGGAAAAACGGCTTGAAAATGATGAGTATGCTTACAGTTCCATTATCTTAAACTTATCTGATTCTGTAATAAGGAAAGTTGGAAAACAGAATTCGGCTAAAGAACTTTGGAATAAACTTGAGGAACTCTTTACTGAAACTTCACTTCCTAGCAAACTTTTTCTGTTAGAAAAATTTTTTAGGTATAAACTTGATATTTCTAAAAATATTGAAGAAAATATTGATGAATTTACTAAATTAGTTCAGGACATTAAATTAACTGGAGATAAAAACATAGATGATTATACACCTATTGTTTTATTAAATGCTATACCTGAGTCTTATAGTGATGTTAAGGCAGCGATAAAATATGGCCGTGATAATGTGACTCTAGAAACTGTCATTAGTGGTTTAAAATCAAAAGAAATGGATTTAAAAACAAATACTCCTAGTACTAGTAATAATGAAGTAAACTTTGTAAGGGGAAGAGCTAAGTCTAGGAGTAATAATGATAATAATAATAAAAATCACAGATTTAAAAGACACAGTAAAAGCCGTAGCAGAAGTAGGGGAAGAAGTCCATCTAGGAATAAGTACCAGAATAATAAGAGGACAGATGATAAAAACACTAAAAAGGATTATAAGTGTTATAATTGTGGGGGTAGAGGTCATTTTATAAAAGATTGTAAGAAACCAAAGAAGAATAACCAAAATGACTCTGCAAATGTTTCTGAAGAAACCTCTGATGAAGTTTATATGATTTCTGAAACTAACCTTGTTAATAATTCCAATAAGTTTGAGTGGCTTGTAGATTCAGGGTGTACCTTTCATATGACTCCCTATAAAGATATTCTGATGAATTTTAAAACAGAGAAATTAGGATCTGTTTCTATGGCAAATCAAAAACTTTGTAATGTTCTTGGTTTTGGGGATATTTTTCTGAAATTTGAAAATGGTTCTAAACTTACCCTTCGAGGTGTTAGATATGTACCAGACCTTGCCCATAACTTATTATCATGTTCAGCCCTTGAAGAGGATGGGTTGGAAGGGAAATGGGGTAAGGGGGTAATGAAAATCACCAAGGGGTCCTTAACCATTTTTAAAGCAGAAAAGAATAGAAATCTCTATCTTTGCAAAGTACAATATGATTTATTCTCTGGAAATGTGACTGAAAATACAAAGTCTGATTTATGGCATAAGAGATTAGGTCACATAAGTTTAAAAGGTCTTGAACTGCTGCATAAAAATGGTTTTCTGCATGATAAACCTGCCACTTTGAATTTCTGTGATGAATGCATTCTAGGAAAACAGCATAAAGTTAGTTTTCCTACTTCCTCATATCCTGTTCCCACATCTTTAAAATGCATTTTAGACTATGTGCATACAGACGTATGGGGTCCTGCAAACATTGATACACATGGTGGCAATAGGTACTTCTTGTCCATTATAGATAACTATTCTAGAAAAGTTTTTGTTTTTCTTATGAAACAAAAATCTGATGTTTTTGAGAAATTTCAGAACTGGAAAAACTTAGTTGAAAATCAAACTGGCTTCAAACTTAAAGCCTTGAGGACTGACAATGGATTAGAATTCTGCAATAAATAATTTTCTGAACTTTGTGATAAGTATGGCATTAAAAAACATAAAACTACACCTTATACCCCACAACAGAATGGTGTAGCAGAAAGAATGAATAGGACCTTGCTGAATAAAGTCAGGTGTCTTTTAATAAGTTCAGGATTACCTAAAACATTTTGGGGTGAAGCTTTATTAACTGCAGCATATTTGATAAATAGATCACCATCTGTGCCTTTGTCTGGAAACATTCCTGAAAAAGTATGGTCAAACTGTGATATTGATTTATCTTCTCTTCGCATTTTTGGATGTTCTGCTTTTTGCCTTGTAAATGGTGATAAATTAGATCCTAGGTCCCAAAAATGTGTATTTATTGGTTATCCAACAGGTGTTAAAGGTTATAGACTTTGGTTAAGAAACCAACCAGGTTTTAAAGTAGTGATAAGTAGAGATGTAATTTTCAAAGAATCTGAAATGCCTTGTTTGAACACTACTTCTAAAACCACTGAAGATTATAACATTGAAAATACCTTCAATAAGGTGGAATCCAATGACCTAGATAACCAACAAGAGGAAGAAATAGAAAACAGAGAAGAAAATCAGGAAGTTCATAATGAGACAGAAACTGAAAACTCTGAAAACTCTTATCAACTAGTAAGAGATAGGGAACCGAGACATCGTAGAATTCCCACTAGATTTAGAGACTATCACTTAGCCTTAAATGCTGAAACTATTGAACCAGACTCTTATGAGGAAGCTTTAGAAAGTCCATATTCAAAAGAATGGTTATCTGCTATGCATGATGAACTTAAAGCTTTGAAAGAAAATAAAACATGGGTTTTAGTTCCTAAACCTGAAAATGTCTCTGTGATTGACTGCAAATGGGTTTTCAAAGTAAAAGAAGAAGATAACAACAAAAGGTTTAAAGCAAGACTAGTAGCTAAAGGCTTTACTCAAAAAGTAGGAATAGATTACACTGAAATTTTCTCACCTGTAGTTAAATTCACTACTGTAAGAATTCTGCTTGCCTTGGTTGCTCAATTTGATTGGGAACTTAAACAAATGGATGTGAAAACCGCCTTTCTGCATGGAAATCTTGATGAACAGATTTATATGTCTCAGCCTTATGGTTTTATTGATAAGAAAAATCCAAATCTTGTTTGTCTGCTTAAAAAATCCTTATATGGTCTAAAACAGTCACCTAGGCAATGGAACAAAAAGTTTGATCAATTTATGCATTCCTTAGAATTTAAAAACAGTGCATATGATCCTTGCCTGTACTATAAGTATGTCAATAATGTGCCTATTTTTCTTGTCCTATATGTAGATGACATGTTAATTGCTAGCTCAAGTCTAAGCATGATTAAAGAGGTACAGATAAATTTGTGCAAAACTTTTGAAATGAAGAACTTAGGAGATGCTAAAAGGATACTTGGAATGAACATTGAAAGAAATAGGTCTAATTCATCTATTTTCTTAAATCAAGCACCTTATGTTCAAAGTATTCTTGAAAAGTTTTCAATGTCAACTTCTAAACCTTCTCCTGTGCCTCTTGCTGCTCACTTCCAGTTAAGTAAGGATCAGTGTCCAAAAACTGATTCTGAAAAGGAAAAGATGAATAATGTGCCCTATTCTAATGCTATTGGCTCTGTCATGTACTTAATGGTTAGTACCCGACCTGATATTGCTTATTCTGTTAGTTGCTTGAGTAGGTATATGTCAAACCCTGGTTCCCCCCATTGGGAAGCCTTGAAATATCTTTTAAGATATCTTAATGGTACAAAGAATCTTGGTATACACTTTTCAAAAAGCCCTAATGGAGCTAAACTTGTTGGGTATGTAGATTCTAACTATGCAAATGATAGGGATAGCAGAAAATCTACCACTTCATACATTTTTACTTTATGTGATGCATGCATAAGCTGGAAGTCTCAGCTACAAAACATTGTGGCCCTCTCAACCACTGAGGCTGAATATATTGCCACTACTGAGGCAATAAAGGAAGCCATTTGGTTAAAGGGATTACTTTCAGAAATTGGTTTTCTAAAAGAAAAACTCACTGTTTTCTCTGACAGTCAGTCAAGCATCCAACTTTGCAAAAATCCAGTTTTTCATTATAGGACTAAGCATATAGATGTAAGATACCACTTCATTCGAGATGTGATAAATAAAAGTTTGATAAATCTTGAAAAAATAAAGTCTGCTGATAATCCTGCTGATATGGGCACTAAAAGCTTATCTTTGGAAAAGTTTAAAAACTGTCTTGATATACTTAATATCTGAACTGTTATTCTGTAACCAGTTTCTTTCTTGCAGGAACCATCCTTTAGGCAATGATGAAAGCCTGAAACCCACCATCTTGGTTTGGACCAAGGTGGAAATTGTTGGGAAAATTTGGCCCAAACCAAAGGTGAAGGGCCCTCACTTCGGACGGCCAAATCACACTTGGCCCAGTGGGCCATTTACTCTCTTGACCCGACCCACTAAAGGTTCGACCCATTGACCCTACATACTTATACCTAATCCCGGTCTAACCCTAACTCATTTCTGCCTCTTCCTTCTCCCTCCCGAACCCCTGCTCTCTCTCGTCTCTTCGGGTTCTTCCCATAACCCCTGGAGTCCTGTGTAACCTCCCCTTCCCAACAATGGCCGTTACCCGGCCATTAATAGACAGCCCTTTTATATGGCTGGTCTGTTCTGGTTCGTGGGGATAAGCCGAATACCGAACTCTCTCTTCTCCTCTCTCTAATACTCTGATATAGCCTTTGTGGCATAAACCTCCGTGGTTATCTTAAAGCCTTTGTGGCATTCTCCTTTGTGGGTTGAAATAGAACCTTTGTGGTTCGGTTTGCCTGAGTGGCTTGTGTGATTTGAGCAACCAGTGAGGTGCTCAACCTTTGGCCTTGTGTAGGCCTTGGGTTTTACGGCTCCTGAGCCTTACAGTTGTCTATGACCCCGTTTACTGTTATCTTATTGTTTCCTGATTTATTTCTGGTTTCTGTTTTGCTATTCCTTAGATTACTTGTAATTTGTTATAGGAAAGCCTGTAATATTAAGTTATTGTAATTTCTGTAACTGTGTAACGAGTTGTAAGTAAGTCGGAGATCGGTCCACTCCTTACATTGTACACCATTTTTAATAAGTATATTGCATTACTCGTATAATTAATTTAGATTTGATCAAATCGAATGTGAGTTATGTTGAGGAAGGAATTCGTGAATGGCATCCTGGTTAACTTGGCAGCAACATTGCAGCAGAATTGAAGCAGAACAGAGCAAGCTCCATTTCTGTGAAGAAGAAGCGTTCTTTGTGATTACGTTTTTTGATATAGCACTTTTATAAGTTATTGACTAGGCATTTGGTGCTTACGTGTACAACCAGTTAATTTGTTCAGGAGTTTGTTTATTTTCTGTTTTCTGTCATTTTTCTGTATTTAAACATTGGCTATGGCTGTTGCTTGGCCGAGAAATACAGAAATCATTTTTGCTCCTGAAATCAGTTTTGTACAGATCTTCACTCTCTTGATTTGCTATTTCAACAAGTTAGAATCTCCCATCATATTTATATTTATTTTTCGAATGATTGTAATTCCATTCAACAGATTTTGTCCACACAGTAACTCTTACCATATATATTTGCTAAACATCAACATCATAAGATGTCAAGAAATTTAGTGCAGTCGCGGTTCTATTCTAACTCATATAAACTATATCTAACTGTTGGAGAATTAGAAGTTATGCTGTGAACAAACATCTGTTGAAAATAAAATTCCGATGCTACTGTGGTGTAGATAGCGTAAACAATTCGATCCCTAAGATTAACACAATTATAACTCTCTAATACGCACACTCGTGGTACAAAGCTTGGAACAACGAACTAAAAGACACTCAGAAAAGAGGAGGAAGACGAGAGAAAGAGTATAGGAGTGCTTAGATGAGAAACAGTAGAGGAGAGCTCAAAATGAATCAGAAGTGAGGCATATTTAGAGGAGCCAGCTCGATTGGTTTTGAAAAATAAGCAACATGACTCTTATCAGCAAAAGCACGGCAAGTGAGGAAGATTTTCCACAACCTCCAAGACTTGGTCATCTTAAGAGTCCAAAAAACAAGAAGAATGAATGGTATCAATGTAATTTTCCCAAAAAAATATATAACCGCATGTTCCCACCCAGACCAAGACGAGACGGGCTGGCGTACATGTGTGGTAATTTTACCAAAATCCACTTACACACATTTCTCATTTCAAAGATAATAAGTTAGCTCAATATATATAGGAGAAAATGAGCTTATACTATCCATGTGGAACAAGAAAAATTACATTAGTCATTCCCAACAATAACTAAGCATGCAAATAAGATAGTTGACAGACAATTAGTGAGGTTTCGTGAAATTTAAAGAGAAGTGTAAATCTCCTAATCAAACTGCGTGTTTATAATTCTGACCACACAAAGGACAAAAGTAGCTATCACTACAGGACTTAGTTCGGAAGCAGAACAGCATTGTTGATAGGTTAAACGTCTCTTTTTTGGGATAAGTTAATTTTAAAAAAAAAATTTAAAATTACAAGCTGGATGCATTTAGACACATTATATTTATGTCCTCTCTAATAATTGCAAGACAAAGTAAAAATAACTTTATTTATATAAGTACGTTGCATTAAAATTCAGCCGACTTAGGAATTGAATATAAAACAATACACTATTACGCCCAAGAATTCTATTTTTAATTTTCCGCAACTCAGTGGAATTCCAATGTTTTCACGACAACACACATGAAGCAGTTGAAAGAGAAAAAAGAGTGGAAGACCATTTTATTTAGTCAAAAAGTTGTCGGGTGCATTGGTTGCACCTGACAGAAATGTCTAGTAATTTTTTAAAAAAACTAAGGGGCATATACGACATTGGAAATCATAGATTGAGGACAAATTAGGCAAACAAAAGAACTCAGCCTAGCGTCGGCCCATCCATAGATTGCAATCCGTATTGTGTTAGGCGGATTAAAATTAGCTCTCAATCCACAGTTGTACCAGGCTAGCAACCATATCACGGGCTCAACTAATAAAAACTAAATGGATCACAGGCCCAGATTGGTCGGCCAATTCAGCCTAATCAAATCTATTAAAGTTATTTTCAAATTTGGATACACCACACAATCCAGGAAAAGCTAATTAACTTGCAAGCCTCTCTCTCTCGCTCTCTCTTACACAGCACACATACACACGAAGATGGCAGAAACATCTCCTCAGCTCGGTCAGCACTCAGCCGCAAGCATTACATGCGTGAAAAAGCTTGCCGAATCACCTGATCTCGACTCCATCCCTTCGCACTACACCTACTACACTAATCCCGCTGAAACCATGGCTTCAGACCCCCATGACTCAATCCCCACCATCGATCTCTCGCTTCTCACCTCCGACAACCCCGACCATAGGTCCAAAGCCATCCACCACCTGGACAAAGCATGTGAAGAATGGGGTTTCTTCATGGTAATCTATCATCGTCAGGAATACATAATTATAACACCAAACTTGTCAAATTCCCAAAACTAAACATCATATTTCCTTTCCCTGTTGCTATATATAGATTGTCAATCATGGGATACCAGAACAGCTGATGAGGGATGTGATTGATGTTACTAACGAATTCTTCAATCTGCCGGAGGAAGAAAAGCCAGAATTCCAGCCTGAAAACGTCTTGGAACCAATCAGGTACGGAACCAGCTTCAATACTGCGAAAGAGAAGGTGTTCTGGTGGAGAGATTTCTTGAAGGTTTTTGTTCATCCTGAGTTTCACTGTCCTCATAAACCTCAATCTCTCAGGTAAGTTCACAGCTATGAAAATTCTTACATATTTTCTCCGGGTTTTTAAATAATGCTACTCAGAAGATATTCAGATGGATAATTACGGTTTGTTGCTGCATCTTATTTCCACCGTATTTACCTCTAGCTCATCCCACAAATTTTATTCTATTTTCTCTGATTTCCTGACATGCGGCAGATCATTTCCAGATATACCTTCGCTTGTTGATAAATGATTCTAATATCATCCTGAGATATATCTTGCCTTCTGCGCATGCAGCCATGCACAACCCTCTGAGGCCTAAACACACTTTAGACTGTCGACAAGTTGCATCTTTCCTCCGCCATCCTCTTCTGACTTATTGGCTTTCTATCCCTTTCTGATATAACAATAATTCATTGCAACGTTTTGATATGTATGACAACATTAATGGACCAGCTAAGAACAAAGGACAGGTAGGGTCTACAAAAATCGTCGGTTCTTGCTAATTCTTTTTTAATCTATATATGTATACAAGTCACATAAGTCGAGAGCGAGGATGGGAATGGGAGAAAGGCAAAAATCAAATTTCACAAATGCATGCAGGAGGGTCTTAGAGTGTCTATCATAAAAGAATTTTAAAATATATTATATGTAATAAAATTCTCGAAAGATAAAATATTTAAATAATTTAAGTAGATCTATAGTTAAACACAAAATACATTCCATAGAGTAATATATTAAGTAAAATTTGATATTTTTAAATAAAAAGAAGTGGTCCGATAGTTTGTAAAGCCCATGGTCCAATATGAAGAGAGCAATATTTAAATTGTATTTGTACTTATCTATGAATCCCAAATAAATAATTAATCGAAGATATTTTTACAAAATAATAAAGCGTGACTAGTAAATTTTAGGACGCCACCGTCACCCCAAAGTCGCAAGAGTGCTGCCACCAATAACGAACTATGTTATTAGGGGGTGATACATTTAATTCAAATATCGTTAGGAGAAAATTATAACATCAACAAAATTAACCAAATAATAAAAAGAAAAAAATAAACTCCAAATTAAATAAGTTACACATCAATCTTGTGTTGATTCTCGATAAATTTAGCACCTTTTAATGACGTCTAGACAAAATGTGCAATGTTTGTTTTTTTATTATAATCCTCAATTTTAAATTTAAGATCGAAGAGAACAAAATAGTGTTGCCTCTCCTATAGTTACATGATTAAAATTGCATTTTTCGCTCTTTATTCTCTATTTGGAATAATTCTTTACAATATAGTTGGTACAAGAATTACAAGTTTTTTGTAAACCTAAAAACCACGACTTTTTGGATCGACATTTTTTCTGTAATTAAGTCTGACTACTGACCTAATTAATTGATGTAGAGAGGTGGTAGTGGAATACTGCAGAAAAAGTAGAGAAGTTGTGAGGAAATTGTTGAAAGGTATTTCAGAAAGCCTGGGGATTGAAGAGAGCGAAATGGAGAAGTGTTTAGGGTTGGACTCTAGTTTACAGATATTCATTGCAAACTTGTACCCACGTTGCCCCAATCCTGATGTTGCTGTCGGCATAGCACAACATTCCGACCACGGCCTTTTCACACTTCTCATACAGAATCAGGTTGCTGGCCTGCACATACAGCATAAGGGCAACTGGGTTCATGTCAATCCTCTTCCCAACTCCATTTTGGTCAACACGGGTGACCATCTTGAGGTAAATTACATTTTATTTGTTTATGTAAGTTTAATTGTTTTAGGAAATTACATAAACGAATCTAAAGATTATATATATATAAATTACACCCATGACCGAATTCCTCAAATCGCACAAAAGTTGAAATCTAATTTAACTAAACTGACACCTTCACAATTAGTATCATGAACGTGTCACCCCTAATATATTGGATGAAAATTGAAATTTAACCCGCATTTGCTCAGAAAAATAATTTGTTTTAGGAAGTGTAGGTAAAAATTTCTCTTTTTAAAAAAGTGATTTGTCAAAAAAGTTGAAAGTTGTAACAGAATTAAAGTAGATAGTATTTGTAAAAAAAGTAAAAAATAAAAAAAATCTAAATTGGATAGTATTTGGAGAAAAATCACTTCTGAAATAAACTTAGGGAGTTTTTGCAAGCGCTTTTCAGCTTCTGGCTCCCTAAAAGCACTTTTCAAGTTTCTGGGATGCCCGTTTCTGCTTCTGAAACGACTAAAAAAAGCACTTTTAGACAAAAAACTAGAAGCACGTTGATGGGTGTTTTTAGCTGCTTTGATTTTTTTGTAAATAAATTCAAATTTACTTTTTACCCTTATTATAATAATCTAGTCAAGTTTACCATTTTTCAATTTATTTTTAAAATTGTATATTTAGAGTCAAATAATTTTAATTTTAACAATAACTAAATTTACACTTTCATATGTTTAATGTTTTAAGTTTTTTTTTTTATATATGTGCTATATCATCTAATTATATTATTTCATTCACATATTTTTATTTGATAAATTAATAAAATAATTATTTTTGGCAATCGTATAAGTTTAAATATTGTGTATGAATGAACAACTATATCACTTACTGGGAACATTATTAAATTAAATATATTTTTTATTATTTTTAAAACATAAATATGAAATACTAATCGAAATAAAAATTTATGATTTTTTGTGGAAAAATAATTATTCGTGACAAACAACAAGTGAAATAATAAGCAAAAGAACAGTATCTTTTTAACACATAGAAACAAAATAGTCTTTTATCAATTAAATATATTTTAGAAGTGATTTTTTCTCAAACACTATCTAATTTAGCTTTTATATGCATTTCACTTTTTCTACAAAGACTACCCACTTTTAATTCTACTACAACTTTCAACTTTTTTTTTTAGAAAAATCACTTATCTAAAATAGAAGATTTTGCAAAATCCTCCCTTAATTGATGAAAGACTGTATTGTTGCGATGTGATGAAAAAATATTATCTTTTTGCTTATTATTTCATTTGTTGTTTGTCACTATTAATTATTTTTTCATAAAAAAATTATAAATTTTATTTTGATTAGTATTTTCATATATTTTTCTAAAAATATATTATAAAAATATATAATTTAATAATGCCCTCATTAAGAAATATAATTATTGATTCATACACAATAATTCAACTTGGATGATTGCAAAAAATAATTAATTTATTAATTAATCAAATAATAACATATGAACAAAATAATCTAATTAAATGATATTAGCACATAAAATATAAAAAACTTAAAATATTAAATATGTGAAAGTGTAAATTTAACTATTATTAAAATTTAAATTATTTAAAAACTCCGATATCAATTTTAAATATATAATTTTAAGAATGAATTAAAAATAATAAAATTAAATTAAAATTATTATAATAAAGGTAAAGTAGTACAATAAAGTTGGATTTATTTAGAAAAAAAATCAAACCAGTTAAAAGCACCCTGCAATGTGCTTTTAGTTTTTGGCCTAAAAACGTTGTTTTTAATCGTTTTAGAAGTAGAAACTGATATTCCAAATACTTCAAAAATATGTTTTAAAACTAGAAATTTAAAAAAAAAAAAAAATTGAAACGTGCGCAAAAACTCCCTTAATATGTTTAAACCTCATGAAATGCCAAGGTAGGATCCCATTGATTGAATAAATATGTTGTCACGATACTACGTTTTTTTCAATTCCATAAGAAGAAATTCATATTAGATCCGTTTTTTTTCTTTTGTGGTGCGGTTCTCTCTTTTTTCTTCAGATATTCAGCAACGGCAAGTACAAGAGCGTATTGCACAGAGCAGTGGTGAATAAGATGAAGGCTAGGATTTCCATTGCGGTGGCAAACGGCCCATCAGCCGACACAGTTGTGTCCCCTCCACCACGCCTTCTCCAAACCCAAGGCTGTAGGCCTGCATATGTTCCGATGCAGTACAAGGATTACGTATTGGCTCAACAAAGCAACCAGCTCAAGGGGAAATCCATCTTGGAACGAGTTCAGATTCGAGACTAGTGTCGACTCTCTTCCGTCACGTTTGAGCTGTGCAATACTATGCCGTATAATTACTGTCGTTTTGGTAATTAGCAGTTGTCACTATATATTGCTGATATTTCTGAAACTGTTGTTCCGAGATCGCCCATGCATGGGGCTGTGCTTCATTTCAAGCTTCCTTGGCTTTATATATCTTTCCTCAAATTGTAATTGGACTGGGCCTTGAATGGTTTTCACGCTGTTCCTAAAAGCCCAAAGATAAACTAAAACGCCCAAACAATTGTCTGAAATTTCATAATACAAAAAGTATTATTTAAAATTATTTTATTAATTTAAGTTTTCTCTAAAAAGATATATTTATATGTAGAGTAAATTAAAATATTTTTTTCTAAAATTTATCATAATTACAAATACACGTGTCTTCATACTATGTTAGGTTGACAGTCAGTTAACGTAGTTTCTACCACAATTTTCTCCAAATTTGGTATATTTCTAAAAGGTAGTGTCTTCTAGAAAAGTAGTTAATGTGCGAGTTGTTCACCCACCCTACAATTCTACCTTCCTTATTATTAATTACAAGTGATTCATCTTTGAAATTTATTGCATTATAGTTCTTGATATCTGGCCTACCAATGACCATTAACAAAGTTACCCATAAATTGATATTACATCAAATTCACATTAATTAAGACATATATCTATTATAATAATTACACATTAAGTGAGACAAATACCGATACATCTAGTGGACTCACACCTATAAACTCGAATTTATTCATGCGACATCTGTCTTAATTATTAAGTTAAGATATTATCGATAAAGTTACCATATTTTTAATTAAATGTATTAATGTGGGACGTTTATTAACACCAACAATATTAAAATATTCAAATGAAATGTATAGATTTCTAAAAAGTTTTTAAATAAATATAGAGGAACACGAGCACCCTCTTTAAGTCAATCTTATTTTCTTTGCTACCCCGTTTCTGAATTCCTTCTGTTGCTCGCTTTAATGGCGTGCTTCTGGAATAGAGTTGTTCTAGAATGCTTACATTGAAAACGTGCAGGCGCCTTTACCCATACTCCATTTAATATGACAAGTGACAACTGTTTTGGTTGTTGGATCAGCAATAATGCTCATCAACATCATCTGCCCTTTTATTTATTTTGATACTATTATAATAACAACGGAACCTTTATTTATTTTTATTTTTTTTTAAGTTTTGGTACTTAAACATTTAATAATTTACAGATCTGCTAAAATATTTGATTGGTCGCTTAGAAGCTTATAATTAGCAGCAAAAATTAAAAAATAAAAAAGAAATTTATCTATTATCTTTTGAATGTTAATATTTTATTTAAGTGAAAACAGCGAACTATTATATATTACAATCATTAATATCAAGTATTAATATCTAACGAATATCAATCATATACTATTTATCAATATCAATTAAAGTAGAATTATCCGTACATTGACGGGATCCAAACGCACAACCTTAGAGTCATAGGACTTTAACTTCACTACTTGAACTATGACTCGTCGATTCTTGAGATTACTAGTGTAAGAGTTATATTAATTGTTAATTTGACAATATTAAAAAAAAACAAAAGTGAAATAAATCAAAAGTAGTAAGTGTGGCACATCCCATGTATGTGTATAAAATATTTATATGAATTGTATTATTAGTTTTTGTAAGTTTTAAAAAGTATCTAAACATATATATTAAGATAATAAATTAATATAAATATTCTGATTTATAACAAAAATTGACAAACAAAGATAATAAATAGTGTATGAAAACTATAAAAAAAAATGTATGAAAGAAAATACCCACCAAAAGGTAGTTATGACCATTAATTAATTAATTTAAATTTTTAAAAATAAATAACATATAAAAATTAAATGAGACATCAAAAGGGTACTCTCGTTTAAAACGAAAGAAAGCGTGGTCTCAAGTTTGTTGACCAAATTTACCATCTTCGATGGTGGTCGGAGTTGTCCCTCTTTGCCTTTCCAAGCTTTCTTCTATAATTTATTTCCATAATTTCAACGAATAGATACGAAAATTGTGATTCATTCATAAAAATAGCTTGTTTTTGTCACTGTATTAAATATTTGTTTTTAAAACACTTCGAATTAATAAATAATAATCATGTAAGAAAAGAGAATGTCCCTTTAACACGTCATCAATAAATTATGTTTATGTCTAATTCCAAGTCCAATTTCGAGACTTTTTTTTTTTTTTTTTTGGTAAGGGAGATGAATTGTTATTAATTAAAATAAATTAATTATAATTATTTTTGTTGGATGTCAATATTTAATAAACCATTACAACAATCATGCACTGATCAATAATATCAAATACACTAAACGCCTACTATTGTAATAGAATCATCACCTAATATCGGACCCAATATGAATATAAATTATAAAATAATCAAAGTTTCCAATGTATTTATTTATTTATTTATTTTTGTGAATGATGGTTAAATGGAGTGATTTTGAGCATGAGACCAAAGCAAAGAGATACAATCAAATACATTATTGAAAACATTAGTTCAATTTAGTTGACTCATGGAAGCGTAGTATTTTCAAGATGACATCATCTTTGAAATACTGAAAGCCGTCCATCATACCTCGTCTTCCAAGCACAAGGGTCGGATCTAGAAGCCTCGCATGAACACATTCATTTTAAATTTGGTAAATTCCAATTATTACTCCTAAAATTTAGTATAATTATAAATATTTTATATTATTTTAAAAATTATAAATACTTTGTTTCGAATGTAAAATAATTATATAGTCTCTAGATGATAAGATTATCACTTTATTCTTACTGATTTATTTTAAAATATATATATGTTTGAGAAAATGTGAAAAAAGAAAATTAAGGCTAAGTTAAACAAATAATTCATTTAGCACTCCTGAAATTTACTCCCGTTTAAAAAATAAGTCCCCCCATTAATCAAAATTTCTCGAATTTATTGATATTAATAAAATAGAAAAAAATATATATTTCCCTCCGATTGGCTTATTACTGATTTATTGCAGGCAAATAAGTATTTTTATAATCAAATTACCCTCATACGTCATTACGCATTAATGTATGATATGAGGTATATTTTCATTATTATAAGGGTAGTTTAGTTATAAAAAAATTATTTGACCTGCAATAAATCAATTGAGGGTAAATATAAATTTTTATTCAAGTTTTTTTTGTTAATATCAACAAATTTAGTGAATTTTGATTAATTGAGGAACTTATTTTATTATAAGAAAACAAACTTTAAAAATATTAGATGTAATTTTTTAGATTATAAAAAATCTATGTATAATTATACGAAAATTCAGAGATGGTAAATCAAATTATCCCTTAATTTTATGACCCTTACGGCCACGACAAGTATGGTAGTTGGTGTATCAAAATTTGAGCCCATCAGCTTCAATGTGCTCTTCTCTCTATAAAAAAAAGAAAAAAAAGCTTCATGTGTTATTTTTCCTATTATAATAACATGCAGTGACGGAAGCACCTGTTCTTTTCATTCCGTAGTTAGGTGTACTTGTATTAATTTCAGCATAAATATATATGTTGAGTGCCTTAAGACATTATTATAATAAGAAAATAAATTATTTATACATGGTCTTGCTGGAGTTCTAATGTAATTAACGCATTATTCTTTCGAATTCCAACTCGATTTAAGAGTTATTATAGGAATAAATGCAATTTACTTTAAAAAAGAGCGAAAAATCCTGTTAAAAGAAAAGGGCAAATAGCTATTATTAGTCGTAAAAATAGACGAATGAACTACACTGTCCAGCAAATGTGTAATATACTTTTTTATTACAAGATTGAGGAGGTTTTTTGTCCTTTTATTTTTTTTAGGAGATTTTTTAGCCATTGTTCTTATAAAACATATGAATACAGGTAATTCTGAAATACGGTCTAACACAGATCATAATTCAAAATCGTGTCCAATTTTTTGTCTTGAGGGGTGGGGGGCAACCTTAGTTTTTTCAAGAACACATGGTATTAATGTCCATGGTGGTCGACTGTACCTCATTTAAATTAGGGCACGATAACCATTGGTGGGCGTATCGGAATTGGAGCGCATCAGCTTCACCATCTCTTTTCCTATTATAATAAGCGTCAGGGAATCTCTCGTTTTTCTTATTTTCTAATTTACGTAAAAGTGAAATGAAATTGTTACCCATGCATTTTTAGCCTAATAGTTAAAGTTCAAATTTCATGAACAAATTTAAAATAATGAGTTCGACTCTAGGTATTTATCTCACTTTATGTGAGTTTATTATAATTTATTTATTATATTACTGCCAACTTTATTGAGTTTATATATTTTTATTCTTTTATTTTTTAAAATTAGTTATTACCGAAGTCCTAGCAATAGGAATAGGAGGGGGTACGAGCTTCTAGAAGGGAAATTAAAAGAGAGGGTATGATTTAATGGTCTTCAGCTAATTTTTGTGGTTAACCCGAGTCAACAGCAGACAGCTCCACGTCATAATTCATTTTTGTTAGTTTCTGTAATCATGAGAAAATTACCAAAAAATAAATATTAATTATATTTTTTTCCTTTTTAGAGTTTGGGAACATTGTTTTTTGGGCAATTAATGAGATAAGTGCATGTGATGTGAGTGGGTCTCCATCTGTCAAAATTTATTCCAAAATTAAATTATCCGAAATACAGATTATAATTTTTATTAGGGTTCTTAATCAAATTTCGATATACGTGCCCACTTTTAAAATTTTAAATTTAATAAATAATATAGATATAAGTCATTAAATCAAATTGTATCACGAGTAGAAAAAGAATATTTTTAATACGAAAAAGAGGGGGAAACAACAAAAAATATGCTTGGTGGACGTCATGTCTCTCAATTCGTCTATGGTCTGTGTCTATATAATCCAAAGCAGGATGCATAAAGCACGTACACTTGACAAGTTCCATCTCTCTCTCTCACACACAAAGAGAAATGGCATTACCATCAGTTGCAGCGGCTTCAGAACATCATCCGTTTGAGTTTGAAACTGCCCTCAAAGACTTGGCTAATTCTTCTAACGTCAAATCCGTTCCTTCCAAATTTAACTTCATCAATCAGCCCACTGCTTTAACTTCTGATTCTATCCCCATCATTGATTTCTCCGCCCTCACTGCCGACGACCCTCATCCACGCTCCAAAGCCATACACGACCTCTCTAAAGCATGCCAGGAATGGGGCTTTTTCATTGTAAGACAATCACATTAAATGTTTCCTAATTTCCTCCTTCAAATACATAAGGTTTAACGTGTTCATGTGGTTGCAGCTGGTGAATCACGGGATACCCGAGGAGTTGATGAAGGCAACTTTTACCGCAATTACGGAATTTCTCAGTCTGCCTGCGGCGGAGAAGAAGCAGTATGAAGCCAAGAGCGCTTCGGATCCCATAAAGTGTGGCAATTTCAACGTTGCCAATACATCGAACCAGATAATCACCTTGTGGAGGGATTACCTCAAACTCTACGTGCATCCTGACTTTCACTGCCCAGAAAAACCACACCTCTTAAGGTAATTATTAATTAGAAACATCCTTATTCAAATTTTATACAACTAGCTCCATCATTCATTGATCATATACTACTTTTCATGCTATGGGTCACTCTCAGGCAGCTTTTTTTGTTTTTAACAATTATAGTTGTGTACGAAATTGTAGGGAAGTTGTGCTGGAATACAGCGAAAGGACCCGAAAATTGGCCAGGATACTACTGGAAGCAGTGTGTGATGCCCTGGAATTGGAACAAGACTATGTGGACCAAGTTTTGAAACTGGGCTCCAGCTTTCAAATGTTTGCCGCAAATTACTATCCGCCTTGCCCTGAACCCGACCAGGCAATTGGGCTCCCACCACACACGGATCCAGGTCTCTTCACCTTTCTCATTCATAATGGAGTGGCTGGCCTACAGATCGAGCACAATGGCCACTGGTTTAACGCTGATTCTCCACAAAACTCTATTTTAGTTAATGCTGCTGACCAGCTTCAGGTACTTCATCAATAATCCCCATACACACGAAAATTTGATTGATTAATTTCTACTATAAATTAGTATTTCATTTTCAGATTTTAAGCAATGGGAGATACACAAGTGTGAAACACAGAGCTGTTGTGAATAGCGAAAAAGAAAGAATCTCAATTGTCGTTGCCAATGGTCCGGCAGGGGAGGCGGTGGTCGGCCCTGCCGCGCCCCTCGTGCAGAAAGACGGACATCCATTGTACCGTTCGATGAAATATTTGGAGTACCTTGAGTCACAGCTGCTGAAAGACCGAGTCGGCGGCAAATCCCTCTTGGAACAGCAGAAGATATGATACCTCAGACTCAGAGGAGAATCTTTAATTTTAAATGACTCGTTAATTAATCTTTTTTGTAAAATTTATATATGGAATAAAAATTTGTTTAATAAGAAGATGATGATCATCATTCTCAATTTCTCCTTATATTTGGGAGAAATTATCAATGTAATTGCAGACTTACTCTGCTTCTTTTTTATATTAATGACTGCTGTTAATTATGGTGATCTTTTTATTATTTTTTTAATTGTTGATATGCTTAATTTGTTTGCTAATTTTTCCATATAAGGAAAAAAATCCCAGAAAAAGAAATTTTCTTTCTTCAATTTTAGTTTCTTTCTTAAATTGTACCTTCCAGAAGGAGAAGGAGACTATTTTTTATTTATTTTTTCCTTTTTTACTCCTTGGACAAATATGTTAATATTTTTCCTTATAAAAACTAATTTATATAAATATAACTTAAATAAAATATATAATAAAAATATAACGAGATGCGAATTACATCCGCAATTCGAATTTAATAATATATATTTTTTTAAAAAATGATCAAGTCGTGAATTGGGACCACGACTTCTTTTTTTTTTTTTTTCAATTAATTTGATTTTATATAAGTTAATTATATAAAATTAATTTTTAACAATATATTAAAGTTTAAAAAATTATAATATTAAAATTATATTAATTTAAAAAATACTATTAACTATATAAATATAATAGTGTATATATATTTTTATACAATTTTAAAAAAATCAATAAATTATAATCTTTGTACACAGAAAGATTATGTTGTTGAAAATGGTTCCAAAGATTATAGTTTATTGTATTTTTTACAATTATATAAAAAACATATACACCATTATATTTGTATAGTTAAATATAAATTTTTAAATTAATACAATTTTAATATTATAGTTTTTTGAAATTTAATATATTATTAAAATATTATAAAATCAAATTAAATGAAAATAATAAAGAAAAAAGAATCGTGGATTAGAACACGACCTGAACATTTTTTATATATATGGTATTATCTTTTAGTTTTGGTCAGTCCTCTTAATGTTCTTTCGAATTGATTATACCTTCTAATAAATTTAATTAAAAAATTCCGAAGCTTTTTAAACATATAGTAAGCTGACATCCCTTCTAATAATCCTTAATTATAGATACGACCCCTAATTAAGCACGTTATGATCCTTAAAAAGTCTGAAATATTAAAAGCCACGTCAAAAAGGGGAACAATAGATTTTCAGTGCAATTTGGCTTGCGTCAATGCTTTATGTGCCAAAATTAACTTATGGGATCAGTTTTAATGATAAATGATACCTTTGTGTGTAATTATTTAAAATTGAGGGATAATTTGTATAATTTAACTATCATTAGGGTGTTTGATATAACTATTCTTAAAATTAATCAATGATATTAGTTTCTTTGAGAGCCTGATAAGGTTTTATTTAATTGCAGTTCATGAATAACGGGATATGCGATGAACTGATGAATGCGACTTCTAAAATAATTAGGGAATTTTTCGATCTACATAAGGTAACGAAGAAGTAAGATGAAGCTACGAGCATTTGGGATCTCATAAAATGTGACAAATACAAAATCATCAATGCTTCAAACTAAATATCAACAATGTGGAGGTATTATTTCAAACTCTAGGTGCACTCTGAGTCGGGGAATGTTTTGGGCCACTTGAAATGTTTAGGCCTTTCTTTGTTAATCTGTTCTTTGAGAGATACCCGTAAAGGTCGTCTGCTAGGTCTCCTTAGGCATTCTAATGTGTTACAGGACTCTCACGACCTGGGCCATTTTGGAGCATTATGAGCGTGGGACCTAGGCCTCCTGGAGGGTACCATATGCATTTTGTTTCTTTTTTCATTTTGAGCCGCTTATTTTTAAGCATATCACCTCTAATATTCGATAAAATTATATAATCTTGACGTGAAGGTATAAAATAGACAACTATGCATTACTATTATTGAAGTCCTAGCAAGAGGACATGAGGAAAAGAGAAGCCAAAATGCAATTTTAATTTCTTTGAAAAATAGTACTTTCTAGTAGGGAAAAGAACATATTACAAGGTAATGGTCCCTCCACAAGAATGGTCCCTCCACATATTCTTGTGGCTAGCCTGAATCTGCCGATTTGGATCAGGTTATTTTAGAATATTAAGTAGGCAATGTGGTTCGAAACTAAATAGAACCATTAGTAGATGGCTATACATCTTAAATTTTGTAATGGTTTTTTCCTTTTCTTTCCTTTTTATAATTTTATTTTATTTTATTTTTTGTATAATTAAAGAGTACATCGTTTACAACATCAACTCAAAAATATATACAATTCTAAAATTACATACATACAGCAAGTCAATGCACATAACAAGTGAAGACGAGAACTACAAAACCAAATCTCAAACTTGTAATTATGACCAAGTGCCGCGGCCACAAAGATTATTCATTTTCTTTTGTCGTCACTCTCAAGCATTTATATCAAATTTCAAAATCGTTTGTCATCTCTTTTTTACCTTTTTAAAATGGGCTACTATTGTAAAATCGTGTCGTTATTTTCAAAGTTAACTTGTAAGAATTTTCATTTAAATTTATAAAATTAATTTATCTATATTTTTCTAATCTTGTAATTTTTTGGGCATTAAAAAAATTTATGTGAATAATAATATTATGAAAAAAATGTTGATGTTATATAATTAAGGGAAAATTATTTGTTCCGTCCTTTAAATTTGTTTATTATTAATTTTAGTTCTTTAAGTTTATCCATTTTAGTTTTAGTCCAATAACTTTTAAAATTACTTAATTTTAGTCATTCGATCCAATATCGGATAATTTTACTCTTACACAGCTTTTCAAGAGCAATTTTAGTTCATATATATCCATTCATTTTGATTTCGTACTTGATACTCGCCTAAAATGATAAAAGAGTGATTTTATTCAATTACATTTAGAGCATTAGCATTGATTATTAATCTTTATCATCAAAAGGACATAAAAATCATAAATTAGACTAAAGGACGAAAATCTACATAAAATTAATAGATAAATTACTAAATCTAATATTATGAAATATAAAGGACCAAAATAAAAATGTGTCCAAACGTATCTTAAATTAACATACCTCCACTTAAAGATTATATATATATATGAGCCATCATTGGCACACAAACTCAGAGTAAACTTATCTATCTTCTTTTCCTAGATCTGAACACACACTGAGCATAGAAATGGCGGCAACAGCTCCTACGAAGCCATCCAATATTGCTCAGAACTCATTCGTTAAGGCTTTGGCCGAGTCTTCTACCCTCAATTCCGTCCCTTCTCAGTTCTCTTTCGCCAATGATTCCAAAGCCTCCCACTCTGACTCTATTCCTATAATTGATTTCTCCCTCCTCGCCTCCGGCACTACTGATCGACGGGCCAAAGTTCTCCGGGACCTTGACAACGCATGTAGGGAATGGGGATTCTTCGTGGTAAGCAAACAGATAAACGTAATCATGACGGCATAAATTAGTAGTGTAACTGTGTGTAGAGGATATATGTAGTCATTAATTATTTGGATTGATTAATTCTTGCAGCTGGTGAATCATGGGATTCCCGACAGTCTTCTGAAGGCCATAATAGAGGCGAGTTTGGAGTATTTCGAGTTGCCGGAGGAGGACAAGCGGCGGTACGAGGCCAAGAGTGCGTCGGACCCCATCAAGTCCGGAAGTGGCAGCGTCATTAATACGGCTAACCAGAAAATTAACTTATGGAGGGATTTTGTCAAGTCCTATGTCCACCCCGAATTTCACTGCCCAGATAAACCTCATAAGTTAAGGTAAAGATTAAAGAGACAATTATATAAAAATTTATAAGCAGCGCTACTAGCTAAAGTCCCATGCCCATAGTTGGATGAAAATATTTACTAGAGTGATTCTCTTTTTAATGTTATTACAGGGACGTTCTAGTTGAATTCTCTGAAAAAACTCGATCCGTGGCGAGAAAACTACTCCAGGACATCGGAGAAAACCTTGGACTGGAAAAAGGTTATATGGATGAAGTTTTGAAGCTGGACTCTTGCTTTCAACTGTATGCCGCAAATTACTATCCGCCCTGCCCTCAACCCGACCAAGCTATTGGAATCCCAGCGCATACCGATCACGGCCTTTTGACATTCCTCATACACAATGGAGTTGCTGGGCTACAGATACAGCACAACGGAGATTGGTTCAACACTAACTCCCCTCAGAATTCTATTCTGGTTAACACCGCCGATCATCTTGAGGTAAATTTATTATCTAGACAATTGGTTATATAAATTCTCAAGGGACAACATCAAACACTTCAAGTCTGGTTATTTGACTTCCAGATATTCAGCAACGGGAGGTACAAGAGCGTGAGGCACAGAGCCGTGGTGAATAATAAGGCAACCAGGATATCCGTGGTCATGGCTAACGGTGCAGCACCCGATGCTATTGTGAGCCCGGCCGTTCCGTTGGTGGAACGCGATGGCCGTGCATTTTATCGTCCGATGAAGTTTATTGAATACGTAGAAACAATGCTGAGCAATCGTTTTCAGGGGAAAAGCAACTTGGATTGCCTCAAGATCCAGGATGATACTGAATTGAAGACTCACTGTTCAACTTATTAAACACGTATAATTCATTCTTGTGGTTGAGAACTAATAATTGTGGTGGGATCTCCATCCTTATCTTTAAATTTGTATTTTGAGTATTTTGTTTTATATTTTGAAGATAGGCCATAAAAATAGAAATAAATAAGTGTGTATTGAAAATAGATGGTATGTTTAGATTTCTTTTTTGAGGTAATTTAAAATACTTTAAAATAAGTAGTGTAGATTTGATGTTGAAATTTAGGAGACAAAAATCACTGTTCATTGTCAAATCATATCTCTTTTGTATGTTTAATATTGTATTTTTTGGAGAAAAAAATCACTGTTTATTGTCAAATCATATCTTTTTTATATTATATATAGAAAGTTGAAAAATAAGAAAACATACAAATAAAGTATAAAAACACAAAAATAATATTTTATTTTGTCTCAAAACATGAATCCAAACATTACCTATATGATTTACTTCTTGTACTTTTGTTCTAAATTACATATATATATATATGGGATAATTTATGTCATCTGAATTGTCTATTTATGGAAAAAATATATATTTGAAGTACAAGTCAATACTCGTACAGAAAACATATTACATCACCTATAATCATTATGTTTTCTCCTTACCTAACACCTTCTACACATCAATCACATCAACTTTTACGATGACCTAAAGTTGGGGTTATTAGAGCTCTCGTTTTCTAAAACTAATTGAGGTTAGCATTTTGCTTGAAGATATGATGGAAGAATTTGAAAAAAAAATATTTAAATTGAAGAATTTAAAATCTTTTAAATTTAAGATTATTAAAATAAATTAAAAAAAATCATTACGAAAATTTCAAATCTTTCAAATGCCTTGTTGTGTGTAAGTGGCCTTACATAACATGATTCCAATTATAATTAGTACTCACTAACACCACTAATGAAATACTTCTTAAAATCATGCATGGCTGGTATTTTTTTACGCAGATATCAAGGAAAAAACTAGCACAAATTAAAATATATGTAAAAATCAGTCACTGTGTTTGGTTTTATTTTTAACTTATTTTGGTGTGTTCTATGGAGATACAGAAAAAAATAAAGATAAATAAGTATATGTAAGAGATAGTGTGTATGTTTGGATTTGTTTTTGGAGATAATATAAAATAAGTATGGTATGTTTGATGTTGTTTAGTGGGAGATAAAAACTACTATTCATTGTCAAATCATATCTCTTTTGTATATATTTATATATATCTGTGCGTATGTATATAATCTTTTTAGTTGTATTTTGACAAAAAACAAATGAGACACTGTTTCAAAACATCTCAAAATACCACCAAAACTTCCAAAACAAATCAAGATGAACATTGTCCATATTTTGGCCCAACTCATAAATGGGTCAAAAATGAAACCAAACACTATGAGTATTTGTGTGGAGGGCTTTGATCATTTCGCGAAAAATCAAATTATAATTTGAATATACGTTAAAGATGTAAGGTTATTTTTCAACTGCAATATTACTCTGATTTTCGTGGCAAAAGATCAATTCAGAAAAAAAATCAAGAGCATAGGTAGGAATTAGTTTGTTAATGATTATTTATCTTTGTAATAATACACAAAACAATGAAGGGTTATCTATACACTTTTTGGAAATGATGGGGCATCAATTAATGTCGCTCGTATATTTGGCGGAATTTAAATTTATGATCTCGAATTTATTTGAGAGATCTCAGACTTAACTATCAAGTTAAAACATTATGGGTGAAGTGGAGTCTATTTCAATGTTATATTTATGCACATCAACTGTTGGCCCAACTATTTTAATAGAAATTGATATGAAGCAATCAACTTGGCAAATATATATCAACAGGAATTAGCTTATTGACTGCCCGAACAATACTATAAGAATCAATACTGAGCATCCCTCCTGCAATTGTACAGGCTCCCATAGCAATATATGTATAAGTAATGCATATTTTAAAAGTTTTAATATTTAAAATTCTAAAATATGCACAAATAAAATTAACTTTAATTAATTTTATTTGTTGCATATTTATAAAGTTGTGATAGTATTATTCTTTTAAAAAGTATATTTTTTAAAGTGTCAAATAGATTAAATTGGATCTATTGGGTCCACCCTGTCGGGTCATGATTTCTTGGTAGGTCGGATCTCAAGTTTTGGCAAATTTAACCTAACCTATTGACATCCTACACATAACATGTGATACCATTAGCATGTTGATTAAACCACAACAGCGCGCTTTCGGCACTTGAAAAAATATAATTTTTCATTAGTATTAATTATTATGGTTAAAAGTTAAAAATTATGGCAAATCATAATTAACATGGTTGCGCAACAACTTAATTGTTAATTATTTGCAAAGGTGACCAACACATTAACTATAATTAAAAACTATGGTTAGTTACAATTAAAACCCATCTGAAAATGAAAAAAAATAAATAGTCATCTTTTGTTTTTTTTACTTACTAAAAATATTGCAATAATGGTGTTGACCTCACCTATATATAGAAAGTAAAAAAGGTACTAAAAAATGACTAATTTTTGCATTTGTAAGTAGCTACCTTTTGTTCAATTGCTATAATTGGGAATAATATATTATTATGATTACACCCTTTGACTTTATATATATTATACTCCCTTATAAAAATAAAAAAATTATATTAGAATATTGAATAAGGGATAAAATTAAAAAATTATGTAACTTTTTTGCTGATATCAATACTTTCCGTTCAAACCCTAATGTAAGTAATTTTAAATTTTTTTGAGGGAAGTATAATTTTGCAAATTTAGAGGCGATCTTACTGTAATTAATATTAAAAATTATGATAAATAATTTAGCTGTAAAAGTAAAGTCATAACAAATATTGATTAACTCTTGTCAAAATTAAAGTTTTTACATTAGTTTATTTAATTATGAAAAAAAGAAAATTTTTGTCCTATAATTTTTGTTTGAATTCATTTGGTCCTCTATCTTTAGCAATATTAGATTTAATCCTTTATCTATCAATTTTGAATAAATTTGGTCTTTTCACTTAATTTATAACTCTTTTGCCCTTTTAATGATAAAGACTAATAGTCATCATAATGCTCTAAGTATAATATAAATAAATATATATTTTTTCAATAAAAATAGACTCTTATACCATTTTGGGCGAGTATTAACTACGAGATTCAAAATGAAATGATATATAGACTAAAATTGTTCTTAAAAAGTTGCGTAGGGGTAAAATTGTTCGAAATTCGATCAAAGGACTAAAATTAAGGAATTTTCAAAGTTATCGGAGTAAAACTAAAACAGATAAATTTAAAGAACTAAAATTAGTCACAGACAAATTTAAAAGACTGAACAAGTAATTTTTTCTTTAATTATTTAAGTCGCAGCGATTTATATATATATACATATATATATATATATATGTTTTTGTCTTTTGTTAATCATAGTACTAACCAAAGATGACATCTACTTTTCTAGCGATGAGCCATTCCAAACACGTTGTCCTAAAACCAACATTAAAAAATCAAATTAACATATCTAACTACCTACTATCAGTCCCAACATGTGCTCGTAGTCAAAATTTGCACGCTCAACACTTTTTGCCATCTTTTGGAAACTTCCGTCTTGAGCTAATTCTAAAATTTTAGTATAAATTTGAATACATAATTATGCATAATTGATTTTCTAAATATATATAACGTAAACATTACATACATACTATAATAGAATATGCAACATGTACACTGGCGTGGCCGTCGAGTGCGGCCCCAGATGCGTCCTCTAATTATATCCATTTTATTACATTGCCAACCAAAAAATAATTGAGGACAGGAGACTACACTATTCCCCTTTCACTATATATACACCACCACATCACATACTATGTCGCAATAAACTCATCCTCTCTCTTCTTCATTCATCTTCTTCCTCTTCCGTCACACACACACATATACATACAAATGGCGCCGGCAATAGCTCCGATGAAACCATCTAACATTGCGGAGAACTCATTCGTTAAGGCGCTGGCTGAGTCTTCCACCCTCAATTCTGTCCCTTCTCAGTTTGCTTTCGCCAATGATTCCAGAGGCTCCCACTCTGATTCTATTCCCATCGTTGATTTCTCCCTCCTCGTCTCCGGCACTCCTGACCAACGCGCCAAAGTTCTCCGGGACCTTGACAACGCCTGTAGGGAATGGGGATTCTTCGTGGTAAGCATGAGAAATCATGATGGGATTCAGTAAAACTGTAACTCTGTGTACAAGATATATGTAGTGATTAATTTTTTGGGTTGGTTAATTCTTGCAGCTGGTGAATCATGGGATCCCCGATACTCTTCTGAAGGCCATAATAGAGGCGAGTCTGGAGTATTTCGAGTTGCCGGAGGAGGACAAGCGGCGGTACGAGGCCAAGAGTGCGTCGGACCCTATCAAATCCGGCAGTGGCAGCGTCATCAATACGGCCAACCACAGGGTTCACTTGTGGAGGGATTTTGTCAAGTCCTATGTTCACCCTCAATTTCACTGTCCAGAAAAACCTCATAAATTAAGGTAAAATCAAAAGGACTATTATATAATCTTAGTATAACTATTATCGCTACCTAAAAATTATAGGTGCTTAAGATTGTTTTTCAATGTTGTTGCAGGGACGTTCTAGCTGAATTTTCTGAAAAAACTCGATACGTGGCGAGAAAACTACTCCAGGACATCGGAGAAAACCTTGGACTGGAAAAAGGATACATGGATGAAGTTTTGAAGCTGGACTCTTGCTTTCAACTGTATGCCGCAAATTACTATCCGCCTTGCCCTCAACCCGACCAAGCTATTGGTCTGCCAGCACATACCGATCATGGGCTCTTGACGTTCCTCATACACAACGGAGTTGCTGGGCTACAGATACAGCACAACGGAGAGTGGTTCAACACTAATTCCCCTCAGAATTCCATTCTGGTTAACACAGCCGATCATCTTGAGGTAAATTTATCAGCATCAAATTTTAAGTCAATACACAATTAGTTGTACAAATTCTGAAAAGGGACAACATCATCAAACACTTGAACGTTGGTGATTTACCAGATATTAAGCAATGGGAGGTACAAGAGCGTGAGGCACAGAGCGGTGGTGAACAATGAGGCAACCAGGATATCAGTGGTCATGGCTAATGGTGCGGCACCTGATGCAATTGTGGAGCCGGCTGGGCCGTTAGTCGAACAGGATGGTCGTGCATATTATCATCCAATGAAATTTATTGAATACGTGGAAACAATGCTCAGCAACCGGCTTCAAGGGAAAAGCAACTTGGATTGCATCAAGATACAGCAGCATGACTGAATTGAATAATCACTACTGTTGTTTATAAGATTACTGCGTATGTATGATTAAAAATTCCCATATATAGTTGTTAAGGTGATGGTAATAAAAGTTTACTATGTCTGATGAATATGGGTTAGAGAAGTTGTTCATTGGAATCTTTCTATGATTTGATATGATATGATATGCTGCGGCTTCTACTTTTATAATTCTTTATTATATGATAAAAATTCTCTGCTCTTTAAGTTTTATGTTTCCTTTGGTAATATGATATATTAATCCTAAATTAATATTCTACTTTAAACCCATTGTATTATTTTTTTACTGCAAAAGAAAAACAATTAATTTAAATTTGTAATGTAAATTGAATAAAAAATTCAAAGTTGTTTTGCGCTCCTAATTTCTAAGCCCTTCTCTTTTCTCGTGGCCCGAAATCAAAGTAAAAAATTCATGGCCATCAATCTTTGAAAACAATATTCCTCCAGCAGGCTACACTTATGTGAATAATATAATATTATAAGCATTAATTATAATTCAAGTCCTAACTTAAAGTCGTGGGAAGACACGAACATTGAAATTTAAATTATGGTCGAGACAAATTTTGTTGTCTCCTGTCGCAATCGAGAATATTAAAATTGTGTATAAGTTGTAAATTAAAACTTGTATTTTATGGTAAATTTTCATCCTGAAATTCTATTTAATGTCATTTTCATTAGAGTTTTCCTTTCCCACCTACTTCTTCCCCTTTTATTTCCCGCATTTACAATTCAGTAGATATAATAATTAGAACAAAAGGACCCATAAACAAAGTAAGATAACTCCGAACTTGCATCTATAATATGTCAAAGAAAATAAAATAAAAACCACAAGTGTTAGTAATTTTTGCCAAGAGTAGTGGTGGGTATATATATATATATAGGTGAATAGCAATTTACTCCCTATGATATTGAAAATGATCACATTATCCTCTATAAAGAAATATAGCAATTTACCCCCCTATACTTTTTAAAATGAAGCAATTTACCTCCTTATACAGGGAGGTAAAATGCTCCATTTTAAAAATCATAGGGGGATAAATTGTTATATTTTAAAAAATACAGAGAGGTAAACCACTATTTATTTTTTCATAAGGGGGTAATTTACTCATTTGCAATATCATAAGGAGGTTGCTTGAATTTTTTCATATATATATATATATGTACTGTGCAATAATTACTGGAGTTCAAGATGGAATTAGGTTGCTTCGTTTGATAATAGTATAGATGAACAACAATTAAAAATGTATACTTTTCATATTTATATTAAAGCGAATAATTACTATTACCCTGACAAAATATTCGAGAAAAGTTCAATAAAGGAATCCCCATTAATGGAACAAGAAATTCCAATGTTGACATTAATCTAGAAATAATCCTATCTACGACCAAAACAAAAAACATATAATAATTTATAATTCTTTGTTTCAACTTATGAACCAATCATATTTTTTGGGGCTAAAAACATGTAATATTGAATTTTATTCAACTAAAAGCGTCACCTGCCATAGTTGTGGTACCAAAAGAAATTCTACTCTTATTTTATAAGACTAAAAAAATATTTTAATCTAAAATTTTAGTAACTTAAAATTATTTTAGTATAATATTAACTTATTTAGTACAAAATGATAATATAATCAGTAAAATTTCAAAAATTAGTCATTCATTTTCAATCTATTTTCCGCAAATCAAACAAAAAAAATATTTAAAATTACTCTCCTTTCAATCATATCAAAGAAAAACTATTAATTTTTTCCTCCTCTTTCTCTCCCTTTTACATTTCCTTTCATCTCGTCGAACCAAACCAACACTTAATAGTTGATGTTCTAGACACCTTAACCTTATAAAAATATACCCATCCCACTACTAAATTTAATATTTTAGGAGCTCCAAAAAATTGAAAAATAAGACGAGTATTCATTTTCTTGATCAGATTATCTTGACCTAATTAAATACCCCAACATGAAAATTTAATTTCACATCTAGCTATAAACTATATCCAAACTCATTTATATTATTTTATTTTATTTTAAAGAAAGAACAACAATCCCATCCCTAAATAAATTTTTAAATTTTATAACACTTGTGCCCCGAAAATGAAAATTAAAAATTCATGGCCATCAATCTTTGAAAAACAATATTAGCAGGGTACACGTATGTGAATAATATAATATTATAAGTATTAATTATAATTTAAGTCCTAACATATGTCAAATTAAAGTCCTAGGAAGACCCGAATATTGAAATTTATCCTGTCACGACCCGAAAATATTTTACACGTTTTATACGTCGCAAATTAATATTCTTTTTGAATTTTATGGTAGAGACTAGAGAGACCAAAAATTCTAATTGATGTCACGTTAATGTTGACTCTCTACATGTAAAATAATTGTAATTTCTAACGTAGATCGGTTTTAATCGAATTTGAATAAATTATACAACAAATGCAATATGGTGACCAATCACATAACAAATATATCACACTTATTTTATAATTGATTTAGTTTGGTGTTATCTAATTTGAATAAAAAATTTTCATGAATGACATGAAGAAATCTAGTTCTGATTTCCCAGGTACTTCTTCAACTACAATAAAATAATATTAGTGATAATAACTCCAAAAAATATATATCAAATGATAATAATTTTATTTTTATTATAATATAATTATTAGTGACAATAATTATATAACCTCCGGAAAAAACTTAAAGATAATTTTAAAGTCCAAACTGAGCCTTAACCATAGTTAGTTCAACTACTTGAGAAAATGAGGGAAACAAGAAGTCCAATTAATGTAGGATTTGCCTATTCTTCGTGAAAGTTAAGACAAATTTTGGTAACTTAAGGACAAAGTGGAAAATGCATGTAAATGGACTTTAGTACTAGTAATAATTGGAACATGAAAAGCATGTTAATATATATAATAATCCAAGAATATAATTAAATAAAGAATTTATAGTTGTAATCCCACGACTGTTTGAAAATCGTATTGAACTCATAACATATTCATACATACTAAATAATATTTGGATTAGTCAAGTTCTATGAGCCCGACTGTAAAGAATAAAATCAAATTGGAACTACAAAATGCGTGAGGATTCAGAATAACAAAGAGGGTGTTCGGGTGAGTATATAAACTTTTAAAAACATCTTATAAGATATTTCAAAATTTATAGTTAGGATACTGAAAAGTGCTTGGTAATCTTTTTCTTAAAAAACGACCTTATAAAATTTAAAAATGAGATGTTAATTGAGAGATTATAAGTTGGAGATATCATGACCTTCAATTTTGATTATATAAATTACAAGAAATTGTTATGAACAACGAGTTATAATCTATAAGATTATAGCTGTCCTAATTTGCTTTTCGCACGTCTTTATGACTAAATGCAATGTCCGTGTCCGAGATTTTAATGAAAAATTAAAAAATATTACTACCCTAAATTCTATATATATATATATATATGTATGTATCATGGTCAACATATACAGCTTGTTTATTGTAAGTAGCTATCTGGCATGCAGCAATAGTTAGAAATTATTATAACAACCTTGGTGACAACATTATTTAGCTGGTACACCATAATGTGAACATTTGAATATGTGCGAGAAAAGATGCAAAAAGTGTATTAAGTCAATTTCTGTCAACCAAAAATAATAAATTAGATATGATAGCACATTGCACATGTTCTAGAATCTCGTAAACAAAAATATGATGCTAAAAAAATTAATATATATGGACATAATATATAATCTATAGGACGGGTGGGTAGACCACCTCGTACAAATGGAACCTCACACTCCAACACATATTAATATATATTACATGTTGGTGCCACACATTAATGTCTCATTAAATAAATAAATAATAAAGATATTGAAATCACATATAATATTTGTATAAATATGATATTAATAAATGATATAAAATCATTTACCGTTTCTTGAACAACCACTAGCCAGCACTTGGGGTTTTTGGTCCCAATATTTGGAACTTACCACATTATATTCAGATAAAAACATGTAATTTCAGTGAGTTTTGACATTTATTTATGCTTTAAATTTTGTTTGATTTTTTTGTTTCTTTCCTGTTTTTTTTTTCTTCGCTTATTTCATCTGAGCAATATAAATATATGGAATTTAGAGTTATAATACAAACGTATTTAAGAATTTAGAGATTAAAAATGATTATTTCATTAATGTATAAATTTAGAAACGAATGAAATATGCGTATATTATTTACATAAATTTCAGCAAATCATGACATTTTAATTTTCACTAAACATATAAAATATTTAATTACATTAGAAAAAAATATATAAATTATTTGAATAAATTTTTTTTTATCATATATATATATATAACTTTATATTTATTATCATACTTTAAAAGAAATTGACGTAAAAATATTTTGAATTTATATGTAGAACAATAACCATGAGATCTTTGAAGGGAAAAATAATGTGAATTAAGGCCTAAAAATATAAATTCAACTGAAATACATCTCCAACAAATCAAGACACTTGGGAAAATTTTATGAGTATATATATATATTATTATAGAATCTTTACTTATATCTACAAAATATTAAAAGTTTATGATTATTTTAAATATTTGCTTTTAAGTTATTTAGTGATTTGTTATATATTAACCAATATTTTGTTTTTCAGTATTGCTATTTCATAATAGGACTGAAAAATTGCATATTTTATTAAAACTTGCACATGTTGATGTTGCACATTAGGTTGGTTCATCGTACCAATTCTGTTAAAAAAATTAATCAAGTATAAAAATTGTGCTAAAATTGCACATTTTTAAAGCTACAGCGCCTAGTATAGTGGGTCCCATAATATTGAGACCAAAATTGCAAAACGAGACTTAATGCAATCTATTCTGTATTGCAAATGAGCAAATTAACTTTTTATGATGGAAAAAAAATAATAATTTATTTTTATGTGCTTTTTATTTTTAAAATAAAGCATCTTACCTACATATCTAAGGAGATAAATTATTTTATTTTAAAAAATACAAGTAAATAAATCATTACATTTTAAAAAACACAGAAACGCATATTGCTATTTTTTTGTAGAGACCCCACTTACTTATTTGCGATATTACATAAAGTTACATGCATTATTTTCCTACAAAAAAATCTTATTTTATAGGATAAAAAGTGCAATTTTTCCTATAAAGTTGAGTACTTCTCGACCAATCAGCCACAAACAAACATGTTCGCACAAAAGCAACATTCAGAAATCAAATTTTCACACCTAACTACTGTCACTCCCAAGTACTACTGCGACAGCTACATCTCCTCACAGTCAAAATTTGCACGCTCGACATTTATTGGCCTCACCGGAAAAATTCCGTCTATTCTCTTGAGCTAATTCACACACTTTACTGTTACATATATTCTAAATTTTATTTCGTCTTCTCACTATATAATTATTAATTAATGACGAAAATGTGTACAAATTTATTACTATATATAATATTATTAGTGATAACACAATATAATGATATTAGTTATTTGTTGTCGTTAAATCGTCACTATATATTTCTCACTAACAATTTTTAGTGATACTTAAATGTAACTTTTTATTATTATTTATAGTAATAACAACTTGAAGGGTATTTTAATAAAACATATATAATTTTTGGTATAAGTGGTATAATTAATAACCACACTTTTGTATTGTATCTATAAGTCCCCTTCTCTTTATAATAGTATAGATGAGCAACATTTAAAAATGTATAATATTAATTTTTATATTAAAACGAATAATTACTATTACCCTAACAACCTTTTTTTTTTTTTTTAATTTTTTTCTTCAGTTTTCAGTTTTGGACTATTGCCACAACAACCTTAAAATCGAAGGTGGTAGTTTTTTTTGTGGGAAAAAAGCTTTGTTGTGTGATCAAAGAAAAGATGAGTAAATGACTGAGGGGTATATCGGAACTCTAGACTCAATGTTAAAAACTAATAGTTATATATAGCTCAACAAAAATTATAAATGTAAAATTTTCGTAGCCCATTTATTAAGAAAATTTGTACAGAAACTAAAGATCATAACATGCTTTTGAATAATTTATAATTATAATGATAATTCTCGATCCAATTTATAATATGAAAACTTTAAATTTTCGTCGATATTATTGTCACTGATCATTAAATATGCTAAATTAAAAATTACTTTTGAAGAAAACAAAAAGAGGAATTTCAAGAAACGTAAGTTTTAATATTTTCAAAGACAAAATATTCGAGAAAAGTTCAATAAACGAATCCACATTAGTGGAACAAGAAACTCCGATGTTGACATTAATCTAGAAATAATCCTACAATTTTACAACTTGTGACGTGGGTTCTATGACCAAAACAAAAAACATATAATAATAATTCTTTGTTTCAACTTATAAATTAGGTATAACCTGCAGCACCAATCCTCATGCTGCAAAATGTTGTTGAACTCATCATCTGGCGTCGGAATTTGCTCATTCTCCAAACCAAAATCGTAATGCCTACGTACTCCATTCTTCCCACCTTATTTCTCACTCATTTTACAACTTTGTTTGCTTGGGAAGAAGAATAAGTGTATAAAAAAGGCTAAAGTAAAAATGAATATATAAGAAAAATATTTGGTGTTTGGTTAAAGAGAATAGATAGAGGCAAAATAATTATAATTGAATGTATATGAAATTCTCTTGAGTCCAATTTTATTTTCGTTTAAAATTTGGGGGAAAAATGAATATTTTATTTTTATTCACTCTATGTATCATATAATTTCCCTCTATTTTGTTCTTTTTTTCCTTTTTCTACTAATAACACGTGTACCTAAAAGATCACTTCTGTTCCTGTTTGCTGAATAATTTTATTAATAAAATTTTGGACAAAATACTTTTTAAGTCCCATAAATTATGGAAAGAAGCTATTTTGGTACCACAATTTTGACATGCGTCGCTTTTAGTCCCATAAAACTCATAATCACGTATTTTGAATTTCTATTCTTCGTGAAAGATAAGACAAATTTTGGTAACTTAAGGACAAATTAGACAATGCATGCGAATGGACTTTAGTACTAGTAATAATTGGAATATGAAAAGCATGTTAATATATATAATAATTAAATAAAGAATTTATAGATGTAACCCCCACAACCATTTGAAAATCGTAATGAACTCATAACATATTCATACGTACCAAATAATATCTGGATATAAACATTTGCCTTTCGCATGTCTTTATAACTAAATGTAATGTCTGTGTCCGAGATTTTAATGAAAATTAAAAAATATTACTACACTAATATATATATATATATATGTATGTATCATGATCAACATATACAGCTAGTTTATTCTAGCATGCAGCAATAATTAGAGATTATTATAACAACCTTGATCACGACATTATTTACCTGGCACACCAAACTGTGAACATTTGAATATTTGCCAGAAAAGATGCAAAATTAAAGTTAATTAAATCAATTTCTGTCAACCAAAAATAATAAATTAGACATGTTAGCACATTGCACATGTTCTAGAATCTCGTAAACAAAAATATGATGCTAAAAAAAATATATATATATATGGACATAATATATAATTTAAAGGACGGATTGGTAGACCAACTCGCTCAAATGGAATCTCACACTCCGACACATATTAATATCACATCGTGCCACACATTAATGTTTCATTAAATAAATAATTGGATATAATCTTTTTTAGATATAAAAATGTATAATTAAATGAAAGTATAATTAAAAGGTATTGAAATCACATATAATATATGTATAAATATGATATTAATATGTGATATAAAATCATTTACCGTTTCTTGAACAACCACTTGCCACCACTTAGGGTTTTTGGTCCCAATATTTGGAACTTACCACATTATATTCAGATAAAAACATGTAATTTTCAGTGAGTTTTGACATTTATTTACGTTTTATTTTTTTTTTTATTTTTCGCCTATTTCATTTGAGCAATATAAATGTATGAAAATTTAGAGTTATAATACAAACTTATTTAAGAATTTAGAGATTGAAAAATGATTTATTTTATTAATGTATAAATTTAGAAATGAATGAAATATGCGTATATTGTTTACATAAATTCCAGAAAATCATCACATTTTAATTTTCGGTAAACATATAAAATATTTAATTGCATTAGAAAAATATATATAAATTATTTGAATATTTTTTATCGTATATATAAAAAAACCTTTATATTTATTACTGTACTTTAAAAGAAATTGACCCAAAAGTGCATTTTAAAATTCATTAAGACTTTTGCGAATAAAAATATTTTGAATTTATATGTAGAACAATAACCATGAGATCTTTGAAGGGAAAAATAATGTGAATTAAGGCCTAAAAATATTTTTAATTTATATCTACAAAATATTAAAAGTTTATGATTATTTTAAATATTTGCTTTTAAGTTATTTTGTCATTTGTTATATATTAACCAATATTTTATTTTTCAGTATTGCTATTTCATAATAGGACTGAAAAATTGCATATTTTATTAAAACTTGCATATTTTGATGTTGCACATAACGTGCATCATACCAATTCTGATAAAAAAATTAATAAAGCATGAAATTTGTGCTAAAATTGCACATTTTTAAAGCTACAGCACCTAATATACTGGTCCCATAATACTGAGACCAAAATTGCAAAACGAGACTTAATGCAATCTACCCTATATTACAAATGACCAAATTAACTTTTTCTATGATGAAAAAATAATAATAATAATAATACTAATTTATCCTCATGTGCTTTTTAAAATAAACCATCTTACCTACATATCTAAGGAGGTAAATTATTTTATTTTAAAAGTATTTTAAAAAATACAAATAAATAAATTACTACATTTTAAAACATGCAAGAATGTAAATTGCTATTTTTTTATAGAGACCGTACGTGCTTATTTGCAATATTGCATAAAATTACTTGCATTTTTTTCCTACAAAAAAATCTTATTTTATAGGATAAAAATACAATTTTTTCCATAAAGTTAGAATACTTCTCGACCAATCAGCCATAGACAAACATGTTCTCACAAATGCAACATTCAGAAATCAAATTTTCACACCTAACTACTGTCACTCCCAAGTACTACTACTACAGCTACATCTCCTCATAGGCAAAATTTGCACGCTCGACATTTATTGGCTTCACCGGAAAACTTCCGTCTATTATCTTCAGCTAATTCACACACTTTACTGTTACATCTTATATTGTATATTCCACAAAATCTATATTATTACATATAAATTTTATTTCATCTTCTCACTATATAATTATTAATTAATAACAAAAATGTGCACAAGGTTATTACTGTATATAAATTACTAGTGATACATGTACGATGACGACTTAGTGATAATATAATATAATGATATTAATTATTTGTTGTCGCTAAATTGTCACTATATATGTCTCACTAACATTTTTCAGTGATACTTAAATGTAACTTTTTATTATTTTTTTTTTTTGCTAATAACAACTTTACAAAATAATAATCACTATTAAAATTATAAAATTCACTTGTGTGCCTCGTGTCCTCTGATTATATCAAAAGCGGACATCTGACCAATTTTGAATTACATAGCCAGCCAAAAAATAATTGAACGCCAGAAAATTGAATACTTCCCATTCGCTATAAATAGCACCCCATCACATACTATGTTGCAATAAACTCATCTATATATCTTCCTTATTCATCGTCTTCCTCTTCTGTCTACCCTCACACACACACAAATACATAGAAATGGCGCCGGCAATAGCTCCGATGAAACCATCCAACGTTGTTGAGAACTCATTCGTTAAGGCGCTGGCCGAGTCTTCCACGCTCAATTACGTCCCTTCTCAGTTTGCTTTCGCCAATGATTCCAGAGGCTCCCACTCTGATTCTATTCCCATTGTTGATTTCGCCCACCTCGTCTCCGGAACTCCTGATCAACGCACCAAAGTTCTCCGGAACCTTGACAAAGCCTGTAGGGAATGGGGATTCTTCGTGGTAAGCATGAGAAATCATGATGGGATTCAGTAATACTGTAACTGTGTTTACAAGATATATGTAGTGATTAATTTTTTGGGTTGGTTAATTCTTGCAGCTGGTAAATCATGGGATCCCTGACACTCTTCTAAAGGCCATAATAGAAGCGAGTTTGGAGTATTTCGAGTTGCCGGAGGAGGACAAGCGGCGGTACGAGGCCAAGAGCGCGTCGGACCCCATCAAGTCTGGCAGTGGCAGCGTCATTAATACAGCCAACCACAGGGTTCACTTGTGGAGGGACTTTGTCAAGTCCTATGTCCACCCTCAATTTCACTGTCCGGATAAACCTCATAAATTAAGGTAAAATTTCAGGGACAGTTGTATAAAAACTAGTGTAACTACTATCCCTATATAAACCTCATAAATTAAGGTAAATCAAAAGGGCTAATTATATAAATCTCAGTGTAACTATTATCCCTACCTAAAAATTATAGGTGCTGAAGATTGTTTTTTAATGTTGTTGCAGGGAGGTTCTAGCTGAATTTTCTGAAAAAACTCGATCAGTGGCGAGAAAACTACTCCAGGACATCGGAGAAAACCTTGGACTGGAAAAAGGATACATGGATGAAGTTTTGAAGCTGGACTCTTGCTTTCAACTGTATGCCGCAAATTACTATCCGCCTTGCCCTCAACCCGACCAAGCTATTGGTCTGCCAGCACATACCGATCATGGGCTCTTGACGTTCCTCATACACAACGGAGTTGCTGGGCTACAGATACAGCACAACGGAGAGTGGTTCAACACTAATTCCCCTCAGAATTCCATTCTGGTTAACACAGCCGATCATCTTGAGGTAAATTTATTAGCATCAAATTTTAAGTCATACACAATTAGTTGTACAAATTCTGAAAAGGGACAACATCATCAAACACTTGAACGTTGGTGATTTACCAGATATTAAGCAATGGGAGGTACAAGAGCGTGAGGCACAGAGCGGTGGTGAACAATGAGGCAACCAGGATATCAGTGGTCATGGCTAATGGTGCGGCACCTGATGCAATTGTGGAGCCGGCTGGGCCGTTAGTCGAACAGGATGGTCGTGCATATTATCATCCAATGAAATTTATTGAATACGTGGAAACAATGCTCAGCAACCGGCTTCAAGGGAAAAGCAACTTGGATTGCATCAAGATACAGCAGCATGACTGAATTGAATAATACTACTGTTGTTTATAAGATTACTGCGTATGTATGATTAAAAATTCCCATATATAGTTGTTAAGGTGATGGCAAATTGGTAATAAAAGTTTACTATGTTTCAACTTTGGTTAGAGAAGTTGTTCATTGGGATCTATCAGAATATGATACGGTGCTGCGTCTACTTCTCGTCTATATAATATTATATATATAATTGTTGGACGCAGTCCACCAGTAGCCAGCCCAAAAATAAATATAAAATCTAAGCAACTATTACAGAGGAATGTGGGTTTAGAAAACCCTTATACAAAATAATATCACAAAACAAGAGATTAAAAGAACAATATAAACAGATCTAAAGTAGATAGTAAAAGAAAATGACACAGCAAGATCAAAGCGAAAATATGGCTCAGGGGCCAGATTCGAAAAAGGGGAGCCCAAAGCTACCAAATGTCGGCACGACAACCACTCACGGTTGTTTAACCCAAGAACCACACAGTCACCATCAACAAAGGGCCACTCAAGTTTCCACTAAAGAAATGTTCACAAAAAACTTTTTAATTGGGAGAGAGAGGGAAATAGTATTTTTTTTGTTCGGTGTGTACTTCATCAGAAGTCACTGGAGGCTTAAATAGAGGGAGAGACATTGATTTCGGAGATATAGAAAAACAACGGTGGAGAAATTTGAGAGGAGAGTGATGAAAGAGACGAGGAGATGAAACATACTAGGGTTAGAGTTAGATTTTGCAGAATGAGAAAACAATATAAATAAAGGAGTCAGGACCAATGAGGAGTAGGCCGAACAAGAGAAAGCTGGCTGAGACTGAATAATGGGTCAAGCCATCCATGTGAGTATAAGGAAGAGTTTGGCTGGGCTAAAAATAATAAGGGACATAGGCATGTTTATTTTATCAATAATTGGTCTAATATTTAAGTTTTATATTTTTGTTGCTGATGTAAGATTCTATCTCTTTGAATTTCATGATGGAAATTATTGTTTTTAGAGATACAAGTAATGTGGAATATGGATATACATAATATGTGTATGTGAAGGACAACATATAATGCTTCAAATATGGACACTTTGCTAAGAATCACATGTGGATATACTGCTAATTTATTATTATAAAATTTAAAATTCTTAGCTCTAAAAACATCAATCCAAACACAACCAAGGAAAAACGAAAAACCACAAAGTTTAAGGTTAAAAAATTAGGATTAAATGTAATAGTCCTTCCTATAAAAATAATGATCGGCAAAAAATTTCTCTAAATAACAAAAAGAAAAGGCAGCGCAGAAAAGCAACACGACCCCCTGACGTGGGATGCAACAAATAAAATACAATTAATTAACCCTGAAAAAACTAATAATTATAGCTCACATAATAGAAATTTAATTAGTGATATCTTGTGCTAATTAAGAAAGACAAATTCTCGTGGCCCTTTGATTAAGAAAATTTAAAAACCTTATTTTCAACACCTTATAATTATAGCCTTTAAAAGAAATTAATTAAATATTTATATTACTTATTTAGCATATATATATATATATATTTATATAAATAAACCTGCATTCAAGTTATAAAAATGCAAAATTATTTGTTTGAAAAAATAAAATAAATGTAAACACAGCCTTAAGTTAAATAAAACATTCAATCATAAGATGATAGTGAAATTAAATTCAAACATACATAGCATGCACGTCGTATATATTTATGCTGAAATTTGTTTTCAATAAACCAAATTTTAGAATACAAAACGGTACAAACTTTGTCTTGTTAGCATAATAAATCCATTAATTAATAATATGATATATATCCAAATAATTACAAACTTCCCATTAGTGGGACATGAAATTCCGAAGCCCTATTTTATATCCAGACATTCTAGAAATAATCCAACAAGTTTTACAACTTGTGTCGTGAGTTTATGACCACAAGAAGTTAATAATTAGGTAGAAGCGGCTGCAGCAATTGTCCTAATTGCAGAAGAGTTGTTGAGCTCACCATCGGTCATAGAAATTTGCTCATTTTCCAGATTTCCCATAATGGCTAATTGGCTATCTACATATATACTCCATTCTTCCCCAGTTTTTTATTTACATGCGATGTTCTAGATGCCTTCAAAAAAGTATAACCAACCCCCCCCCCCCCCCAATATATGTATAATATTAAATATTAATTATGAGTATTTTTTTTTTTTTTTATCAAATCTGAACCTTTATTTCATCAGAATTTGAAGTCGTTAGTTTCTCATGAAAGCTAGCTCGATTAAAAGCAGTAGAACATTACTCCATTACTTCCTATTATACTATCAAGAATGGTCGGCTCGTTATTAACCCATTAGCTTCCTCATGGCTAGTAAGTGACTAAGTGGCACGAACGTGTGAACAAAAAATTCTAATTCATTTTATTATCTATCTATGCTATATATTAAGTGAGGATACCTTTTTGGTACTTCTCTTATTTTTGGGTATGCTATTTTTTCCAGCCACTAACATCCTGTTTTTCCCTATTATCTATAAGTAGTAAAACTTGTTTTTTTAGATAGTTATTTATTTTTAATTAATATTTTTTTAAAATAATACTTATTTTTTTATAATAATATTTTTTATATTATTATTTTTATAATAAAAAAATAATAAATAATACTTAATATTATTTTAATTTTTCGTATAGATACGAATGTGTTACGTACAGCTAATTTGTAATTACTGAAGAAGGCTGGTCACAATGCACAGTTCTTTTTCATACCCATCTTTTCATGTCACTTCACAATCCCCTTCAATATAGTCATTATCTCTTACTTTTTGTACGAGAAACTTTTCAGCTACTTATTGTGCCGATATGTCATGAAATTAGGATCATAAATTATTCAAGTCGATCCAAATAAATTATTGTGTGAATTATTATTGAATATTTATTTGAATTTAATTTAATTATTGAAACTTAATTAAGGTTAAATGAATTTTAATTGAATTATTCGCAAATTGAATTCAAATAATTTAATATTTTTAAATATCTTTTGTTATTTTGAATCGAACTAATCAAATTGAGCTTAAAATTTCATCATACACAAAATTTTATTCAAATTTAATTTTTAAAATTTAACAAAATAAGTTCTAACAAACTTTTATCAATCGATTTTAATCAAGTATCAAATTATTTGATTTATTTTTCAGCGTTACGTGAAACTACCACACTGTAATATTAGCTTCATAAAACAACTAGATGCCTCACAATTATTAGGTGTGAGTGCAAGTTCCATTAATATGAGTAAATATCTAATTTTACATATTATTTTTGTTCTTTAAATTATTTTTCTAGTTTAAAATTATTAATATACGCTTAACTATTTTAAATATCTAAATTTATCAAATAATATACTAAATTTTATTAATTTAATTAATTAAAAATATATATATTGAATTCCCAATCAAGTGCAAATGAGGGAAATCGACAAGGAGCAAGTACGAGGAAACCAAAAGTTTTAATTTCTTCATGTTATTTAATTGTTAGAAAAATTGACCAAATGTTGAAATTTGAATATCCCGACCAAAGCATTAATTAAGTCAAATTTGTATCTACCATAAATTATACATTTTAAATGGACTTCATAAGATTTGCGGACATGTTATAAGCAAAAACAGATGTATTAAATTGAACGTCTGGTTGGTACGTATAAGTGTAGACCTTCGATTCTAACACATACACACACGTTGTGTGTTTATATAAACTAATAATTGTGAGAGTCACAATCACACATATGCGTAGTTTTTTAATATTATTTAAAATAAAATATTTATTGTTTAATTAAGAATATATAAAATAATAAGTTATTATCATATTTATTAAAAAAAGATAATAATATAATATCAAAGAGAAGAAGAATAGAAAGTTAGATAATAAATAAAAAAAACTAAAAATTAAATATTAAAAAAATTACACACTATAAAAATGAAATGCCAAAAGGTCCATCTTTTTTAATAGTAAAGTATCAATAAATACATCTAGAATTTATAATAAAGTACGCAAACACGTGGTGTCTTTCAACACAATTTAATCCCTATTTATAAAAATTTGAAATCCCTATTTAAGGTTTTAAAAAATGGGAGATAAATTAAGAAATATTTAAATAAGATTATCAATTTTGATGCAAAATTATAGAAATCTAAACCCCTAATTATATGTTCTTTACAACCTAGCGTATTTTTATGGAATGTTTTCAATATTAAAATATTAATTGCTAATTTAAGACATTCACTTTCTTTAAAATCATATAATAACTAATAAGAATTAATCAATAATCAACTAATGAAATTATTGAGTATTGTTGACCAATCATGATCCTTCCCTCTTTGATTATATATATATATATATATATATATATATGATAATAGAATTAATAACTAAATATGGTTGATGTGTGTTAGATTTTTTTTCCATACTACAATGTCGAAGGATCTTTAAGAAAAAATTCTAAGATTAACGAGGATTACCCCTACAAAATAAAGATTAGCACTCTAATGCTTAAATCAGTAATGATTTGTTGAAGAAATAAAGAAAAAACTTGAACTAAAGTGAGAATCATGGTGAAATATGATGTGAGAGTGATAAATATTCGTGTGAAGTGCAAAATATAAACTCAAAATAACTTAAAAACCGAGAGAATGAGTGGGAGTTTGAGAATGAGGGGTGATGTTATCAAATAAATATATAAGAACTCTATTTATGAGCATTTACAGAGCAGGACAGGGGGTTGTTGCAGGGTGTTGTATGCGGTTGGAAAGCCCTTTGAGTTGGCTATCATTTAAAAAAAAATCGTTTATGATATTTATACTTAATTTGATTGAGATACGTTATGTGGACTGAGTCTTGCCATGTCTGCCGGAAAATTTGAGAATTGATTACTTATGGATTCCCAGCTCATTTTCCATCTATTTATAAGGAACTTGTGATTTTTATGATGATGTGTCCTAATATGTTGGCAAGCTATATGATCACGTGTCCGACTAAAATGAGCTCATTTCTTGGGCCTGCCAATTTAGTAAAACGGAAAGTAAGTTTGTGGGCCTAACCTCCCTACTGATAGGCTCGTTGGGCTGGTGTGCCTTGTTTTAGGCTTAATCTATGAAAAGTTTAAGGGGCATCATCACTTCCTCCCCTTCCCTTCCACTCCAGGAGTGGAAATCGTAGAGCTGGATTGCTGGTGTAGGCAGGACATCCTGCAAAAATAAGGGACCTTTCATGCTCATTAGTAGGACGAACCCCGCTGGGTTTGTTGAGTAATGCTGACCGGTCGAAGGATCCTAATAGGTGAATCCTTCTACCCAAAGGAACTAGAGCGTGTGGATCTAAGGGTTTTTTTTTTTTTTATAATTAAATTGGCTACTTGAATTTTCTGTTATGCTTTGTTGTTTCCGCTATAGGGCAGGGAATATTGACGTACTTTGTCTAGTTGATGCATGCCTACTTGTTTTATTTACTCCTATCATTTACGAGGAAAATATGATTTTGTTAGCAGAAAAGAATATATCTCACAGTAAATCATTAAGGATATAACTCAAGTAGAAAGTTAACCTAAGTAGGTTTTGTTAGCATGATAATGAAATAGATGTGCCAACAGAAGGCGGTTGGAAACTAAAGTGACTGAGTCATTGGTAGCTATTTCCATGTTGTATATGCTAGCTGGTGATGGCTGAGTTGGATGCATGCGCCAACTAGTAGCGGTTCATGCATGCACCAGCTGGTGGCAGCTTATGTAAGTGCGTACTCTAGCTGGGTCGACTTATTCGAAATGTGCGCCAACTAGGGGCGACTTATTAGGAGGGTGGCCGATTGGTGGTGACTTATTAGGAGCGTGTGTTGACCGGTGAAATCTTACGTAAATGTGTATGCCAGCTAGGATTGACTCATGTAAAAATATGTGTCAGCTGGTGGCAACGGATTATTTAGAGTTAGTTAGCAATTGAAAACTGATTCTGCAAGTAACACAAGATAGGAAGTAAGAATTACCTTTATTAATATAATATAATACTTGATTACAAGGATAGTGTAGATAGAGATTAGGGATTTCAAGAATAAAACTTTCTAAGGTTAGAAACATTCCATGGTCAAGAAAAGCTTCTAAGATCCCATGATTGTTCCTTGCCCTTGCAAGAGTTGTGGTGCGGGAGCGTTCTTCCTTTTACTTGTACCTTTATTCTTTGTAGTTTTTTAGGTAGCTGGTTTGTATAAGCCTTCTTATCTCTTGCCTTAGCTGGCGGCACCAGTTGGTCTCGTGCCTTTACTCTTTGTGATATCTGCAAAAATATTTAGATTTCACGAGCTAGGGACTTTCTTCTGAGCCTTTAGGCCATTGTAAGGCAGGATGCTGGTCAATTGTCAAGGGCATTCTAGCCGAGCTGCTAATGAGCAAGGTTGGAATAAGGGAATTGAAGCATCCTCTGGCTCTCTCTGCTCTTACTGGAGGAAGACAACTCGTTCTCCCTCGCTTATCACGACTGCTCTTCTTCACTAGCCAGACACCTCTATATTCATGTATTTTCCAGCCCGAGCCAACATGGCTAGGAAGTCGGTTATTGGTTTTTTAGCTAGATACTTAGAAAGAGGGCTTCTATGGAGTCTTTGGGTGAAAGCACTTACCAGTACATCCTAGTAAGTTGTTGGGACCTCAAATATGGTTGTGTTGAACTGTTGAACGTAGGCCCTCAAAATCTCGTTATCTTTCTGCTTCACCCCGAAAAGGCTGATAGCTAATTTTCGATACTTCTTGCTGCTAGGGAATTGGTGCTGGAAAAGGTAGCTAATTTTTTCAAAAGATCTAACTTATCCAGCTGGAAGTTGGTTGAATCATTTTTGAAAAAATTTTAATAGCATAGTAAGGAAAGCACGACATTGAATGCCTTTATTATACCTATGCTTTTCAAACTTACAGATATGTGCAACTAGATCAGTGGTACCATAATAAGCATGTAAGTACGAAGGTGCTAGAAAATGAGTGAGAGTTCCTCTACCGTGATGCGCTCATTGAAAGAAATGCCACGCTCAGCAGACCTGGTCTCTTTTGTTACTTGCTGATTAAGCTTGACTATCTCTTTTTTCAGTGATTCCCATATTCCAGGTGGATGTAAGGTGGTTGCTTACTTGCTGGCAAAAGTCAGGAGGCGTGGATTGATCCCGTTGAGAGCCCAACAGGAATCTGCTCGTCAACGCCTCGGCTTCCTGGTGTTCCACCTCTTGCAAAAAGGGATGGAAGTCCTGCTCCGCTAGCTTGAGAACCGTGGAGGGTTGAGTTGATGATCTTCATGATGAATTTACGAAGTTGCTCACAGAAGAAAGGGTTCGTAGCAGCAGATTAGCTGTTTGATCGAGAGTTGCAGCTGGAGCATTGGTGGCTCCTAAGGTTGGATTTGGAATGGGAGCATTAGCGTCTCTTGCAGTTGTATTTGCAGGTGGAATGGTAGGACCTGCTGCAACGGGTAGGGAAGAGTTTCCCTAATAGGATCCATTATCACCTCCATTTATTGAATTAGCCATTTCTCACCTCTTAAGCTCAAGTTCCCACAGACAGTGTCAATGATTCATACCAAATTTATTGCCATACAATTTAAAAAAATATTAACCCTATAAAACAAAGGTTAGCACTCTGATGCTTTAGTCTTTAATGATTTATGGACGAAATAAAAGGAAAAACTTGAACTAAAGTGATAATAATGGTGAAATAATATGTGTCCGACTGAAATGGGTTCATTTCTCGAAGTTGCCAGTTCAGTAAAACAAAAAGTAAGTTTGTGGGCCTGACATCCTTACTGATGGGCTAGCTGGGCTGGTATGCTTTGTTTTAAGCTTAATCATGAAAAGTTTGGGGGCACCAACGGTAGTGTATCATATTTAATATTGATGGTCTAAATTAACTACAATTGCGTATTAAAAATACACTTATTAACTTATTGTATTCAATTTGAAAAAGTATAACTTTTCAAATTTAAAGCAACAATGGATATATTTATCAATAATTAATAAAGAAATCAAAATTCTAAAATAGCTTAATAGAAGAAAAATAAGGGAGTCACCTAATTTTAATTTAAATAATTAAGTGAACAATATTATTTATATTAATTATGTATAGATTTGTCTCTAATTTGTATATAAGCCGTTTAGATATAATTTTTGTTTTGATTAATGTATAAAATAATATATAAAAATTTAAGGAAGATAAATTTTTTTTTAGAAGATTAAAGGATAAATTCTTATTTATTTGATCTATTACTCTAACAAAAAAATTCAAAATTCTAGAAATTAGAATTGAGTCAAAATTGCTCAAAAACATCCTTCAAATATATATATATATATATATATATATAAATAGATTAGATTAATAGATGATAAAAATCTATCAATAATAAATGCATATATAAATTATAAAATCCCACGTTTAATGTTAATGAGTTTGCTAATACATAAGTGCTATAATAACATTAATTTGCTAATACATAAGTGCTATAATTGATTGTTCTTGTTCAATAGTGTTGTTTCAATAATTATGTTCTTCATAGCAAAGAGTCGGTACTTGTTTCTCTTTGAAGAAAATTTTCATTTCTTTGGATAATTTACAACAAAGTATACAAAGCTCCCTTGCACAAAGTATTCTAATTTACAACCAAGTATCTTTACATTAGACAGCTGCAAATGTCTCACAGGATAAAAAATTCTTCTCTTGTGTTGAGGCATCTTCAACTTCAATTTAATGGCTGCCTGAAAACGACAAAAGAAAAAGAATGAAACATGAGCAGCAATCGGTCTATACTCGTCTATTAAAGCTTGAGGGACCCTAAGTCTGTCATTGATTTGCCATGTGTGCTTACCTAAATAACCTCGTACTTCTAAGACTTGTGTAGAACATCTAAGGTTTATGTAAAAATTTAAACACTCTACTCAACACACGGGCTAAGATAATGTACCTTAACATCATTTAGAACCAAATTGCAACCTATGTATCGATCCATTTCTCTCTCTCCCTCTTCTTCTATCTTAAAAAGTATTCTATGTTCCTATACAATTCCTCTCTGTCAATTTCTCTTATGTTTGAAAATCCAAAAAGTTGAAAAACCATTGTTTTCCTCTTTGTACACTTCAAAACCAAAAGTCTGCTATAATTTCTATAAAAGCTCCACGTTCTCACTACTCTAATTTGAAAAGAACAAGTACATAAATTTTTTAAGCCTCCAAGAATACGACGGATGCAGAATAGTTAAGAATGCCTAAATTGGAGAACAGTTCTCCAACCTTTTGGCAAATTTATTCTCAATTGATTCATTGCGTTGGGTTTTGTTTCAAGGATTGCTTCTTAAAACTTTTCGATGTCATATATCTAAAATTTCGTACGAATTTTACAGATCACCATATTTGTCATGCCATTCACATCCGATTTTTGCAGGTGTATCATAGTAAAGTTTGTAGGAAAAACATTATTATACAAAACACAACTCAGTTTATTTATGAACTTCATTAATAAAACATCTGATACTAAAATATTGACGATTGTCTACATGCCAATTTGATTCATTTATTTCTCGAATACATATACAATTATCATAATTAACACACACCTTTTCAAAAGTGCTACGAACAATTTCAAAAACATTTGAGAATCAATCACCAAAACGTATGAAATTCATCAATTCAATAGGGAAAAAGGTCCCCTAAAGTGCTTTTTTTAAAATTATAAAAACTATTCCGTTGAAAATTATAAAAATCATTTTGTTATCAAAACAAAAATGAATTGGGCTTTTTGAAGAGTTCTGAACCATTTATCCAAAAACATTCATCACAAGATACTAAGAATTATCTGGATAAAAAAATTTGTGCACCACAAGCTGATTTGAGAAGAAAAAAATTGATCAAAAGAATATTAATTCATAAGCAACTAAATGCATGTGCAAGTGAAAAACTTGTTGAATTAACAAGAGAAAGAAAAAATTGAAATACTTGTGGTAAGTATAGGTTTTTTATAAAAGAAAGCATTTAATAAGAAAAAAGAATTGTAAACAATTTTCTAAATACAAAAATCATAGTACTTCCCATGTTTAAGATTATCAATTTGCCAAAACTGTATGTTCCTTGAAAATCACTCCTCAAATTTAAGAATTATATAATATTGAAGAAAGAGTTATCAAATCCCATTATAAAAAAAATAAAATAAAAGTGGCATGTAGACAATCCAATATTTTGGCATAGAGTTCTATTATCAAAGTTCACAAACAAATAGTTTATGATTGTATAGTAAAAGATTTCTAACAAAATTTTCTACAATACACCTGCAAACATGAAGATGTCAAGAACATGACACCATGATTTTCTGCACATTCATACAAAACCATAAATAAACAACATCAGAAAATTCTAAAGCAAGCCCATGAAGAGAACCCAACAAAATGAATAAACCAAGACTAAATTTGCAAAAAGAATGAAGTTCTGTTCTTCATATTGGCATTCAACACTACACATGCATCCTTCAGATTCTTAGCAGCGTAAAAAATTCATATTCTTGTTTCTTCCAAATTACAATGGTGAAAACGATAACACTTAACAGAAATCACAACAGGGCTTTAGGTTTTGAAGTTTACAAATTGTAAAACACAATGAATTCAACATCTCTTGATTTTCAAATGTGGGAGAAAAATCAATAGAGTAGAACGGAAAGGAACATGGATTACTTTTCGGATAGAAAAACAAGTCGAGAGGAAACTATAGATACATCGGTTACCATCAGGCTCTAAATATTGTTAAAATGCATCATAGTAACAGCTAATGTGTGTTTCAGTCGAGTGTTCAAATTTCTACTTAACCCTTTTGAATTCCACACAATTCATAAGAATATGAGATTACTTTAGTTCACACAAATTTTGACAAACTAAATTCAAGCCCCAGGCCCTCAATCTTCCAAAAACGAGTATAGATCACCTACACTGATCACATAATTTGATATCATAAATGCTCGTTTATCAATATATCAAAATAAAATGCTTGTTATGTGTTATGGGCAAACAAAATCAGATATTGCCTCCATATCCTGTAATATGCATTAGAACAGAATTGTGAAAGAAACTAGGATATGAGAAAAGAACAGGGAAAATCATTGTGTGCCACAGTGTAAACCTGTGACTCAAACCGTAGCTCATAGAATACTCCAGTGAAAGGGCATAACCAATATACCAATGATACTTCATAAACAAGAAACTTCCTATGCAGACATAAGAAACAGCGAAAATACTTCAAATTCAAGAAACCTCTCCAAAATGCACTTAAGAAAAGAATATTGCTGATCAATTTGCAAGCTTCTAATGATTTAAGAAGATTATTAAACTCAAGCTAAAATAGAAGTAAAAGAGAGTGGTTGAATGACACTTACATTACAGTGAAACCATATATATTAAGATAGGAGAAAGGCGAACCTAATTGGTAATATAGATAATAGTAGGAAAACAAAGGTTACTATGGCTCCAAAATTGGACCCGAGTCACCGACCAAAGTCAAGATATCACAACATGAGTTCCCATTAGCTTCGAGCAGTAGTCTCACTCTAGATTGTGTTAAACCACCAACATGGTGTAACCAACAAACATTAGTATATTTGCTAGTAACAAGTCATATATAGAATTAGACAACAAAGCCAGATTTATCATAACCAAAGTCTACATGAACCAAGGACAATTAGTTCCGAAATTTTGAGAAAATACCACTAACCTCTAACAAAAAAGGAAAATCAGTGTATTATCATAAACACAAAGGTAAATATGTAACTATAATGCATACAACAGTTATATTTTCCTGAGTTTCCTATCCCAATCCAGGGGGATCGCAAATTCAAGCCAATCCATAGCATCAATTTCAATAAAGAGCAAGAGTCGCGTATTATGAATTCAGGTGAATATGCTTAGCATTAAGAATAAGAGAAAAATATAACTAAGATAAGGAAACTAGTGACGGGGGATAGAATGAAACTATCATCATCTTCATTTCCCCCAGAAGTTCTTGAAGAACTTTGAGCCTGAAAATAGTAAAATATCTCCTGCACTTTTGTAACAAATCCACAACCACTAACAATCTCATATTTAATTCACAACAATTTGGTCACTGTACACATTTCTTCAACCAAAGATGAAAGTAACAGAGAAAGACACCTACATACAAACAGGAAAGTGAAATGGAGAAATTCAACACAAAAATGACAATCAACATTTTTTAAAAGGAATAAGCCGGTGAAGTTAAAATAAGCTTGACAATGAACAAAATCGTGTCCAAAATGATGTCTCACACCAAACTTTTCAAAAACATGTTGCTTTTCTCTCTGCATCTAGAAACATTCAACACACTTGAAACAAAAATAACAACAGGTCAATTAGGAACACAAACCTCCAGAATGCTTGAAGATCCAACCAAAATGAGCACTACAACAATCTGGTAGGCAAAAGAACTGCATTAGTGGACTTTTCAAGATTCAACGTGTCATCAAGAAACAAGCCAGAAAAAAAAGAACAAGAAAGGGAAAAAGAATCGGTTCATACAAGAAAATGACAAAAAACAAAAAAAAGAACCGGGACATTCATCAGACCAAGATAAGAGTTCACATGTTCAGTAATCAATTCGTAGTGCTCAAAGATTCACTTATTTCCATACTATATCAAGAATCAAACCAAATTCAAGAAAATTGGAAACAAAAAATTGGATAAAAATACAATACCTCTCTAAACTCCAAGAAGTGAGGGTGGAATCTTCACGCACAACTTAAAAGAAAAGAAGTGCTGAAAACCGCAAGGGTTGCGCATGCAACGGATCATTTTTTTTAAACTCGACCCAACCCTCTCGAAGATTTCAAGAAACAAGAACAGAAAAACCAAAAAGAAGACATGAAAGGGAAAAAGAATGGGTTAACTCCACAAAAAAACATGAGAAAAAGAGCAATACAAGAAAAAAAAAGAACCGGGTGGGGCATCCAATCAACGGATCTTTTTTTAAAAACTCGATCCAACCCTTTTATATGTAACGATAAAGTGCGACTTTCTGTAGTAGCTTCTTTGTTGAAATGCGACTCTCAATATAAAATGAGAAAGAAAAACCCTCCAGACTCCCATATCCCTGCTTGCCGAATTTGCACCCGACGACGTCGTTATAGGACCAGTCATTCGAAAAGAATAGCCAAAGAAGAGCAGAAATGGAAGAAACCCTATCGAGCACGGGAAGTCATTGGCAGCTCCCTTTAATTTTCGTGCTCGTAATGTTTTTCATACATCAGTTTTTGTGCTTGTTATATTGTAGGAGATTTGGTTAGAACTAAACCAAGATATCCCACGACCTGTCAGGATGGCCGAGTGGTCTAAGGCGCCAGACTCAAGTTCTGGTCCTCGTGAGAGGGCGTGGGTTCAAATCCCACTTCTGACATTTTTTTTTCTTCTTTCTTATCTTTTTTCATTTCCCAGTTTCATTTTTCAGTTAATATCTGCGTTCGTCGCTATTTACCTATACTACTCACGCAGCTGACAAGAAAGGGATCGAACTACGTTAATGGCGGCCCGCTCCCTTTTACTCACTCTTACCCGGTAATAATCTTCCCATTTTTATCTTACTTTTAAGTGTTTAATTATCTATGTTCTTGATCAATTTTTGGCAAAATTAAATTGGGTTTTCTGTATCTGTTAGGAATGCACGAAGGGGCAAGAAAGTTCCATTCAGATCCATTTCTTCAAGCATCGAAGCTTTTGAAGAAGGACCCATCATGAGAACACATGAAGATGAATTTACAGAAGAAGAAAGAGATGATTTAAAGAGCAGAATTTTCAGGCTCAGGCTGCCCAAGAGAAGTGTCACTAATGTTTTACAGAAATGGGTCAGCGAAGGTAACAATATCACTGTTGCTGACCTTCGGAGCATCTCCAGGGACCTCCGCAGATCACACCGCTACAAGCATGCCCTCGAGGTGTGTGGATTCTACTTACATTTCTTTCTCTCTTTTTTTTTCCCCCCTAATTTATTAGTGGGTGTTTGTGGGTTGAGCAGAATTTGGGATGGATGAAAAATTGAGTGTTTTTCGGTTCCTTTTCTTGATTTTCTGATAATACCATGCTGAGACTCTGAGTTTAGTTTGTGGTGTAGTACTACTGGTTGATATAATGAATGGGACAAGAAATTTCTAATCTCCATGCCGAGGTTTTGGTCTCATTTAGAATTGACCAGGAAAAGATTACAGTCTTGTTCTGGTTTTCTGAAGAATCAGTTGATTCACTAATGATATCATTCAATTTTGGAGGTTGGAGGGAACTAATTTTGAGACCACATGCTCCACCATTTGTTTGGAAAATATCATAGATAGTATGTGATCAAGCCGAGCATTATTCCCTTTTGTAAAAGGCAACATGGTTTAACCTTGAAGCATTCGCTTTCATGGATCCTCGGAGTTATTGTCCCTGATGTTTATATAAAAAATACCAGCTATTTCATTCCCAAAATGGCATCCTTCGGTTGGCTCTTGAAAATATTGACTTATCAAGCTATATCCTTGGAGATAGATGTAATTTAATGTGACAACATTGACCATCTTGAACTCTGTCATATTTTCTGGCTGAGTTTATTTTATTCGGTTGCGCTGAAGATGAGACTTTTTCTAAGACCTCATATAGAGAAGTGCACTGTTGATCATTCTTCTCTCAATGCATCTGGACAGAGGTGGTGGCATTTCACTATCTTTATTCGGTTGCGCTGAAGATGAGACTTTTTCTAAGACTAAATATAGAGAAGTGCACTGTTGATCATTCTTCTGTCCATGCATCTCACTATCTTTATATAGTTTATGCTGAAAAATGCAATCTACTGTAAAAACCTTCAGGTGCAGCTAATCTAGATGTTGCTACCTATTTTGGTGGCTTTGTTCCATCCTCTTCTCCGTTCCTTTCCGATTGATTATCTCACTTAACATTGAGGGTGTTTGCTAGCTGCATTTTTTAGTCCAAACATCTCAAAATGTTTAAGAGCATATTAGTTATCAAAGTTACTTGGTAAAATTTTTGAACTCCAGAAACAATCTTCTCACACCAGGCTTGTTATTCGTGAAACAATAAGCATCAAACTAACATCATGGATATAAACAGTCATATTTTTTTTAAACCTGAACAAGATTTTTGGGAGGAAAAAGGAAACGAGACCTTTCAGGATTGTTGTTATAGGGTGGTTACATTTAGGGGGAAGGTCAGGGATGAATGTCTAGTTCACAGTTGAAGGGAAGGCTGCAAATTGTTGAATTAGAATAAACTGTTATCATCCTCAATATATTAGGGATACTGTCTTTTCATCCGGAATTAGTGGACAGTTCCACAGCTGTATTTGCAATGTATAACTCTGGTCCTAATTGATAATTTGGTGCAAAAATTGTCATTGGAACTAACTTATGATTGTGTCGGAGTGGAAGACAAAGGACCAATGACTCATCCCCTCAGGCTTGGCTGTAGATCATCATGCTCTAACTTAGCCTTTATACATGTTATTATAAGTGCAGGATCATCAAGCTTCCTTCGGAATACCACCTCGCCATGTTCGCTGGTATTTGGGTCAAAGCAGGTCCTAATATATGGATGAATTCTGAAATAAGACATTGCCAAAAGACAGGACATTTCAATAAGAATAAATAAATAACTCCGTAACTTTTGCTTCCATTTTTCCTAATATAAAATAGAGAAAGAAATAGATGAGCAGTCTGTTTCATTCTTCTCTTTGTTGGTTTTGAATTTTCAAATACAAATAAATTTGTTTGTGGCTGGCAAGTGTTTCATGCTATGAGTCTCTGTCTATCTAACACGGAATTCAGGAGTGTAATTATTTGCTAGATGATATGCTTTGATACTTCTTCTGGGACGTAACATTTAGTTTCTTCCTGAGTTGATCTTCTGATCTCTTACAAACATCTGAGCCTTAGTTTTTAGACTAACAAAAAGAGGTTATCCATCTCTGCGGCTCTGCTAATTTGCTTCATATTTGGTTTTTCACCTACAGCAATAACAACTCTTTATGCACGTCATGAATTTGCAGATATCTGAGTGGATGGTTAATCATGACGAGTATCATTTATCTGACACTGATTACGCTATCCGCATTGATCTAATGACCAAAGTTTTCGGCATTGATGCTGCTGAACGCTACTTCCAAGCGTTGCCTTCCTCAGCGAAAACCACTGAAACATACACTGCGCTCCTCCACTCTTATGCTGGATTAAAGCTAATTGAAAAGGCAGAGGAACTCTATGAAAGAATGAAGGGAGAAAATCTCCCATTGACTTCCATCACCTACAACGAGCTCATGACTTTGTACATGTCAGTTGGGCAGCTGGAAAAGGTGCCATTAATAATTGAAGAACTGAAACGCCAGAATGTTGCTGCCGATCTATTTACATATAATCTATGGGTAAGTTCTTGTGCTGCCGCTCTAAACATAGACGAGGTTAGAAGGATTCTTGATGAGATGAGCACTGATTCGGGCTGCAACAAAACTTGGATTAGATATGTGCAACTCACTAAGATATACATTACTTCTAGTCACCTAGTGAACTCAGATTTCAGCTCCCTAGTAGAAAGTGAGAAGGGTGTTATTACACAGAGAGAGCTGATATCTTACGACTTCCTCATTATTCTGTACGGGGCCCTAGGCAACAAAGATAAACTTGACCAAATCTGGAAATCTTTGAGGATGACCAGGCAGAAGATGACAGGACGAAACTATGTCTGCATACTTTCTTCATATCTGATGCTTGGGCATTTGAAAGAGGTTGGTGAGATAATCGACCAGTGGAAGCAATCCGCGACTGCAGAGTTTAATGTGGCCATGTGTAATAAACTATTGGAGGCGTTGGAGGAAGTTGGGATGACAGATAAGGCAACTAGTTTCCGTATGATACTTGGCGAAAAGGATTGTGAGCCTATGGATGATTTGAGATGAGGTTATGGCCATTTCCCATTTGAGAGAGTTTTGTATGATCAGAGACTGTAATCTCAGGAGCAGATTTAGGACTTGCAGCAGCAACAAGAGAGAATAATGCCAAGTTGTCTTGGTTTTATCTGTTGATTGTATAAAACTTTAGTCGGAATGGAAAAGCATTGACAGAAATCTTATGATCACCATTGCATGTCAAAACATGGTACAATATCTGAGAATCTTAAAGATAATACTATCATGTTCAAGATTTTAATTTCTGGCTTTGTGTATAGAACAAAATGTTCTATAATTTGTGTTGACTCTCAGGTAGAAAGAACGCCATCATTCTTCTTTTGCTTTCATAATTTATTATTACTATATTATATAAATAACAATAATAAATTGTACATTGTCTGTATATTTAATATATATATATATATATATATATATATGCACGTCACGTATTGAAATGTAACACAATATTCATTTCCAATTTATTATAAAGAAAATAGACTACAATATTCATCATTAAGTAGCACTATAAATCATGAAAGATAGTTATAACTTTCAAATATTCTTATATTTATATCAAATATATGTACATAAATAATATCGTGAATCCTTACTATCTTTCATTAAGTATAATTTAAAATTTCACGACATTTTAAATTTTTTATACCTTCATTATGAGTTCAAATACGTTTAATTTTATTTTTATTTAAATATTCCTTAACTTGTATTCTTGATTGCTCAAATTAAAAATTATAAGAAATTTATATATATATTTAACACCAACTCTTTTGCATACATTAGAAAATAAGGTGGTGGTAATGTAATTTATCATAAATCCATAAATACTACCATTAGATATTTACCCAAAGATTGAAGAAAAAGGATAAATAAATAAATAAAAGTGCATTTGATGGTGAACCAAAACGAGCCGTCTGATGGATCAGATCTAACCGGGTATTGTCAAGGCTTGTCTTCGGCCGTCGATCTTATTAGGGCTCACGTGCGTCCCTCTGTACTGTAGTACAGTGTGACCTGTCAGGGGAAAGAATTTAGACCACTTTAACCTTTTCCTTCCAGAGGGGAGTCTCTTGTTTTCAATTCTCTCTCTCTCTCTCTCAAGATTTCCTAAATTAATGCATGAAATTCTCTATATATTTGCACCACTGGGTCATTGTTCTTCCGTGTTGATTTGTGGATCTTCTCTTCGTATGGTTTCAAGATTTTCTTCAGGAGAGATTTTGGGGGTTCGGGTCAGGTTTTTCTAGGGTTTCTTGTATTAATTGATTATCGTGAATTTATTGAACATTGATTTTTGGGACGAAGGGAAAAAATTTATTGGGGCCCGTCTCCTCAAATGGGTCGCAGGAAAAAGTATAAGAAACCCTGTACATGCCAAGGTACGAAATCTTGGGACTTCTTAGCGTTTCCATCTGGAAGAGAATTGTTATGATGTTACTTTCTTTCTGAATCTTTCGGATGATGGGTCTAGTGAATCGGTTTTGATATGAGTATTCCATTGCCTAAATTGCAGGGATTTACCAAAAGTTGCAGTTTTTCTACAGTTGTTGTGACTATAACTTCAACGGTAGATTTTATGTTGATTGATTGTTATTAGGTAAAATGGTTGGTAAAGAGGAATTTTCTTGGGGCTAATTTAGTGTTTGATATGGGTATTTTTTAGGAGTGTTCAGAAAAAAAAAAAAAAAAAAGAGGTAAATTTAGTTTAATTTGGGTTCTCTATGATCTCTAAAGCTAGGGATAGGTAGTAGCTTCGATTGCCCTATGGAGTGTCTGGGGAAGAAGAGGAAGGGATTTGAGATCTCATCAGAGTGCCAAAAGGATTTTGATGAACAGACTGAATTGGCGATCCTGTGGTCACATTTATCACTTGAAGATTATTCAAGAAGGAAAAAGAAGTGCAAGGAAGTAGTAGTTTCTAAAATTGTTGATCTAGGTAGGAGTGTCGTTAACGGAGTAGTTACAGCCCCAGCATGTGGGGCTGCGAGCCTGGAATTACCAGGTAGAGGTCTTAAAAGGAAAATTGGTTGTATTGATGCTGCAACTCGGTTGGGTAGGAAGAAGAAGATTGACCAGGAGTATGAGTTGGCTAAAACTATTGGGAAGGGAAAGTTTGGTTCAGTGTTATTGTGTCGGAGCAAGGCGACTGGAGAGGATTTTGCATGCAAGACTTTGAGAAAGGGGGAGGAGATTGTGCACCGGGAAGTTGAGATAATGCAGCACCTTTCCGGGCACCCAGGTGTTGTGACTCTGAAGGCAGTTTATGAGGATACTGAATCTTTCTATTTAGTCATGGAACTTTGTTCTGGGGGGCGTTTGCTTGATCAGATGGCTAGAGAAGGGCTGTATTCTGAACAGAAGGCTGCTAACATAATTAAGGAATTGATGCTCGCTATTCGGTACTGCCATGAGATGGGTGTAGTTCACAGGGACATAAAGCCTGAGAATATCCTCCTCACTTCCTCTGGACAAATGAAGCTTGCAGATTTTGGATTGGCTGTGAGAATTTTAGATGGTAATACAACATATCTACTTTGCTAAAGCTTTCTGATATTCTAATACCCACCTCTTAAGTTGTCCATTCTTCATATTGTTCACAGGGACACTTTTTCAAAATATTGATTTGAATTCACCGTCAGGATATTTGGGAAAAATGGAAAAACAATTTTTTATCGGCAATTTCAAATACTTATTTCTTTAATTGGTATTTTAGTTGACTATGCAATTACGAATTTAAAGTCCATTTTGTGTGATTCTGCTTTTTGCAACTTTATCCAGCAGGTTTTGAATTGAACTTTTGGTTTGTGGACATGCTCCTGCTAAATTAAATTGTAGAGTTTTGCTCTTATTTTGAGATTTGGTTTTTGTACTTTTTTACTGACATCACTAACATGTCACTAACTGAGAAATTGCCCATTGACTTAAGTGGAATAGGTCTTTAAGGCAGTGGTCGGAGAGAAACATATTGCAGTCATTCTGAGCAGTTCTTCAACATGGTACATGCTAGAAGAGTTTGTTCTCCTCTTATGCATTCTGTTTCTGAGTCAAAATTGCAAGTGCTGGTTAGACTATCTGGGCATGATTTTTCTAATTTCCTAATTGGTTTCCCATTTTTTATCTGACCCTATGTAGTTGATGTATGTTAACAATCCATATCTGCTTAATGGCACTTTCAACCATTTTTTACTGGTTACAGATTTAAGTTGTCCTTGTTTTATTATCATTTTCCTACTCCGATGATGGTCATCACTACTGTATAATCTCATTTTCCTACAGTAAGCTTGTCCTTCTGTCTTCTCCCTTTCCAGTTTTAGTTTCCGGGCTTAGTACTTTATTACATAGAAAATACCATTCCCCATCTCCTAATCAGTCAGGAAATCCTGTATCTACCTACAAAAAAATCTTTCTTTCCTTTTTTAAGTCTTTAAATCTGCTGAATTTCAATCAAGTTGCTTCTTTTTCAGGAGTCAGTTTAGCCTTCCCACAACAGGGAGGTTGTGGATGTTCATTCTCAGGAGTGCATATATGCAGACATTAGTATTACAATATTAAGACCAGAAAGAGATGCTTTAGAAATAATACTTAACCTAGATATGCTTTACCGACAAAGAAGTGGAAGGATATGACTAATTTTAAACATATGAAGACAAATTATTGAAACTACTTAAAGATAAGGAAAATATTTCTTAGTTTTCTAAGGCGATTAGGGAAACTTTTGCCTGTCTTCAGAGTATGATTAAGATGCTACTTTGAAGTTGCACTTATCACTTGCTTTACGTACATCATACTATTTCAATTCTTTCCATGAAATGTTATGGAGTTATTGCTTTTCAAAACAAATGTTCAAGAAATGTACTTCTGCAATACTGTGTGAAGCAATCAACATCTTCTGAGGTGTCCCTAGACTTATACCTGGGTATCTTTTCATTGCAGGTCAGCGCTTGACTGGTGTTGTTGGAAGTCCTGCTTATGTTGCTCCTGAAGTTTTGGTGGGTAATTACTCAGAGAAAGTGGATATCTGGAGCGCAGGTGTCCTTCTTCATGCACTTTTGGTTGGTGTTCTTCCATTTCAAGGTGATTCTTTGGAAACCGTGTTTGAGGCGATCAAGAAAGAAAAACTTGATTTTACTGGTGGTGTGTGGGAGTCTGTATCACAACCTGCTCGTGATCTGCTCTCTGGAATGTTAACAAGAAATATAGCCACAAGGTTTACTGCCAACGAGGTTTTAAGTAAGTAAATCTCTTTTTAACCCTTCTTTCATTTAGTTTTGTTTTGCTGATGCATAACAAAATCTACATAGCTGGTGCTGTCAACTCCAAAAGTTACTTTAAAGAGATATAACTTGGGTTTGCTTCTGTTATCAGTATTTTTTATGATGTTATTTATTTGGAAACTGCAATCCGTAGAAACATCATACCTATGTGTTACAATAAGCAATACATGCAGCTAAAAAATTTCACCTGTGGGGAAAAAAAAGTCATTTTGGCCCTGCTAAGTGCTTCAAATCTTAGTCACATGAATAGTTTCCATGGTTTCTCTTGGCATGCATGCTTAAGTTGGATTATGTTTATTAGTTTAGAGAAAATCCTTAATCTTGTTTATGGGGTCGCCTTATGTGTAGTTTTCCAATATCTCTTGCTTGTATTGGTGCACCAGACAAGTTCCAGTGAAGACATTGGGCACAATTTCAGAGAACATAGATCATCTATTTCTCTCCTTCCATTTATGTATTAATTTAAATTATTGTTCTCATCAAAAGTATATAAAGTATACTACCTCATCTATATTAGAATTTTCATTTTCTTCAAAATTTTAACTCTTGTTTTTTTTTTCCCCTCGAAGTATAAGCTTTAAACTCTGGTCAAGAGGTAAAAGTTCCAAAGTTCTGGGTCATTTGTTGGGGTGTTATTTTAATTGCTTGTAAGCATGCTTGAGCACAAACATGCATAAAAGTTGAATGGCAATACAACTGAACATCTGACAGCTAAACTCAGTTAAATAGGAACGCCTATAGATCGGAATAGAGTGCAGTATTTGAGGGCCTCACTTTGAGCTATTGTGCAGATTCTGTGAATCTTATATTCGAGTAGTTAGCTGATGTTCTGTGCATTTTTTGGATTAAATATAAGTGGCTGCCTGAAAGTAAGAACTAAATTCTGAGTGAGTTGGAACTTGGAACATCGTATTGTATGAAAATTTTCTGAACTTCAGATTACAGTAGGTCTGTGGACATAAGCTTGCGGAGAAGTAAATGGAGCAGATGCGGTTAACATGATCGAACTGTGATGCTTGTTCATCCTTTGAAACTTATTTATGACGACATTAAACTCACTATGTGGCAATGATTCTATTCTTGATGATACGCTGATAACCTTTCTTTTCAACAGAACATCCTTGGATTTCTTTCTACACTGAACCTATGTTGAAAACCCGTGCTCTCAAACCAAACAAGAACAATCTGAAACCGACTTCGAGGCAGCTGGCTTCTATTCATGGAACAGAGTCAGAGAGAAAAAGGTTGGTATCCTGTAACATTCTCAATGATGACTCCAGTCCAAGTTTAGCATCAAGTAGTTCCACCGAAGCAGTTGATGGAGAAGATTGTGGTTTGGTTGATGTACTGGCTGTGGCAATTTCGCGTGTTCGAATATCTGAACCAAAAAGGAGCAGAATATGCAGCCCCTCGCAACAGGAGTGCTCCTCTAACTTGAAAACTAGCAACCTATGTACAGCATTTTGACTTCCTCTCTCCCCGGGTATAGCTTGCTGAAGTGTGTCAACAAGTTTACAAATATAGCTTGGATGAGTGATAACTTAATAGTCGTACATCAAAGCTGCCTGAAAAAATAGTGATGGTTGAAGTCATCATGGTCATGACTAAGTACTAACCATTTTAACACTATCAATAACAAGTTTGCATGGTAACCCTCAAGTATGTGCTGTGTTTGTGTTGTATATTTTTTGTTTACTGTCGTTTTAGCTTGTAATAACTAATATAATGAAGCTGATGTATGAAGTTCATGTATATAAATCATGTTCTGTTGATATCTGCTGTTGAGTGATCGATGTATGTCCTTTTGCTCTAGCAACCTCATGAGAATGCATAAGCTAAGTGTGACTGGAGAGGCTGCTACATATCAATATATAGGAGTGGTTGAACGTTGAATTTCAGTGTTGGTGGGGTTACTCTCTTCTTCTTTTTCTCTTCCCCAACGTAGTGTTTGTACATTGATCATAAATGATTATCTTATGTCAATAGAAAGATGTCAATGGTGCTGCAACTGCAAGGTGATGTGTGTTTCCTTGTTTTAGATTCTATTGAATGTAAATGGGTAGAAAGTAGAAACCCCTTTCTCTTTCATGTACATGTACGATCCTTTTTCTTTAACTTGCTGAAATACTGGTCGGGGTCCATGTGTCTTGGGGGTGGGCGTGGGGAATGTAATAATTATAAGTGATTATTTTATGAACTAAATTGACTCGTATATAGAACTATGTGAATGTAAAATCTTTAATTCTTTCATACACAAGAAATTAAATTATTTCGTAAAAAGAGGAAAACAGTATAAATATTACCTTAAACGAATGTTCTTCTGGATGGGCAATTTTAAACAGTTTAAGCACAGCAGGAGTTTGAAATTTGAATGTTTGGTACAACATATATATGTAACAATTTCACCACCTCAAAGCTGGCAGTCATTCAGAACCCAACCCCCCACACAATAACTCACAGCTCTGTCCCAATACCTCAAACCATATATTCAACTGATCGTATAGTACTCCAACCCACAAACTCAATAATCAAGAAGTAGTGTTATCATCATCATCAAATTCAACTGGCATTCATGGCCAAGCCATGTTCAGAATCAGGAGCTATACCATGTTACAAGCATCCACGCAAAGCCCCATCTTTCATCTCTCTTCATTCACCAAAACTCTTTATCTACCTACTTCCCATCTTCGCCATACTTTTCGTCCTCTTCCACATCCAAGCCCTTCAAACTCCGCCATCATCTTCTTGGGATTTCATCAGCACGGGCAGATTCTCAACAGTCTCCATAGACTGCACGATTAATTGCAGCCAAGAGCTCAAATCCATGGCCTCTAAGCTCCAAGAGGCAGTCACTTTTCTTCCTCTAAAGGACCTCCGTTACTCCAGCAGACCCCTTCAAGGACACACATGGTTCATGAGCTCCATGCCTGACACACATGAGAAGGGTGAAGTCCAATACCAAGAATTCCCCTCAAAAGCATCAAAAGGTAGGGTTTTGTGCCTGAAAGGCCGAGATACTCATGATGGTTCATGGAACTTATATGCACTTGCATGGCCTCAAATCTTACCCCCGAACGCCACCCTACTCAAAGGCCTCACGTTTGTCTCGTATAACCACTACAACTACGATAACATTTGGCACGGGTTATCGTCTGCCGTCCCTTTCATCGCATGGCACATCAAGAACAAATGTTCAGCTCCGCCAACGAGATGGGTGTTGTACCATTGGGGTGAACTGAGAACCACAATGGGACCTTGGCTGAATCCACTAATGGAGGCCACGTTTGGAGAGCCCTCAAACATTGAAAAATTCAATGGAATTGGAGGTGGATACATGACTGATCCGGCTTGTTTTGAGAAGGCTGTGGTAATGAGGCATAATGAAGGTGGAATGTCAAGAGAGAAAAGATTGCAAGTGTATGATTTGCTGAGGTGCAAGGCCAGGGTTTTCTGCAATGTCAGCTCAGAAGGTAGGTTTCCTGAGGTTGATGAAAAGGGCTTTCCGATGATTGGGATGACCTTGTTCATGAGGAGGGGGCCGAGGTCGTTCAAGAATGAATCCGCGGTCATCGGAATCTTCAAAAAGGCCTGCCGGAATGTGGATGGCTGTCGGCTGACGGTGGCCTATGCAAATAACCTTACCTTTTGCCAACAGGTGGTTGGAACATGGAGATTGATTTTAATATTAATATATCTGTTCTTGTGTTTTAATTTTGAAAATTTATAACTATAATTCAGTTACTAATATTCCTAATCACTGCTAATGAACTAATGTACAGGTGAAATTGATGAGCTCAACAGACATATTGGTGTCTCCACACGGGGCCCAATTGACCAACATGTTCCTAATGGACAGAAATAGCAGTGTCATGGAATTCTTCCCAAAGGGATGGCTCAAGCTCGCCGGAATCGGCCAATACGTCTATCACTGGATCGCCAGCTGGTCGGGGATGAACCATCGCGGCGCCTGGCGGGACCCTGGCGGCGACCGCTGCCCCTTCCCGGATGATGACCGCCGCTGTATGTCCATTTATAAAAAATCAAGAATTGGATATAATGAGAGCTATTTTTCTGAATGGGCAAGAAGTGTGCTGAGTGATGTGAAGTTGAGAAAGGCACAAGATATCTCACGCAAGAGTAGAATCCCTGTTTCAGGTTCTTGTGGTTGTTAGTGGGCTGTTTGTATTATGGTTTTTTTCAGATTTTATGTAATAAGTGGAGCATTTGGGTATATTTATGTTTAAGAATTATAGTTTATTAATTTCAAGAAGAGTTCATCGTGAACATATATATAGTTGTTTCAAGAAGAGTTCATGAACAGGCTTGAAATTAGAAGGATTCCTAATTATTTGTTCTAATTTCATGAGATAACAATTTACTAGCTAATGTTGGTTTGCTTCTTTTTATTTGGATATTTTTGGACATATGTGTCGGAATGCATAATGTTGAAGGAGGAGTAAAAAGACATAAAAGGAGAATGAAGAGATCTAGGAATAAAGTGTTGGTGGCAGTGGAGCTACCACTGCTTCTGCTTCCCTCTCGGTCCCATCTTATCTCTATCATTGTGGGGTAGGACTCCAAATTTTGATTTTTTTCTATTCAAATCCAAATATAGGGTTCAAATAGCTTGAAAAAGATATGGGCTCTCTACTTCTGGTAAATGACTTCAAGGAAAATTAAACCCTATTGATGACACTATATATGCTAGTTAGGATCCCAGAAAGGACCTACATATGTCTCTCAAGTGTAGAAGCTTCCTATGTTATCTACACATAAAATCAGACAAAACGGATAATCTCATAAAACCTGGAGGAACCGAATGCATAATGCTTCCACATATACCAAATTTTGCCTGACCTCTTGAACTTTGGCCTGTCAAATTAGAAGCCATAGATGGGGTCAGTAAAGGGAGGTATACATTCTTCATTAGAAATTGAGCATATTTTTCAATGTGCTGGTAGAACTACGCGATTAAAATGGATAGACTCGAACGAATTTTAGCGAAAGAAATATTTCCGGGCGATTGAATTCTCATAATCCAGACAGCTATAATATATATATATACATATACATATATACCTCTTTCAGAACACTTGCTGTCCTTATGGGAACATTATTACCCTGTTGATATCAAGAAATCATGTCCCCTTCTATTTACCAAGAAAATACTGTCAACAGGCAATTACTGTATGAAGGGAAAATTCATTCAAGAATCGGGTTTAATAATATTGCCAAATTATTGAATTATCTCATGTTTGAGTCGTGATAGTGACAAAACATAATATGAGGTACTTGGTGTTTTCATACTTGGTTCTTACAAGAATCTTCTAATAGTGTGTAATGAACTCCATAATTGCAATAATTTCAGACAAATAGACTTTATTTGCAATGTTAGTGCTGGATTCTGTTCCACCTTTACCAACACAATGGAGCTTAGTTATATCATATACTACCCAAAAGACATTGAGCAATCAGAAACAAGTGGTCCTCTCCTCCAATCACAGCCATAAATATCAAAATTATTGCTAAATATCATCTCCACCTGTTTCTTTCACTTTTCATCTTCTCCTCTCATCACCAGAATGTCCTAAGATAGTGATAAGTCTATATACAGTATAAATACATATATATATATATATATATAGAGAGAGAGAGAGAGAGAGTTTGAACAGGTGGAAGGATATGAGGCTCCATTCTTCCTAGTAGTACTATCTGATTCTCATGTTTAAAGAGAAACATTATTGTTAGTGAAGAAAAAATCCAAAAACAGTGGTGTTCTGCCCATTACTTCACAGCCTGTGGGAGGCCTAGAAATCCGTGAGAAAGCCGACAATTAGAGATAATTCCAAGCATTCCCATGTGGGATTCTCCCTTTTTACTCATCATCATATCTCTTCTTCTCCAGTAGTTTTCCGCTGCTCATTCTAATCAGTTTCTGTACACTTCTTCTGTGATATTTCCCACTTTCTTGAATAATTCTTGGTCTGAAAATGTGGGATTCAGAAACAGAATCTGTTGGAGGACGAGATTACGGGAATGGAGTCCTGTCCACGAGCAAACCTGGAGTCAAACCTGACGGGTTTGAGCAAAGAGGCCAGTCTTGGTATGTGTCAAACCTTTTCTTGGTCGAATTGTTCATATTATTACTATTAATGTTGTTAAAATTTCAATGAGTGAAAATGTGATGTTTGTCTTCTGCAAATAGGCATGTTGCAACTGATATTCCGAGTGATCTTTTGGTCCAGATTGGAGATGTCAGTTTCCATTTGCACAAGGTAGTTATATAGTTTAAAACCATAGCAATTTCATAAGTCTTTGTTGCAAAACATCGTTGGAGAAAACAATTTGTATTTGGTTTGTAATTCCAAAACTGAATGATGTTGTTTTCATCTGTAGTATCCTCTTCTTTCTCGAAGCGGGAAGATGAATAGAGCAGTATACGAATTGCGTGACACAGAGTTAAATAAGATAGCTCTAGATGATCTTCCAGGCGGGCCTGAGGCTTTTGAACTGGCAGCCAAATTCTGCTATGGAATTGCTGTTGATTTAACAGCAACAAATATCTCCAGCCTGAGATGTGCGGCCGAATACCTGGAAATGACAGAGGATTTAGAAGAAGGCAATCTTATATTCAAAACTGAGGCTTTTCTCAGCTATGTGGTTTTATCCTCCTGGAGAGATTCCATAATAGTGTTGAAAAGTTGTGAGAAGCTCTCCCCTTGGGCTGAAAACCTCCAAATTGTTAGAAGATGTAGCGAGTCGATTGCCTGGAAAGCTTGTGCCAATCCTAAAGGGATAAAATGGCAGTACACAGGGAAGCACCCGAGATCAGTTTCCAGCCCCAAATGGAACGAGATGAAAGAATCCAGCCCGAGCAGAAACACACCTGTCCCCCCTGATTGGTGGTTTGAGGATGTTTCTATTCTGAGGATTGATCATTTTGTAAGAGTTATTACCGCAATTAAGGTTAAAGGCATGAGGTACGAGTTGGTTGGAGCTGCAATCATGCATTATGCAGGGAAATGGCTCCCAGGATTGGTGAAAGAGGGATCAGGATCGGTATCAGGGGGGGCTGCTGATGAGGGAAGTAATAGCAGCAACAGCAATGGTAGCAGCAGTAGCTGGAAAGGGGGACTCCACATGATTGTGGTTGGGAGTAAAGAGGATTTGCCAGCAGTTCAGGCTAAAGATCAGAGAATGATCATCGAAAGCCTTATAAGTATAATCCCGCCTCAGAAAGATACCGTTTCTTGTAGCTTCCTTCTCAGACTGCTGAGAATGGCTAACATGTTGAAGGTTGCTCCGGCTTTGGTTACAGAGCTGGAAAAACGTGTAGGGATGCAGTTTGAACAGGCTACTTTGGCAGATCTCCTCATACCTTCTTACAACAAGCACGAGACATTGTATGATGTTGATCTTGTTCAGAGGCTTTTGGAGCATTTCCTGGTTCAAGAGCAGTCGGAAAATTCCAGCCCAAGCCGACAGTCGTTTTCTGACACAAAAATGTATGATGGAGCTCAACGGGGGACCAACCCTAATGCTAAGATGAGAGTGGCTAGGCTTGTCGATAGTTATCTTACAGAGGTGTCGAGAGACAGAAATTTGTCCTTGACAAAATTTCAAGTCCTGGCAGAGGCTTTACCAGAATCAGCTAGGACTTGCGATGATGGATTATACAGGGCCATTGATTCCTATCTTAAGGTAATACTTCTTATAACTTTGGTTGTTTTTTACTAGAAAATCAGGACAAGACAGGAATATCATACTACATACATATATTGTCCTAATCTATGTATAAGAATCAAACTCGTGCATGATTCTGCTCTTCATTATCTAGACTTTCAGTTTACTCTGTCATTGATGTAAGGAAATTGCAAGAAAATCTGTTTCAAGTATTCAAGAAATCATATTTAGTTCCTGTTTTCCGCTCAACAACACAACTTTTGCAGGCACATCCAACGCTTACAGAACATGAAAGGAAGAGGCTCTGCCGTGTGATGGACTGCCAGAAACTTTCAATCGACGCATGCATGCACGCTGCCCAAAATGAACGGCTCCCTCTCAGAGTAGTTGTGCAAGTCCTCTTCTCCGAACAGGTGAAAATAAGCAATGCATTAGCCAACGGCCTTTTGAAAGAGCCCGGTGAATCCCATTACCAGCCCTTAATAACTAACCGCAAAACACTACTCGAAGGAACTCCTCAGTCGTTCCAAGAGGGCTGGGCATCCGCAAAAAAGGATATCAACACTCTCAAGTTTGAGCTGGAAACCATGAAGACCAAGTACTTAGCACTTCAAAACGACATGGAAACGCTGCAGAGACAGTTTGATAAGGTGACAAAGCCAAAGCAAACATCAGCTTGGACTACAGGGTGGAAAAAGCTGACCAAGCTCACCAAAGCGGCAGAAAACAACGACATTGGACCACAGGTGCAAAATGGGGATTTGAGTAGGAAAACTCCTAGAAGATGGAGGAATTCAATTTCCTGAATCATCAGCAGCTGTCAAACGAAGAGATCTACCGATAAACCGTGTTTCCTTCATGTAGTTCCAATGTGTTTTTTAAGGTTTTCTTGTTTTGTTTTCCTTTACCTCTTGCAATATTCGTTGAAGTTTCTTATTCACAACAGGTATTGTTTCAGGAAGTAACATCATGTTTCAATTTGTCTGTAATTTGTTGATCTGGTTCTTGCATGTGTTTTCTGTTTGGAGATGGAGGCTCCGGTTAGTTCCCATTAAGCACTAAATGTTTTGCATTTAACATCAGAAGTTATCATGTTATTTCAGAACATAGGATTACATCGTACTATGATTCATCTGTATTACTATATGAACAGACCAATAGAAAAATTGTATTCGAATCAGGTTTGGTATATAAAACAAATCGTATTATAAAAAATTTATTGCACCCGTATGTAAATTTTCTTAAATTATACATTAATCATATAGTAAATACAATGCAGTTATCGTGTTGGGTGTCCACCCAACTATATGGCTGGGCTCTACTTATTGCAACATTGCCACTTTTGATTGTAATGAAATTTTTTATCTTAAAATATGGTGAATTATTGTTATATGTGGAATTCAAATTTGAAATGTGTGGATTATCAAAAATAATTATTTTATAATTGAATACAACTTGTTTAAATTCCTTTTACAAGTTTTAGTTTTAAGAGAGACAAAGAGAAAGCTTCAGTTCCCAACCCTTTCTACCACATACAATAATTTATCACTTAAGACACACATGATGCAATAAATTAGTATATAAAAGAGAAAAAGAGAAAGACTAATCATTGTGAAATAAATAATTAGTGGGATTAATCAATTTACTTGTCTTAATCATGGCCTTCAGTTTGATTCAAGGAATATTTTCCTTAAGCATGAACATGATACTTGTGGCAGTCCTTTTCATTCCGTGGCTAATAATTGTGCATACATACTATTACAAATTAATTTTTCCAATATTTTTTTTAGTTCTCGTCAATATGGATTGGCCCAAAACAACAAAATACAAAAAAATTGAATTAAACTGAAGTAATTAAAACTAAGACAAAAACACTCAAGACCCTGTAACAGCAACAGTATCATTACAAGCACACGACCTTAACATATAACAAGAAGAACACAAACATTCATCTCCTGATTCCCAAACACACAAATCTTACAACAAAAAGCTCAGACAACTGGTAGCAAACAAAAAGCATATAAATCAAGAATGGAGGGTGGACCCTCATCACCAAACGCGCATGCTCCCAATCCATGGAATTTTCTCAACAATGAGGGAAAAGGGCTCCTCATTTACAGCAATGCAATGCTTACTTTAATCCAAAAGTGTCAAAATAATCATTTCAAGTCAACAATTATAGGCCCCAATTTTCTTCACCACCTGAGTGTAATGAGAGATTGAGAGTAAAGCGAAAACTTTCATCTGATTAAGCTCGTCGCCCGTTGGCCCACGGTGCACTATTAGAATGAAAAGTGGGTTAAAGATTGAGCAAAGAGGAAGATCACCTTTATTACTTTCCAATCCATCCATAATTATTCAAACTCACACTTAATGGTTTTTCTTGCTACCTGTTGGTCCAATGATTCTGCTTCTGATTCAAACAAACCGTTGACATAAGATTGCTGATTTTTACGGTTGGGGAAGCTGAGCCCTAGAGTTTCTGCTTCCATTTTCATTGTTTCCAAGTAGACGATAGATTTCTCGATTATGGAGAGTGGATCACTGCTGTTTAATCCAGGAATAATACTTTCAAGGATCTTCAATGCTTCACGAGTTTTAATCTTCTTTTCTCTGTTAATATCATCGTGGGAGCTTCTAGGACCAGCACAGCTTGACTCCACATCATCCTCGTAACTGTATGAACGAGCCCCTTTCACGGGACTCTCAAAACTCGCTAATGATGATTTCTTGTACCTGCCATCAAGCAATCTTTGCCTTTTTGGTGACCCATCAGAACTTGCCACTTCTTCCGTGAATTCCTCAAGTAATGTGTCTTTATCGAAGTCCTTTTCAGTGCAAAACGGAGGGTGCCTCGTGCTAGTTACTTCATCATTTTCGTCATCAGCATCATTATCTCCATCATACTCATCATCACTATCAGAGTAGAGCAGAGCATTGATTTCTTCAGAATCTTCAAGCATATCACTTTCTCCATCATTCAAATTATTTTCATCCCATTTTTCTTCAACCACAGGCTTCAGCATGAATCGCGGATCTACTTGAGATGCCACTTTTTCACACACCCCGTTACCACTAGCAGGAGTCTTGGAGGCAACTATCTGATGTTGGCGAGAAAAAGAAGGGCTAATGAACAATCTTGTTTGATCCCCACACTGATCGAAAATGAGAAACTTTTTCTGAGGAGCAACAGAAGCATCAATTGGCTTATTGGAAACCCCAAGCCAGTTTGGCAGGGGACATGGGGAATCTTTGAGACACGGACTCCTGGTAGGATACAATGTATTGTACGGGGGTTGGAAATTGAAAATCCGGCCAACTACAATTGGCTGGCGGATGTTTAAATCACGTAAATCAGCATTAGGCTGTCCTGGAAATTCGGCATTGACAGTATGCATGGAAGGAGGAAAGTGTGGCATGTTATAGTTTTGCTCTAGCTGTAGAAATGCCATGTGATCCACGTCAGGTGATTTCCAAGCAGAGAACTGCTGACACGTTTGAGACTCTTTGGCTGTAACCATCCAGCCGAAGTAGCAACCTGGAAGACATGATTTGGGCAGTCATTCCAAAACTCAGAAAACGAATTAAGAAAAACTTGAGCAAGCACTAGCAAGATAATGAAAACAATACCAGAAAGATGCTCGTATGTAGTGCCGCGTTAGATCACTTTCAATTATGTTGAACAAAAAGAAGAAAATAAAAAATATAATTCTAGCTTGATGTGACGCGCAGGAACTTGGAACACAATCTACGTAACAGGTTTCAGCAATTGGCGGAAATATTCAGCCTGAAGCAGAAGAACAAAGCAAAATCAGCAGTCTTTTCAATTCTTATTAAGTATAGAAGTTGGCATTTTAAAGGCAATTAGTCAATGAAGCAATCACCAGATAGAATATCAAAGAAAAGCATATCAAATAAATGAAAAATTCGCTGCATGATCATGAACAAACCTGGCAATTTTGTAATGGTTGAAAGCATGCTATAACTCTAACAATAATGGTTGTTCTTCCTGCAATTCCGTTCTCATGTTTAAGTGCCCTAAACCTCGTCTGACTTGCTGCTTGGCACACCATAACTACTTTTGGCTCTTTAGTGGACTTCAAATAGAAACTAGAATGTGGGAAGCAACAGAGAGCCCTATTGAAGGAAAGATAAAACTAAGCTGAAAACAAAGTCGAGAATGTCTAGAAATTCTTGTTTAACAAGCAACTTGTGTAAAATTGAATGCTGACCAAGATCAAGAAGACAATGAACTAAATTTACAGATTGGATGGACTAGAGTACTTTAGAATGATGATGATATTTCCTGGCTATTTCTATAGAATATAGAAGAAACAAACACAGGAAGGAAAGTGGTTGGATCCCATGGATAGCTACTTAAAGAACTGCATAAACAAAGGCTACGTCACAACCAGAGAACAGCAGCTTATAGAATAACCCTGCAGTACAAATTCAAGGAGATAACATAACAAAACACATCAATTGACAAGCTCAGCCACCGCATATTGGTCTCCCCTATATCCAGTTGAAACTATAGTAAGTGTATGACTCAAGTTATATCCCCAAGGCACCTGAAAAAATAGCAAAAAGAGCATATTTGTGAGACTCAACAAGCCAAGTTAGCAGCACTTGAAACATGAATACAAGCATGTAAACTCGAAGTAAAAGAAGAGTGGAAATCGAACTGATTACTCTTTGCAGAAATGAACAATCTAATCTCTCTAAGTAAGGCCCTGAGCAAAGCAAAAGCTTGGGATCAGGAAAAGGCAGTAGAAATCTCAAGTTCCACGATTCATGTTTCAAGAAACATTTTCTCCTCATCCATGAATATTTAAACACCAAAGTTTATTCTTTCTTTATCTTCTCCAGATCAGGGGGGAGAAAAATCATCTACCAAGAAACTAAGTTATCAGAAAATCATGAAAGTAGAGAATTTCATCACTTGCTAAAAACTCAACACATAAAGAAAAGCACACAGTTATACTCAATTGTTAAACAAGAAAATAAGCCTCGAGGACAAACCAACACTGCCCATTACAAACTAAAACGAGACTGAAGATCTCCAAATACTGGAGCATCAAAATAATTGCGGAGGGACGTGTTGTTTAACTTTGTTTTTGGCCTCAGGGGATGTTGTAAACAATAGAAAACGAAACCCGTCAGAAAAAGATTATTGACTTCCTCACTAACCAAGAAAATCATGACAAATGACCCATCCAAATAAGCAATTCATCAAAAAACACCAAATCAAGAATATATACATATATAGAGAGGGGGAGGGAGAGAAGGGAAGAGAGAGAATAGCATTCTTAAGACAAGCTGAGAAAGGACTGCGAAGGTTTGAAGAACTTACTGATCCAGGCGCTAGAAAGTGGGAAATTTCTATGAAGAGCAGCTAGTTTATGGCAGCACTGGTACTCCCTGACAGATGAGTGGAAGAAAGAAAGAAAGAAAGAGGTGATGAACAGTAGTTTGGATAGCAGTTGAAAGTAGACACCAACTCAGGGGTTGCTCTGCTCTCAATTATATAACAAACTCCAATGACCACAGTGCCCTCTCTTTCTATCATATATTACAAAATCAGTGTGACTCTTTCGGTTTAATTATTTATTTATTATAAAAAAAAAGAAAAAAATTAAAATAATATTTTTTAAATAAAATAACATATTTGTGTCGAGTTGTGGATATTATACCAATTTTTTTAAAAAAAAAATTAAAGTGGCGTCCACGACTCAAGGTCGTGGATAGACAGCGTCCACAGCTCGATTTTTTTTTAAATTTATATGTAATAATAATTAATAAAAAATATACAATTATAAATTTAAATAATAAATTATAATAAATCATAATATTAAAATTGTATTAATTAAAAAAATACAATTACCTATACAAATGTAACAGTATACAAATTTTTATATAAATGTAAAAAAATACAATTATTATGGACAATCCCACACTAACACATTTGTCGTCTTGAAGAATCTCCTTTTTGTTGGGCTTGTTGCCTTTCACGCGTTTGCGCCGATCCATCTCGTTTTGAATACATGATGTTTGGTTTCGACCAGGACGTGTAGAGATACGATAGTAGTGTCGTGATCCAACTCAAATTCCCAGACATCTTAATAATCTTCCGACTGCAAAGGTTCAAAAGACTCAAAATATGATTTTTTGTAAGCTATCAGATCATAATAATCCTTAATAATTGATGCAAACATTAATATTGTATGTGGCACATATTTTTTGAGCGTGAGAGCAATGGGTGCCAAATTGAGTTTTCGGCCAAGTGCGACAACGTTCAAGGGTTCACGATTGTAAATTCATGCAATTATATCCCACATAGCACAGATCGAAGTTACTCCCTACACACAGCATGAAATTATTGTACAATATGCATGTGTAGTTGTATTGTTTTTGCAGATTTGGGCCTGGTCGCATATCATCCCCCCCCCCCAACATATTGAATCATTTGCATTTTGCTCTCCAACCTTTTAATAAAAATAAAATAAATAAAACATAAAAAAAATAGAGAAAAAATTTAGCACATAATTTGCAGATAAATAACTTCACATTACAAGATAAAATCAAATAGAAAAACCATGATCTTTCTGCAATATCATGTATGTGAAACCCCTAAACCAAACAAGAAAACTTTAAATTTCAATCCACAAATAAAAAACTTCAACTCAAACATAAAATCAGCAAAACATTACAATGATTGAAAAAAATTCTAGAGAAAATAAGAAAAACTCATCGACCCAAATGAAGAGATTGAATTTCAACAACCCAAATGAAAAAATTACGAAAGAGTGTAACTTCAACAAAATCAAATACACTGCTATTATATAAAAAGAGAAAAAATGAAATAAAAAACATAAAGAAAAGAAAGTGTATTTTTGTCTGCGCCACAATCAAGCATGTGTGTATGATAACTCTGCAATTATAATGATTTTATAGCAATTTAATCTTCCTTTTTAAGCCAAAATATTCCTAATTATGTGATTTTATTGCATATTCAGCAAAAAGGAAGATTACAAGGATATTTCTGCAGAATTGACAAAGCGTGCCCACGCTTAATGGAGTAGTCAACTCGGGATAAGGATAAGCACGAGCAATTTCCCAAAGAGATAAAGGAATCAAGTGTTTAGATTTAGAAAGGATTCTTTAAAGCTTATCTCTTGTAACTTATTTACCTTTTTAGAGTTTATCACGTATCTATCCCCCCACTGCGTCTAGATTCGTAGGGAACTTTTATTATAAATAGGGGGATCTCTTCATTAGAAGACGTTCAGTTTTTATCCTAGAACTCTATAGAATTCTCTGTTCATCTCTTCTTTTTTATTTTATTTTACTACCGGAATTAATGGAATTCCACTTTTTAGTGTGTTCTTCCATTAATATGTCCGGCTAAATTCTTTATTTTCTGGTTAAGGTATGGTGATTGCTTGATTCTCATTATATTGTGAGATCTAATCTGCGTTCTACACTTGTCAAACAAATATTCATGTTATTCTCTGTGCTTTAATTACAAACGTCTGATTTATGAATGATTCGGCCGGTTGTTCATTATCAAGAAGGTTTGCTTAGCTAATTGAACTTTATAAATTCGTGTAATTGTTTATTTAGTTCAATACTTAGTGGCAACGTAGCATGATTAGTTATGTCACAGTATTTAATTATGTTATGGGGAATGCATGATCTAGTTTAAATGAATTGTCCTCGTAGGAGTTTGTTGATTATAATCAGGCCTTTCTAATTCTTAATGCTGTTAATAGATTAAATCTTGCGGACGTTCCCAAGGTTGTCTGTTAATTAGAGATCTAGCCAACGGTCGTACCTTGGTTAACGAAAAGGTAAGGAAAGGTGAGGTTGTTAGGTCGTACCAACGATCATAACTGGTTTATTTGTCCATACATGTGTTATTCTTGCATCAATGATCAACTCACAAGAATCAAGCATAATCCTAGCCTTAACCGGGAAATCTCTCTCTCATATCTCTACCAGGTATTTTTAATTATTTAGTTTTTGATCACTTCTATTTATCACAACCTTCCCCCCATTATTTTCTATTTTCTCAAAGAAATCAACTTAAAGCCAATCTCTGTGGATCGACCCTACTCCCGCTCTCACAAGTGTAGTAGGAATTATTTTTTGTGACTTCGACACTCATTAGTGTATTTCAGTTCGTATGATGTGAAGTGATTTATTTGCAGATCAAGCATCAAATTTTCTAAAAAAAATTTCCTTTTTTCTCCATATTTTTTCTATTTTTTTAATTTTGTAAAAAGGTTGGAGGCAAAGTGCAAATGATTCCATTCGTTGGGAGTTGTATGCATTTAACCTTTACAATTAAATCGCCCTTAGGCACATGTATATACGCCAACGGAATATTCCATTATTATTTTTTCAAAAAATACAAAATTCAACAAAATTAAAAAATTGGGTAAAAAAAAAAAGTTGAGAGGTAAAATACAAATGACCCCATAAATTGGGTGTCTGCATTTTACCCTAAAATATATGTCAAGATGGAGAGACCCAGTCCATACTCTTCACACCATTTATACAAATCCATACTACAGCCCATTAGAACAACCATGTATGATCCAGATCTAGAGTACAATGATAATGATCCTTTAAACATCTATTTTATTTACCCATAATAATAATAACAATAACAATACGACATTAATTTTAAATTATTGATTTTTTTAAAAATAATATATAAGTCTTAAAGTTATCAAAATCATTTTTCTATTTTTTGACTTATTTCTTGATGGATCAGTCTGATTATAGTATAAAAATCAAATTTCCTAATTCATTGGAACGTCAATCATCCAAATCAATATATATATTTTTTTAATTTTTTGCGTGTATTTCATATTTTATTTCCCAACTCCCACCTCGTACGATAACCAATAATTTATTTTAATTTTGGATCACATGCAATGTCCTATTGCAACAGTTTGTTACACTAAGGGCCCTTGTCTTCCCGTGACTATACTATCGTGAGTGATAATTGCAACTTTGGAACCGAGAATAGTGGTAAGTGATCTGGATTCTAAAACATATTTCTATTAAAGACAATTTTTGATACAAGAGTATTTTATGGGCAGTTAAATTATCGATTTGGAGATGTGTTTGGAACTCCGGATACAACATTATTCGTACGACGCGGTGATATATATTTTTTCTGTATCTTTCAACTAATTTCACGTCACATTCATGTTCTGCAGGTGCTCCAGTATATGGGGTTTTTGAATATTTTACAGTATGGTCATATTGAAATTGATACACACCTTATTACTGCATTAGTCGAGAGATGGCGTCCCCAAACGCATATTTTTTATTTCTCGGTTGATGAGACAACTGTAACACTGCAGGACATCGCTATCATTTAGGCCCTCCCGATGGAAGGTAATCTTATTGTCATAAATGGTTGGAATTTATGCCAGATGAAAATTCTTTTAGATGGTCCAGAATAAAACTTCTCATAATGTTTGAATTCGTTTTCTGAGTGTTTTGTGGAGATAGAGAGAGAAAAACAAAGATAAATAAGTGTGTATTAGAGATAGTATGTATGTTTGGATTTGTTTTTGGAGATAATTTAAAATAAGTATTGTATGTTTAATATTGTGTTTTGGGAGACAAAAATTACTATTCATTGTCAAATCATGTCTTTTTTATATATATTTATATATATATATGTATGTATTTGTGCTAAAACAGTTTAAAACACCTAAATAAGATATTTTTTAATGATGACAAACATTGAGTATGTTTGACTTGTCTCAAAAATAAATTAAAAATGAAAACAAACATAGCTTTTATAGTTATGCTTTTGACCCACATTATTTTTATATTTCTGCTAAGTAATCGCGATTCTTTGTATTCTTTTCTATTTTAAATACCGCGATTACATATCGCGGTGCCATGAAACTTCAATTTCTTTTAAGAAAAAATTGCAGCACCGTGTTCTGTTGCCTATATCTATATAAAATTTAAAATCCCGCCATTTTTTAATTTTATTTTATTTTTACATTGTTTAAATAATCGTGCCTACATATTTTCATTCAAATAGAATCATTAATGATTAGGAGGGTTGTGTGTAAGGACAATGTTCATTTACAGAAAAAGGTGGGGAGGGGGGTGAAGAAATATAAATAATATTGGGATAATTATAGTCCGTTCTTCCTAAATTTGGTATAATTATATATAAATTTTTTGTGATTTGAAAAATTATATCTAACACCTCTGAGGTTTGCTTCCGTCCAATAAATAAATCCCCTATTAGTCAAAATTCACTGAATTTGCTGATATTAACAGAAAAATTGAATCAAAATTAATATTTACCCCCGATTGACTTATTACTATTTTATTGTAGCCAAACTATTTCTTTCAAACTAAATTACTCTTATAATAGTGAAGATATACCTCCTTATATGCATTAATGCATGAAGACGAATGAAGGTAATTTGATCATAAAAAAATTTATTTAATTTGCAATAAGTCAGTAACGAGTTAATTAGGGTAAAAATATTTTTTTGTTAATATCAACAAATTTGATGAATTTTGACTAATAGAATGTCTTATTTGTTAAACGGAAGCAAATTTCAAGGGTGTTAAATATTATTTTTCAAATTATATAGGATTTACGTGTAATTATACCAAATTTCAGGAAAGGGAACTATAATTATCCCAATAATATTATCTTAATCAATTATTGAAAAAGGAGTTGGGAATTCTTACACCAAAAAGTCGAATAATTATGACACAATTCAAAAGTAGGGACAGTGAATTATTAGTGCAGCGGACACCCTCAACTACACCTAATTCACTTATTTATGGGCATTTTATTTATCATTAAAATAATAATGTACTTTAATTAATAAATATTATAAATAACTCATTAAAATTACAAATATCGTAACAAATACCTTTTTATGGCAACTCATTGAAGAAATTATTTATAAATTTTTAAATAATAAAGAGATCTTTCTAATTAAGATAAATCTTAAAAAAAGCCCCTTGCAATTTACAAAAAATTTGGAATACAAAATCTTGGCGATTTGAAAACGTAACCAATTTTCGATGAGATTTTCACCAGAAAATCCGAAGAGAAAAAGATAATCAGTGGGACCAATTTTGTATTTTTTTTATAGTGAAATACTATGTACTAATTTTATATTTTTTTCACCCACATAATTGTTCAAAATACAAAATTGGCATCGCTGGTTTTTTGTTATTGTTTTTTTTTTTGGATTTTTCGGTGGAAATCTGACTAGAAGTTGGTTCGAACTACAAATCCCTAAGAATTTTGTATTTCAGATTGACAAAATTACAATTTGAGGGTGCAAATGCAAATAGAATATAATGTTTTTTTTTTTTGTTTTTTTAAAAAAAGGAAGGCAATAGAGTATAAATGGGGGGGTGTAATATCCAATTACCCCAAAATGTGTAGATGAAATCAAGTTAACATTTTTTACCAACAAAACCTAAATGCAAGGTTTTAAAACTCAACTAGCTCCGAAGATCGAACCGTTTAAACTGTCGATTGATTCACATAATGAGACAATTGTAACCAGAAAATTAAAACCGCTGTTCTCGTGAAAATCGTTTGACTTAGTGGTTCAATTAGTGAACTGTGTGATCCGATATTGGGTTGATTGAACTAATTAGATCAATAATCAAGTGTAAATACATGATAAAATCTTTAATTTCTCTTCCAAAATATGTATTACTATGTTAAGCATCTTAATTTTATATTATTTTTGAAAGGATAATATATTATTTATGAAAATGTACATTCCTTATGTTAAATTGGGATAATTCCGATAAGTTTAACTATTTTATGTTATCCTAATTTCTCTTCTCAGTTGAATTTTGCTATTTCTGATAATTTTAGTGTATTTGATTTTATGTTAAACTTAAAAATGTATAATATTATTTTTTGTATTTGATTTTTTTAAAATTTATTTTATTATATTTTATATCCTACTGAACTATTAATATTAAAAAAAGCAGCGATTCTTTTTAAATATTAATAATTATTTATAAAATAAATATGAGTCCAATGATAAACCAATTCACCTAAAATTTGAATTGGATGGAGGTGCTAGTTTCAAAACATGGCCTAAATGTTAAAAAAACTAGGGCACAAATCAGTAGGATCACCCCCAAATCAAATCAAACCCCTACCGCTCCTCTCTTTTCTCTCACACACACGACACACACTAGAAGAAATGGAAGCAGAACGACCGGTCCTGAAATCTAGTACCTACAGAGAGAAGGAGCACCGTAGAAAATCACATCTACGGCTAACACCCATTTGACTTGCCCGACGCATGAAAAACAGTTTCCCGCAGTATATATACATAGCCCATAGCCATTCTCATCAGGGAAAAAGAAGTCTTGATATATATATATATATACATACATATATATATTCACACTTTTCACCTCTTTCCCCCATCTCATTTTCCACACACCGTCTCTTGTTCTTTTGCGTTTCCCTGTTATCTCTCTCTCTCTCTCTCTTTTTCTCCCAGGTTGATGGTGGGTGGTGGAGTTTCAGTGAGGGATTGTTCTGTCATATGAAACGGAAGGGAGAGAACCCCTTTTGGATTTGGGAAGAAAAAGAGAGAGAGAGGAATATAGGAGAAATAGAAAGAAACGATCATGGAAATAGCTAGGATTAGGCAATTGCTGCTCCTCTGGTGCACAACCCGAAGTACTCGTGTTGCTCTCGTGGGTGGAAACCACACCGCTGCCAGATTTTGTACTCGCTAAGATTTCTCTCGGTTGCTGTGCTTGATTTTCTCTCTGCCTTTCTAGGATTTCGATTTTGTCCTCATCATTTGGGCGGTTGATCTGCCTCTTCAGTAAGTTCTCTGTGATTGACGATTGCGATTTTCGGTGATTGTTGTAGCTTGATTGGTGTGGAAGAGATGGATAAATTGGCTCGCGGGTACCGAGCCAAGAATGGCGGGTATCATGTGAATGAGTTGAATGGGGTTAGAGTCGGGTTGAATTCCGAGACCCTTTTGATTATTAAGCTGCCCGATTCGCGGGCGTTAAGCATTATATCGCGATCTCTGTTCTTGGCGATGGTTCTTCTCGCATTACCTTCGCTTGGCTCTATGATAAGGGCGGCTTCCAATGCGCCGCTGTTCGAGCCGGATGCCGATTTGGGTTTTGCTGATGGATTTGATGTTCTGCCGATTCTCCTCCGGGATTTGGTGGAAGAAGGCCTCATAAAGAAAGGCCACAAGGGTTTCGTTCTGGCCACCAGCATGCCAGAAACTGAAGATGATTTCGAGTTCTTGAAAAACGCCGGCATTGATTTGCTCACGGGAGCTGATCTGCGGCGGAGGAAGTTGGGTGAGCACCAGGTGTTTGATTTTGCTTTCATGCCGAGTTTCCATGGGATCCAGCTGATTGATGGGGTTCTCAAAGATGGCGGCCTGGTGATCTCACCATTGGACCCTGATCCCTCAGGCGAGCTGAGATTGCTCAGAAATTTCAAGATCGTGTACCTCAGGAGATTCCAGAACACCGTGATCGCAATGCGGAAAGCTGGGGCATCGCTGAATAGCATGGTGAGTTCTGCTAGGAAGCAAGCATTCTGCGGCGTTACACCTGAGAAGAAGAGAGCTGCATTGAAGGGCTTGGAGGACGTGTACCTCGAGCCCCCCAGGCAAGCAGCATTGGTGCAAAGTTCAAGGAAAATCAAATTCCTTCCTGATCTCTTGAAGGATTCATTGGAGGAGTATCCACGACGAATATTCATCTCAGACGACTTGAGTGCTGTAGACTGGTTTTACAAGAACTATCCCAGGGGGAATCAAGAATTTGAGGTTTATAATATGGAGGTTGAGATCAACAAAAATGGATTGTCCAAAAGAGTTGAGTCTCAAGAAACAGCTGTATCAAATTGGATAACGAAGAAGGTAAGGCATGAGGACTATGTCGTGATGAAGGCTGAAGCAGAAATGGTGGAGGAGATGCTCAAGGACAAGACTTTATGTCTTGTGGATGAACTGTTCTTGGAGTGCAAGAATCAATGGCAGCAGGATGGAGAAGAGGGAAACGGCGGCAAGAGGGCATATTGGCAGTGTCTAACATTATATGGCAAAGTGAGGGATGAGGGGATTGCTGTGCACCAGTGGTGGTATTGATTGTGAGGAAATGAGAACTAAGGTTTCTCAACATTCCCTATGCTCCTTTTTATTCCTCAAGTTTTAGAGATTTGTTGTGTGCTTTTTTTCTTGGTACCTTTGGGCCTTGATGTAATATGTAGAAGCAAGTTTCTGTTTTTCTCTGCTGATGGGCGTTTCTTAAATAGGATAGAGTTGTACTTCTTTGGTTTTTAGGGTCTTTCTGATGTTATGTAATGAATAACGAGCATATTATCTCAATCAAGATACTAATGTCTTAAAAGTAGACTTAGTAGAGTGAAATTTGTTTCCCAACTATGTTCTCAATTCTCTTGCAAATTCATCAACCAAATTAGATAAATACTAGGATGTGCCTTGTGCTATGCATCAGTTTAATTTTATCATAGTTTAAAAATTATATTTTTATAAGTTTTTAAATCATATGAAGCTACTTAAAGGATTTTTTTAAAAATTAAATTCATAATATAAATTAATTTTTATCTCCGAATCACTATCATCAAACCATGTAAGAGGAGATGGGGTCCAATAAAATTAAATTTTGATTAACTTTTTTTAAAGTTGTGGATATAACATTAATTATTTATAAATAATTGTTTACACTACTGCTCATGTAACATATTGCATACCAAGGTTACATCGTTTGACTATATAATTAATATTACTTTACTACATAATTTTCAGTCATAAAATTAATATTATGCTATCATTATATTTCATAAATTGTTTCTGAAAGGAAAAAGAATTACAAATTTATCAAATAACTTATGATGGATTGAGTACATATATAGCAAATTATTATTACTAGATATAAATATAATAAAAGAATACTAAAAAAATTGTTTTCAGCAAAAGATAAGATGATAAGATATTAAACATAATAATTTCTCTCCAAACAATATATATTATCCGTGTTGCAAATTAGGGTTGTTACGGAACCCCACCAAATTATAAGAAAAATATAACTATTGATTATAAATACCAGAAGTATATTAAATCTGAAAATCCACCAACAAATTCAATATATAGAATAGTCCATGTTAAAAATTAATCCAGCACATGTATGTGGTATGCATGTAACTATTTCACATAAATAATACAGATAGTCCCTTAAGTTTATATTTAAAATTATTTTAGTTTCTTAAATTTATCTTTTTATTTTAATATCTTAAACTTTAATTTTAATTCAGTCTTCCTGACCATTTTTTTACAAAAATATGGCCAAAATTGGACTCTTTTTAGGATAAAATAGTCAATTTAAGTTTATTTTTCACTTTAACTCCTTAATAAATTAATCTTTTTTTAAATGAGAAGAGTACTTTTTATATTTTTCTTATACCTAATATAATAATTATCTTATGTAAATAATGAAAAGTTTGAAATTCTAGAGAACAAATAATAACATATTATTTAATTTACAATAGTATTTTCTTTATTTTCAAGAATGAAAGAAAAACAAAAACAAAAACGAAAGTTCTGACTAAATTTTGTGAGATGATCTAGCCAAAAATATTAAAAAAAATCCTAGTTGGTAATAATTAATTTTAGGAGTTAAAACTAATCTAATCAAGTTATATTAACAAATACTTATTAAATGTAACAATTGGAGCTTCAAATAAATGTTGGTGGAATATATGTTTTAAAATAAATTTTTAGTGGATTTTATATATATGAAATTTAATTTAAGAGGATTTTGTAAAATATTTTCTAAAAAATTTGATATTAAAAAACATAGATATTTTATTATAACATATATTACTATGTATTATTTATTTTTATAATGTTAAACAAAATTAATCATTATTTTTGTTAGCATGCATCTAAAGATTAAACAATTTTGTTTCTTGTAGTTACTATATAAAGAGTGTATGTAGACCTATCTACAAATTTGCTCTTACGAATTTGACTTATCAAAAATACAAGGAAAAACACTTTGACAACTTTAATAACATAAGGGACTAAAGATATACTATCATACTTAGCATGTAAAAATATAAAAAGTATTTCTTCCACCTAAAAAGAATCAGTTTGATAATTTTATAAAATTAAAACATTAAAATAAAAAACAAACTTAATTAATCATTTTATCCTCTAAAATGTCAAAATTCAACAATATTTTCGAGAAAGGAGAGAGAAAATTAAAACACAGACAAAAATTAATATTTAGAAAGCAAAAATCAAGAAATGAATTTAAGCATTAAAGTAATTTTAAATAAAAACTTAAAAGACCATTTATACTATACACCCAAATATTTATTTATGTAGAATACGTCTGCAATATCCAAATAAATTTCCGTCACTAGTATATATAGCTTAAGTTATTATATAGCTTAAGTTATATAGCTTAAGTTATTAAGTATTCTTTCTAAATACTGATCAAGAATATATTTTTCTTCTAGTCAAGAAGTAATGCCATGCTAATTTAAAATATATTTTGAGAATATACAAACACATGACATAAGGGCTAATTTTGTCCAAATGATTATCTCGGAGAGTATATATCACATTTGCCAGTTGAGAGAGGCAAAGTGCATTCAACCCTTGCCACAAAACCAAGATCAGTTGTAACCTCAACCTATATATATATATATATATATATACATATATATATATATAATAAAGAGATAAAAACCACAAAAAATCAATTTCTTCTCGTTTGAGATCAATATTTTCTATCCAAAACCTAACTCCATAGTGTAATGGTAAATAAAAAAAATTCAAAAAAGTCCAGATGTAGTTTACAACCTTTTATCAGACAAACGTATAATTACATTATTTCAAGGGAGATTCAAGTGAAACTAAACCTAATATTAAACAACCAAACCAACTTCCGACGCCCTTTCAACCTTTCAGAACGTAAAAACATAAAAAGCTGGTAACAAAGACTACTTCCATTATAAAGCAGAAAACCTGTCTTATAGAAAGCTTGCTTCTATGCGACATTGTTCAGAAACAAATACAATTTTCTATAGTGAAATACAATCTTTTCCCTGTGGGCAACAGTTGATAGCATTAGAAACATCGAAACAATTATACAATATTAAAATAACACAAACACACAGTTAATGTGTAGCCACAGCCAAACAGTACTTCCAAGTGCTAATTTACTCTTAAAATGTCCATAAATGACATGGGAGAAATATCAGGTACACAAAGGATGAGAAAAACTCATACAACGTAAATGACAGGAAAAGAAGAGCAAGAAACACTTTAGGCTGATTGGTAAAAAAGCAATCATACAACATTAAAACTCAATTGAAAGACAACAACATGGTCGGAAGCCAAGAATGAATATTTTAAGGCTGTTATTCACATATCTATACTATACACTTCCTCAGCTGTAATTCCGCTTAGGCAGCATCTAACATTCCTATACGAGTGCTGGGGATCGACCACTTTCATCAATATACAAACCTTGTCAGTATGTACACTACAAGAACTGGTAAGCTTCTTATCTCAAAATTGCCACGTTACGGGTAACTATATAAGTGATAGGACCCAATTGCAAGTAAAGAAGTTATTTGACTATTTGTGCTAAAAAATGACAACGGGATAAAGGAAAAGAAATCCATCCTACCATGGTATGTGTTTATTCAATGCCAGCTTCAGCTTCTGTCAACTCTGCATCATATTGATCTAACAAGAAGTCACAGAGCTCAAGAAGTTGATCCGCAAGAGGAGGAATACCTGGATTACGCCGGTCATTATATTTATGGGCATTGAACACGATCTGGTACACATCATGCCTGAAATCATCACGGCTTTTGTACTCCATCCTTCTTGCCTTATCCCTGATTGTAGATAAATCCATAGGATGACTGATAATGTCCAGATAGTCAGGGGCTTCCTTTTTCGTTACTGGCTTTATGAATAGGTAAGATATATCTTTCTTTCCTCTAAGCGTCTCCACAATGTTTTCCAAGATGTTTGACAAACCAACCTGAGATTGAATTATATTTCACATAAATTCTTCGTTCACCAGAAAAGAGTTTCATGATGTAGAGGTAGAAGTAAAGAAACACCCACATGCACAAACTTATTGTGGAGTATAAAGCATGCTCCACCTCAGCTGTATAAATGGATGCAGAAAAAAAATAGAGGTTTGCAGCAGTTTCAGCACAAACAGAGCATCTCAGAATAAGGACTTTGTGATCCATAGGCAAATCAGGTCAGAAAGACTTCTTGGTAATTGTGTTACTCCAAGTTGCAGCTTCTATCATTCTGAAGTAAACCAGTTTAATTTTACTTAAAGGATCATTTACAACTAAACACAGGAATAGTGAACTGACAGTGAAGGTTTGAGCTTGATTGTAAATATGTATGAAATTGTCAAACCTCAGAGGAGGTCGTTGTAGTTTAATAACAATAGTGAACACACAGTATTCCCATCATGTCTAAACTATTGTGTCCTACATTCCTACCTCATGTAGAAGATAGGATATGGTGGAATTTGTTCAGGCTGTTGAGAAACTGAACAAGAGCAACAATCTAACAAGTTCAGAATTCACTATTTTGTTCCACATGGGTATAGCAATATAACAATACAGCAAAGGAATGTTTGAATGAAGAGAAACCGCTCACCTCTCCTCCTCGTCGCCGCTTTGAAGCTTGGGCATAGTCTGGAGCATGCTTACCATACTCGGGTTCCGGCCTCCTCCGCACCATTTTGTCTCTCTCTTGTATCCTTCTGTCATTTCTTCTAGGTGGAAGGTCATCTAAGTAATCATCCTTTATTTCAGGCTTTCTCTTCTTTTTCTTCTTCGTCTTTGCCCTTTGGCGCTCTTCTTCTTCTCTTTCTCTTCGTATGGCTTCTTCGTATCTCAGCAACTCATATGCTGGCTGCTCATCAATCATCCTCATTTTCTCTGCCCTCCTGTTTCTTTCTTCTTGTTGTCTCTCAGCATTTCTCCTCTTGTCTTCCACCCACCACGGGTTATCCTCTGGATCTCTCATTCGTGATGACTCTTCAAAGAAATGTTTGTTATCATGCTCTCGGTGCTTGTCCAAACTTGACAGTTCGATTATTTTCTTTGTTTTCCTATAGTCAAGGCCAGGACTTCCATCCTGGCTATTGTCATCCAAATTAATTATCTCCTTTGGCTGTTTAATTATAATTTTCTTGCGAGGTTGGTCTCTATCCGCATCCACTGGTGGCTTTATTACAATGGAGGGCTTAGGGGTTTCTACCAGCATGTCTTCGGGTTTCGTCTTGTTCGAAAAAATTATTTTATTGACTTTAACAACAGATTTTTGTCCTGTTTCAGCATCTGAAATAACTGGCCGGTCAGAGCTCTGTGAAGTTGGGGGAGTATGTCTATCAGGAAGCTTGTCAGTTGCGCCACACTTGACCTTCAGAAATTTTGCCTTTGAAGTAGGCTTGTCATCTTCTGGTGCTTCTGACCCAGCAGTTTCTATCCCATTCTTTGGTGTGACCTTCTTTGTAAGAGGCTTCTGCTGGCACTGCTCTGCTTGATCTACAAAATTAGGTTTGGAGGATAACTTCTCAAGGTCTGTGCTTTCTGCTCGTGTTTCGGTGTCTTCCCTATACTTGGGGCAGTTCTTGTTGGTCCTCATATGACCAAGCTGAATTGTAAAGCAAAATTATTAATATTCAGCATTTTTTATGTAAACTGCTATCTGAACTGATGCATACCTGACGACATGCTCCACAGACAAAACTCTCTCTTGCTGATTTCTTTTCCTTGATCACCTATTTTTGGAGCAGCAGATGTCAAAATTGGCTTTATACAAGCCATGCCAGTAAAATACAAATATATAAAAAAAAAAAAAATCAAATTCAGAAAGCAGCACTGAACCCCTGACACTCTCCACCAACAAAAAGAGAAGAATGCACACACCTATCTGACATCAGCTGCAGCTGTGGCTAAATTCGCAATGTCAATTAAAATCAATCGAGAATTTTGGACAGAGTGTATAACAAATTAAATCAGTAGGCAGCATGCATATTTACAAACAAAATCCTATTGCCTACCTACAGATACCATGAGCATAATTGATCACACATCAAAGCTGCACAGACAAACTTACATTCATCCCATCCGCCAGAATTTTAACTTTTTTGTTCAGTAACCCCATCTGTTCAATCTCATTCTTCTTCTTGACTTTTAATTTACCCAGCAGAGGCTTTTTAGCAGACAAGCTTTCCACCTGCACCCAGAAATTGAAAATGTAAAGTTCATGATCAGAACTTTGGGATTCTAAATCAAACAGACTGTGAAAACATAAAAATCAGACACAAACGTCAAACAAGCAAGGACCTCCTTCTGATCTTTAGTAATTTTCTCCATCGATACAAAGGATCCCTCAGGTTGCACAATTCTCTTAGAAGCTGCATTAGTTTTCTTAATTCCATCAGCATTTTCAGGAATGGACTTTGACTTGTAAGCCAGCCCAACTTGCTCAACAGCTGCTCTTGTCTTCTTCTTCTTCTTTCGATCAGCTTCATCATCTGCAGATCAGTATTTACAGTAAACTATGGTCAGGAATCGCACAATTCATATCAACAGATATAACAAAATTAATTCAGAAGTTATAATCTCAAGGATCCTGTCGTGTGAAAAGAATAATTGAACCAAAACAACATAGTGTAAACCGAAAGGAGACTGGTTAGCATTTCACAGTGTACACTCATTCTCATTGTTGTATGTGTTCCTGCTTTTGTTGGAAAAAGTAAAGATAATGGACCTAAAGCATTATACAGTAGAGACAATTGCATGCAGGTCTGGTCCATGAACATGAGACAGAGCATCAATCATCTGATGTAGTTTTTTCAGAAAGAAAAATCAAATGAAAGAAACGAGCACTACCAACCTTGGTAATATTAGTTCAGCAGCCATAACAACAGACCAACTTCTCAACAAAGTAGTTCCACACTACCAGTATAACCCATATAATTTTTACCAAACCTATCTTCTTATTTCTACATTTTATGTACTCTATCGACAAGTTCATACTGTTCCACATTGACTATAAGTGAGCCTCGAGCAGTTGGAATATATATTGCCTTAGAAGCACAAACATCCCATAAATGAACAAAATGCTACACAAGGCGGTTATCATTTGAACTTTTACTACCCGACCAGAATCTATGAAACAATATCAATATTAGCAAAAGTTACAATTTGCAACTTGAAACTGCATACATATAAAAACTCTGTACCATCCATGAGCATTTTGCATAATTCTGCTGCTTCTGCTGCCTCGTCTTCAATTTCTTCTTCTGCCTGGGTTTGAAATGGGCGCCTTCTCATTTTTAGTCCCCTGACACCATCAATGTTATCATGCTTAGACTCATAATTATCCTCTTCACCCTCTTCTGCATCCAGAAGATTTTCCAGATCCCCAGCAAATGAATCCAAGTCACTATTAGCCTCTGATTCGCTCTCATTTTCTTCCCCATCACCAGAACAGAGACTTTGAACTTGTCGATCCCATATTTCCTGACATTTTTCTCTAGTCTGCTGCTGCAGTTGCAAGAATGACATTCTTTGTCCACGAGCAAACTTGCTGACAGTTGTTGGATCAACCTTGACACCTGATGCCGCTTGCTCACTTGACAGCTTGCGTATCAAAGCAATTCGGTGCCATCGAGTTTGTTTTGCAATCTGTTCCTCTGGAACATTGAATTTGAGGAGAAGCTACATGTAAACACAATCAAAACATTAGAAGCATGGTTGCTCACATATCTATAACACTATCATCAGATATTATTTGAAGATATATTCATCTCTGTGTCCCCTTACCATTTACCAAAGATGTGAAATAGGAAAAGGTACCCCAGAAAGTGATCCTAAGGAGTCTACAAAGTTACTTCAAGGTTTGAAGTTCATATAATGTATTCACAAGACCATCACCTAAAATAAGTATTTAAAAATCGCTAAAATGTTAATAAGATGGTAGGTTCCATGTCTCCACTAGGAGACAAACCTAATGCTGCACTACCAGGATACAAGGAACACATATAGATATGAGATTCAGTTCACAAGGGATACAACATTAGGCAGATCATCAGAAAACTTCCGATAACCCATAAATAAATTATCTTGCATCTAATAAAAGAGATGAGTCTCTTCTTGGGGATAGTTTCCTCATAATAGAATTAACCTGTTGGTATCAAAGATAGTATTTTGACAAAATGAAATCTGATCCTTGCAGGTGAAGCATCGTAAAAGTGCAATCATGCAATTAAACTCTCAAATATTTGCCCAAAACACATGCAATCTAAAACTCCAGTTCGATGTGTCATGCTTACACTTCTCCATGGTTCCACTGCCTTCACCAACTCATGGAGACAGGATTTAATGTCTTTTTTGTAAAGCATGCGGTTAAGCGGGGGGAGAAGCACCCAAATGCTTATAAATCCCAAACCAAGTGATAGTACAAAGCAACAAAGAAAAGGGATCTGTGTAAAAATGGAAATGCAGTCCAGTCTGATTAAGAATAGAAACATCAACAAACAAAACAATAAAAGAAATAAAAGGGCTTATCAAGAAATAAGAAGAGGACAATAGCAGAAACCACCACATAATAACAGCTGAGATAACCAAAACAGAGTCAATTATGTTCAATGTATAAGAGCTTCTGGTTGTGACATAAAACTCTCACAAAAACCAACACACCTCTCTAGCAGCTTCCATGCTCAGCCTGCGTAGATCAGCATCAGTTCCAGTCACAGTTGATCCTTTACCAACAACAGTTTTCTTTTTCACCATCGAATTTGAGATTGGAGCCTTAGGAGTGGTACGAACATAACTAAAACCTAGTCCCCTTCCCGAAGGATCACCAACACCCGTGATTTCCAGACGCTCAATATTTTCTCTATCCTGAGCATGAAAGGAGCAGATGTATTATTCCATGGATGATCTTTGAAAAGGATTTAACTAGCACAGGATCCATAAAATTTACAATAAGCATCAATATGCTGAATATCACACTTTCACAAGAAGAAGCTGGCTCAGGGTGCTTCAACTTGTGCTGACATTTACAATATTGTTGAAGAACCATAATCTAACCCTTTTAGATAAATACAGTGTACCAATTCTTTTTGTCTTTACATGAATAAAATAAATAAAAGAAGAATGATGTTGCTGGGAAATGCATATATAGCGGTTAAGTTTGAGACGTACAATCAGGATCAGGCCCCCAGAGCATAATAATTCGAATTTAAGTTCACTTGTTCAATCCAATTAAAGAAAGAGCACAAGTGACAAATGGATAATGAGGAGGTTTTCACATCAAAACTTCAGGTGTAATCACCATCTGCTGTCTGCCAGAATGCTTCTCAAGGTAATCATGAAAGCACACAGAAAGCAATTCAAACAATTACATATCATAGAAAGATACAGACTGCAATAAATGAACCCAAAATGCTCCTGGGGTTGCTCGAAGGGGAAAATTCATGATGTTCACAAAGGTAAAATCATGACGAAATTTCTTGCCTGGTTAGTGCAGGAAACAAAATTACTACTCAAGTTCCATGGTGTTATCTGCAGCTCCCTCTCAATATGTGATGCAGCAGCTAAAGCAATTGCTTCATCTGGAAGCTGATTCATTGCAGAAGAAAGCCCTGTGGGATGAGTCAGCCTCGTAATTCCCAACCTTTTCAGCCTGTACAGGCCAGCTTGCATGCTCTCATAGGCACAGACCTAGAGTGAGAAAGCAAAGATATAAGAAAGGAAAGTATTACACATATTCTACGGTAACCTATTGTGAGAGAACTTTTTACTGTAATTCATGCCCTTGCTTTGGTCATGAATTGAAAAAGTGAAGCTTATAAACTTCAAGGACAGTGCTTTCTTATGAGACGGTATTCAATCTCGCTCCATCTGATCAATCAAGGTGGTATTTGGTTGTACTTGTAGGAATATTTTTCACATCCGAAAAAGAATGTGTGAAAACACATTTTACTACTCCGCATCACCTATTATCATTATGCTTTCTTTCTCACCTAAGACCTTTTCAGCATCATTAGCAACTATTATTATTACACTTTTATGTCACATCCAATGACATATTCCAAAAAATCTCTCATCTCAATCAAACTCATTTCACCTCATTTTTTCTCACTGAGATGAGATGAAATCAAAAGCAATCACCGCCGAATTTTCTCTTTCTCAACTCCCAAATAATATTCTTAGTCAACCAGTTAAAGAAAATGAGATCTAGTCCCTCCAGTTCAACGTATTTGGTCTAGTTTGATCCTTGTGGAGTTTAAGATAAGAGTTGAAAAGGTGCAAGTTTTGTGTACTACATTGTCGTTGGTTTAGTGATTGAGACTTGCTGGTTTCACATGATTACCTTTAATTGTGATGATATTTTTTAAAAGAGAAAGGTTTAGGAATTATTGTCTTATTTCTGGGACGTCCAAAAAGGAAATGAGAGTAAAGAACTTATGGTGGGAGTATATAGGTATAGAGCTTATGTTTTGGGTAATACGACAGAAAATAGATTTGCATATAACAGGTTTAGTAAACAGATTTCCTGTCATTATTTATTTTGTTTTTATTCATAAACTACTTTACAGACACACTTGAAACAGTTGAACAATCAGGCTTTAGTACTATTGCCATTACTCGGGCCCGCTAGCCCATTGGACCCGAGAATTGCCTCTAAACCCACCAAGTGCATCCTGAAGTTCAGCTATGAACAACTCCCTGAAAAGAATATCCAATTAATGCACTTGAGTTCTTTGGCAATGCTTATATACTGCTTATCTTATTAGTTCATAATCCATGTGGAACGGGATATGATAATCACCCCTCCTTCAGAACGTGACATCCTGACGCGGCGTGACTTAGCCCGTGATCAGTCGCAGCCATCAGGAGCTAGAGGTGGCTCCTGCGCATGTACCACTTTGTCAACATGTTCAAGAGGTGGCTCCCGTGCACATAGCACTTTGTCCAACATAGCACTTAGTTCTCGACTCTGCTTCGCACTCTAATACCATTTATCACGCCCTGGGCCCGCTAGCCCCTTGGACGCAAGAATTGCCTCCAAACCTACCAAGTGCATCCTAAAATTTGGCTATGAAAAACTCATCGGAAAGGGATATCCAATGGATGCACTCGAGTTCTTTGGCCAATGCTTATATATGCTTTCACAACTTTTCTTCCCACATTCACCTTTTTATGGGTATCTTTTAAAGCTTGTAAATCTGATGTCACATCAACAATAGAGATGCCAAACCATTTTTAATTGTCACATTCAATCTACTTGGATTCTTCTAATGCAACTAAACAAATTTATACTCTACAATATGTAGAGTAACAAAAACACAAACAATGTTAACATAATTTCATTTTCTAGGACTCTTCAATGGCTTTGATACGGGATCATATTGGTCTGGTATTACAGCCCAATATAACCAATAGAACATCTCTACGAGTGTAGAACTCTAAAATGTGAAAGCTTTCAATTATCAATAAAAGTCACATATAATCTCTTCCTGCAGCATCTGAACCCCCGAAATGTGGTTAAAAGACAAAATTTATGAAAATACTCACATTTTCAGGTGTCACCATCCTTCTTAGTTCTTCCTCTGAAGGAATGCGAAAATTGCGCTTCATAACCCAGAGAAAATGCCCATTTGATCCTCTCTAGTAGACCAAGCAAGAAACAAGTTTACATAAGCAAAAGCATGGACAGGAAATAAAATATAAATGCCAATAGAACAAATAAAAGACGTGCATTTTACAGGGTTTCTTTCTCTTTTTCCTTGCTTCATGAACGTTTATTTTCTTAAATACAATGTTTCTTCTCTATTTTATCTTTTCTCATTTCTTGTTATTCTTCGTGGTGAGTGAGTATTATCTGTCTGTGCCCCAGGGGGTGGGGTGTTAAGGCTTGGGAAAGTAGTAGCAAAATGTATTACCTGTAGATCAGCACAATTTTTCAGCCTCTTCCGAAGAAATGCTTCAGACAAGCTTGGAAACTGTGAGAACAACTCGTCCGCACGGATAGAAGGACGCAAACCGCGTTTTTCAGCAGCTCGGAACTCCCTATACATGTATACCAATAGCCTGTTCATGATATAGAACTGGACGCCTTTGGACCCAGGAGACATTACCTCTATATGCGGCTCCTATTGATGACAATGACAGACAAAATTAGGAAACATACAATACCAAGGACATCTGATTCTTTGTTACACTAGAGTAGCAAATCCTAGCCAAAAGTAAAAAGAACTCATCAAATCCATGAGAAAATATTTCAGAATCCATGTTGAGGAATAGTTTTCCTACAAATAAGGAAATTATGGAAATAGAAGTAGCACAATAAGTAATTAGGATGGAACTGAAGTACATCTATGGTGGATAATGGTAGCATACTCCTAACACATTTATGTCTTCAACAACCAGAACAAGCAAATGAAAAGGACATCAAAGCACCTGAGACATTTATAATCCACACAGGTGATAATTGAAATTAAGAAGGCACTCTCAGTCCACAGATGAAGGTGACAGGACATTCTTATCCAGATGGTAAAAGCTCAAATGCACAAAACCCATGTTCCAATCATTCAACATTCTGAATATCAACAAAATATACCAAATGGGTGAAGGAGCACGACTTGAGAAAACTAAGGGAATAGGTTAACTTCACAAACATCTTAGGACCAATGAAACACAACCCAAAGTATTCACAACTCTGAAACTTAATAGGGTTTCTTTGTTCTTTGGTCTTTTACAAACAAAGACAAAATCTTACAATTGATCCTAGAAAGATGGCATTAATCTCCAGCAGGATAACTTTGGAGTTTGAAAAGTCAGCATGTTTGACTGATCATATGCATGATGGCCAATGACATAAATTTACATGATGTTCAGTTATTCAAAATTTATCCAAACATCTAGAAAAATGGCGTGAACAATGGAACTTGACAAGTTGGCAGTTTGCCACATCACATAGGGTACAGCTCAGGCCGAGTCAAAAACATTAGAAATCAACTTAATATGAGTAACACCCAAGCATCTTATGTTAGTCAGCATTACAGAGCTACCCATAAATTTAGTAAATAAGATATTATAGCCAAAGTCACACAAATAATAAGATGAACAGGATTTGGTTCATTAAGGTGACTTTTAAGACTTTCAAATGGATCTATTTCTTGAAAAATCCAAAGGCACAATCGTAGGGTCTTCCAGTCAGCATGAGTATACATAAGGCCTCCCAATGAGCACAGAAAAACAGGACTTTTTTCCAACAAGCAAGAAAACACTGAGCAGTTCTCCATGCATATCAACAGTTATCTAATGACTTCATTAGAAGTGCAGATGAAAAAAGATGGGAAAACATATAAGATACTGAAAACTAAAAATAGATATAACTAGGACATTAGTATAACCTGTTGTCCAACAACATCAATCCTGTCAATGCGTCTGATGGACAGCTTACCCTTTGAAGACCTCACCAATAAGTAATCAGTTGATGGCACTTTATGTTGAAATATGGGTGCTCTATACATGTTAGTTTCAAGGCATGATTGGCTGGAACCAGGTTTTATATCTCCAAGAAAAGGGGATTTATCAGCAGGATCAAGAATGATAACACTCCCCAAACCATTATTTCCATTCCGCAGTAAGTTTCCCGTTTGATCACCTGGAGCAGACTTTTGATAATATGTGCAGAGTCTTGCACCCATTCCAGCATTACCTAACAGCAAAGGTCTTTCCTCACAGTACCTGAATTATATAATTTACACAACGAGCAAGCTCCAGTTGAAGTGATTTATACAAAAAGCTAAGGTACATTCAGAAGGAGAAGACTCAAACAAATAGGCATTTGAGGATTAAACTTTAGCATACGGACTTTAAAAGATATGCCAATATTTTGCATAAACAGTTAATGATCTTGCAAAGGCCTCTTAAGCTAAGAAAAATGCCAACTAATTCTTTCATTCTCTTTTGGGTTCCTAAATTCTTCATAGCAGTTGCTTCCTCATGCCTAGTATTTTTATTCCAGCTGGAGGATCATTAATACTTAACCACACATGGTATTCTGTTTTAACCTAAAGCCAAAGTAGAACCATTAACTTTCCGCAAGTACTTGTCTCAAGAATATATGTATAGATGATGCAATCAGAAATGAAAAAGCACTCTACATAGACCTAAATCCAGAAAAACTAATTCACAAAAACTATGAGACATCATTGAGAATACCACTCCATAAAATCACTTGATCAAGGAGGGTTTTTTTCCCCTCAAATCAGATGAAGATAATCTTAGCCATTTCAATAAACTAAGTCTAGATCAAGTATTGTACAAGCATCAGCGAAAAATCCATATTTTTAACTCGACAAAAACCACCAAGTTTATAATACTTAGAAAACGCAAGCATAACATGGATTCAGAAAGGGATAGTCACCTGACTGATATAAGATGAAACACTTTGAAAACACAAACACACAGACACGGTGAAATACTGTGATGACTTACTCCATCAAGAAAACATGTCCATCCTTTACTGAAAGATCAGATTTCTTTTTAAATGCCCCAGGGGGACGCAGAGACTTGTTCTCGCCAGGAAGCTTTTGTGCTCGAGGCAAGGGATGTATTTTTGTGCGAATTAGGTGCAACACTGAGTTTGGATGAACATTCTGTTCAGCAATAGAGTTGTTGTCCTCAAGCTCTCTCCCAGAATAGAATATCTTCACTGGCTCAGAGAGTTTAAAATCTACATTGGAAAAAAGTTGGTTGTTAAAATAAATAATAAGTACTTATTATGTTTAAAAGTTTAACATATTCAGTCAGAGCACAGCACGCAGAAAGTAGAAGCCACAGTGAATAAGAGAAACAACCTACCTAGCTTCTTTGAAGCTTTAGCTTTCAGAGAGGCAATGGTCTCTTCAGCATCCACATGAAGTTTACTTCCTTTCCCACCCAAACTCTTCATAATGATTTTCATCGGTCCATGGGTGGCCAGCTTCCCTTGCTCCTTAAATGGCACCTCAATATCATGGGGATACCATGAAGCCTTTGGCCGATGAAAATTAGCAATATCTTTGCTGCAAAAGAGTAACTGCTTGACGACTAGCTCAGACATAAAAGACAAGGGTGCTTTTATTTACAAACAATGTGAAGAAAACTTTAGGCATAATAAACTAGCAAACCTAATAACCAAAAAAGCAAGAAACAAGAACCACCAGCATCCCAATCAAACAAAATGACATCCAGAAATAGAACTCGATTTCCAAGACAAAACACTGAATTCATTAGTACAGAAAATTACTAAAAGGTATGTATAGTTAGAGGATTTGTTGATTAACATCCAAAACTAAATCTTAACCTTGACGAGAGAGAAAGTTATTTGTTCAAGATAACATGAAGGGGCACATTTAAGCATCAAGCAATCAAAGTCAAAAAGAATCTCAACCTAGGATGTGCCAGAATAATCCTAAACCACGCACATTAAGAGATTATTGCCAAAACATTTAGGTTTTGACTCACACATGTTACTGAATCATGCATGAAATTCCTAGTCTCACTCTTCTTCGTTGTCTCGGTATCAGTCTTTCTTTGGTATCAAAGAAAGAGAGCCAAAAACCTCCGTACAGTAATAACCACCAGCCACCTCAATTTTAAGTCACTGAAACCAAAGGTTCCAACTAGAAGTGGATTCTAATCTATGACCAGTGGCACCACATTACTTTTCCTATCATAACTGTACTAAAACAGGCCACTTCCACGAAGAGACAAAAAGGTCAGCTCTTGGACCTATCTTCATTGATTTTTAACCTCAAATCAGGATACCATAAAAGCGAAGCCTCAAAATAAAGCACTATGTCGTGGCATGAGCCATTTTCTTATAAGAACTAACAAATAATGATGATTGAGTAGGAAATAGACCCATCAGACAATATGGAATACCATATATAACTTTCTCCTCACAAACTTCTACTATCATGGAACTTTGTTGCATTTCTCAACTTCTGAAGCAGGGTTCAAAGGGCATAGCAGAACAATCAAACAGTGAAACTATGCAACTGTACATAACACATGTAAACTTAATCAGATCCCCCTATGGCACACTAGAAGAGATACATGTCCGTCTCGGTTGGACAAGTTACAACATTGTTGTATGAATGGAAAAGGCATCATCAGTTTTATGCAAAACCTACACATCCACATTTAGTACCGACCGAATGCAATTTTATTATCAGATTGCAATATGATTCCAAAGGAAATCCACAGTGGATTTGATGACAGCAGGAATGCAAGCATCAGAACATTCAAAGGAAAGGGACAAGAAATAAAGGTTAAAGAGTTCCTACTTGCTTAGTTTAGCTTTCATTGTCTGCAGCTTAAGTGCAGGTATTGAATGTAAAACTTTGAGCCCATGAACAGTTCGCTTTTTGGAATGAGATCTCAGCTGCTGAGAGGATTTCCTGTTTGAATAGAATTTGTCATTAGAGATATTGAACCGTCCAGCTGATAGAATTCCATGATTATGTGTGTCGACTGAATCACCACCACTGAGGTGTAGAGAACGATCTATAATCATCGCCCCCGCATGTAGCTGCAGGTGTTTACCATCTTTCATATCTGAAAGTTCAAAAAGCATCTGCTCGTCTTGGAGATCAAGAATTAGCTTTGGTTTTACAATAGACTGGTGTGGTTCCCAGACAATGTTATCCAACCAAGATCCTTCCACTACATCTCTATTTTGTAAGGTGAGCTCACTAAAACGCCTTATAGCATCACTACAAGGTTTCGTTTCAGTAGCAACATCTTTTGCTCCTTCAGAGTTTGTATTATATTTTTCCAATTGAGACTCCAACCTTAGGAGCTGGGGATGACTTCTACTTTCTGAGATTGTAAGGCATGTTGACTGGGAGTATTCATTTGAGCTAAAAGGCTGCACCAGAACAGCACAATTACTCAGAAACGATATGTGATCCTTATCATGAGGTTCACTTTTGATTTCTGGATCGTAAGTTTGTGCTTCAGCTTTCAAATCCACTTCCTTATCGACTAGTGTGTCAGAATCAGGTCCAGACAGCTCACAACTCTCTACAAAATTATCAGCAGGAGAGTTATTCCAAACAATTCTATCTTCCCAATCTTCCTGATCAAGAGGATAGAATTTGGGTGGAAAAAGAGAGTTCCATTCCGGAAAATCAGACACCGATAGATAATCTTTCATTGGTTCAGCAGAAACACAAGAATCCTTCCTGCTCTCTTCAACTCCCAATGATTTCTTTCCAGATCCCCGAACAGTTTCAGATTTCACAGAGTCACCTTCAATATCCAATGTGAAAACATCTCTTTTTCTGTGAACTGGTCTCATCCAAGAAATATCTTGGCAAGGCGCCTTCATAAATTTCTCTTCATCTTCCTCAACAATGTCAGAAGCATCCATGGACTTGTATTTCTCTGTCAGAACGGAAAGAAAAATTGCTCGTTTCATATAACCAATAGGCCAAACAAACTTGATAGGAATGGAGATAACAAGTGTACAGCAATATCAAAGCTAGCAGACTCAAATCGAATGCATATGCCAAAGACACCTTTATGTATTGTACAAGGACAGACACAACTTCTGAAGAAGATCCTGTACAGTTGAACCAAACAATACAAACCTTTAGCTATCATATATCGGCAGTCTCTTTTCCCTGCCTTCTTTAAGGGCTCATGAACACCAAAAATCTCTGAAAACCGTAAGATTGCCTTCCCATCCTCTACATAAAGAACAGGAAGAAGTGGAGACATATCACCACCTGTCGACTCTTCAGAAGCATTTGAATCATCCTGCTAAATCATGTGTGAGTCAAACACCAAGTAAAAACAAAATCATATAGCAAAGCAAATAAACTACACGGAGAATACAAACTACATAACTCATAGTAGAGTCAAATATACCATGCCCAGCCCCAGCTTATATTTTCAGTTGATGCAATTATACATTAGATACTATGTATCACTGGAAAAAGTGTGAGCAAATTTTAGAAACAATGATAAAATGATGAGGCCAACAATTAAAATGTATAACTTTGACTGGCAAAATTTTATGGATGCTAGAAACAAATAAGCAGATAAAACCAAATTAGTAAAAGTATAAATGCAAAGGGGAAACATAACATCATTTTAAGATAGATCCTTGACTTGGAAGGATAGCGTAATAAAGGCACTAACCTCCTCAGTATCCGCCACATCTGAGTTTTCCATTTCAGGTCCATGAATGTCATCCGGAAGACTTTCCCCTTGAGAGAGCAGTTCATGACTGTAGTTCTGCTCACCTGCCAAGAGAAAGGTAACAACGACATATTAGAAAGGCTAAAACTATACAAGAGATAATTCAACAAAGATACTGAACAGTCATTGCAAAGTCTAGTTAAACCTGATGGAGAAAACTGTTGAGCTTCAATGTTGCCTTCCCCTGCCAAGTTTTGCTTTTCCAAATCCTCGTCTTCATCATCATAGTTTTCATCATCAAACACAGAAGTTGTATTCTCCAAAGAAGTAACTGAAACTTCCTTGGAAAAGAAATCCTTTTTTGGCAACAAAAAGTCCTCTTCAGTAGCAGTTTGGATCTCTGGTCCCTCATATTGCTCATCTATATCTTCATAATCAACAGCATTTTCTGCCTTCTTATCATAATCTAGTTTGCATGGGAGAGGAGCAAAAGAAAAAGAAAACCAATTAGAACAACATGCATAATGCAAGCAGAATGTGTTGGAGCACATTCTGGTAACAAAAGGAAAATGAAAAGAAAATACATCTGTCCACATATGACAATGGAATTCAAATTTGAAATTCTGAAAATGGAGTTAAAGCACAGAAGGAGGTCTTAAATGTGTTAATTTCAAAGATAAATCAAGCCTACGACAATTGTGTAAATCTGGTTACAGGTTGTACAATTCACAATTAGATATGAGATCCCAAAAATGATATGTGGTTAAAACTAACATAAGAACTTATATGAGGATTTCAAAACAGACACAATATTACACATAATGCTAAGCGAACATGTTAAGATGCACAACAGTTTCACCATCTATACCTCAATAGAGGTAATAAACGTGGTGCTAGAGCTGTAGAGTTTAATGACTTCTCAATCGCTTCCATCAAAGTCATATTAAATCTCCATGGTGCATGACATAGCAGCTCATGCAAATAAAAGGGCACACTTGCACATATCATCTTCTTCTAAGTAAACCTCCACCTAATCCGTATTTTTCAGGCATGATCACTTTAATAACAACACTAGTAACAATTAGCAACAAGGAATTAATTTATATATGCAACTCCAAGTAGCCAGGTAGCTTCAGAGATTGGTTACACTACTAAGTGCTGCTAGGGAAATAAACCAAGAAACATGATCATGATCATCTTTAACAAAAGCACTACACAGAAAAAGGAACAAATACTAACTGAAATTTGAAAATTTTATGAGTTAGTGTTCCCTGGTATACATCATCACCTTGATCTGTAGCATCAGATGGCGTCTGCGGTGATTTTACAGAAAGCTGAAACTTGAAAGAAAAGAACTCATTAATGCAATCATCATGAAAACAGGGCATCGAAACGAAAGTGCCAGCCATTAGTGTTAACAACAAGATATCAATCTAAAAAGAAAGTCCACTACAATCTGCCAGTTACATTCAAAACCATGGTTGAGATCAGATCGAGTTTTCCATACATCTATATCTGCAAGAGATGTACCAAGCTTGTCAGCCAGTGCAGAAAGATGCTCCTTTGCGTCCTGGGAAGAAAAAAAAAAGTCATGGTTTAGCATGAACATGCACATGAAAAGACCAAATCCAACAAAAGCGAGATACAATAAAATGGAGTGGCATCAAAGACCAGCTGCCAGTTGTACGTAAGGAATCAATATAGGATGTGAAAATCAATCCGTAATAACCCATTGCTTTAAAGATACTCAGTCGTAGATATAATCAAGTGCATATACAAGCCTCCGACATGATTTGCCTACAGATTAATAGAAAACGAGAAATTCTCTATCTTCAATCTGGGATCTCCATATTTTAATACCCGAAATTAGAACTTAGTAACCTGAACAGGCTACCAAACGCATAAATTGCACTATCTACTAAAACCTGATAACAGTGCTACCCAAACAGAATATTTCTTAATCCTAGAATTTCAGCAGCTTTTGCAACTATTTTATTCAGATTATCCAATTGTTATGTGGTCCTCTGTGGATGCAACAATGTTATAAATTATGATAAATGATGTATAAGCCAGTTCCCAATTCTGTTATAAGCAGCAGATGAAGTAACTAAGAGACCATACAGAATAATGTGTCATGGTATGTCATTAAAGATATATCCCTTCTGAAAATACATGATCTTCAGGAGAGAAAGAGAGAAGATGAATGCTGTAGAGGTCAGACCCACCCAAACAAACAGTCTAGTCGATTACACAAATGACGGTACCCAAACTCCCCAAACCAGGCACCATGGGTTATTCACATATCGACATACTTGAAACAATTAAAAGCAAAAATCCATCAAGAGTTAATATGCTCAAATGCTGTCAATTTGCTTGTATAAAGAATGCATAGTTGTTAAAGGTGCTCTAAAGCCATGGAGCACGACCCACCTTTTTGAATCACAGTGTATGTTTGCATAAACAATTCATATTTTTTTAACATTAGTATCAATTACCAAAATTAGCATGTTCATGATTAGGTTTTTGTTTTTTTAGCCAAAAATTTCAAGAAAAAGCACATCATAATAAACAATTTAGCAAGAAAAATCACAAAATTTATTTATTTAGCAAATCATTTACATATAGCAAGGAAATTGAGTTATGACATTAATAACAACAAATTATATCATAATAACGTAGTCAATAATTTACTAAAGTTTCAAGGACAAAAACACAAAAAAGAAAAGGAAAAATAAGAGGTAAAACTACTGCCTTCAACGGAATAGAAACTGCCGCAAATTAGGGTTTATTTCTTCAGCTTTTTTTGTTTTATAAATTGTCCAGCCTTTTAAGGCTGGGCTTTAGCCACGCGCTCCTCGCCCCAAAAAATGGCGTTCTGGTGCTCGCCACTGCTGCGCCAGGTGAAAACCCAGCGCCCTTTTATCAAAATGACAGTGGCCTCTCACTTTTGCGTCATGAACCATAGCATGCCATTTACAACTATTAAAGAAAGAATAAGTTCAAGAATTTCTCATACTACTCAAACTAGATACTAAAGACAGAAAACTGCCATCCCACCATCACCAATAATTCAAATAATACACATGTGCGCTAAAACTATCAATGAGCTCAAACCGATTTATTGCTTGTAAACTTAAAAAGTAAGCATAGTATGACTACCACCAACAAGTTGAGCATATATTTAACACTTAAACATAGTTAAATCTCTGTGACCGGATGTTCCAACCAATGAATCACAATTGAATCATATTTCATAAAATTAATACCACATGACATTATATGTAAAATTATGTTAGTCCATCGAACAATCATACAAAAGTACATTACTTATTCTGCATAGTCCTTTTACTAAATCATTGTATATGCTTTTCCATTATTCCAATTCTTGGTGATTTATGCATGTTCTTTTACAAAATCAATTCAGCTATTCACTTATGATAGAATTAGTATAAAAATTGATTCAACTGGTTACATATCATGATAATAGTTTTGGTTTTTTGCTCATTGGAATCTGTTAGAGCAAGCAAGGTATAGATTTATATCAATAGTGGTCAACTCTTACCGTAGAATTTCGGTTTTTGGCACGTAATACATAAAATTACATTAAAAAATTACAAGCTTGAGCTAACCCACGCTGGTCATCGAGCTTGTATTAAATTCAAAATAAAGCTTATTGTTTACTAGAAAAGGTTGGATAAATAGAAAAAGCGGAAAAGATATTGACTTTCACCACCATCCAATTTCCCCCTAAAATTTAATTTAAAGAAAAAAGGATGAAGAAGAAGAAAATAGAAAAATTAGCTCAAGTTTATACAAAACAGAGTAAGCCTAAGTTGTTTGACTTTATTGATACACATGAACATGGAAATACCATGCTAATCACTATCAAGACTCTAGAAAACTTAAACCCCCAAGAAGATGGGAATAGCTACACCATTTGATAGATAAATAATATGAGACAAGTACAACTACGGCCACTCTTTTTCGCTCAAGTAAAATTGCATGAAGACAAATCTTCATTCAAGAGATGAAAACAATGAAGATGGTACAGTTAACTAGAAGAAAAAAAATATAAACATCTTTCATGATAACTGTATATTCAGTACTTCTGATTTTGATAGACTACTCAGTACTTCATAAAGATAGAGAGAAAGACCAAGAAGCCTATTTAAGAGTATTTGGTATTCAAAGGCAGATAAAAATCAGGAGAGCAAAATACAAAATCCATCAATCGAACTTCAACCTAAAAATAACACTTTGATTTCCATTTTAAATTTGGCAAAACTGCTCCAGCTGGCTTTCTTATTATATAGACAGAATAATCGCCATTGTGCAAGTCACTGCCCTTCGCAGCTAGAATGTCTAACATTTTGGTTCATCTTCTTCACGGGGAATTTAAAACGGCTGCCTAAGTAATATTAGCAGTATACACGTAAGGTTAGAGTGCAGTTCTGCGAAAATTGCTCAGCCTCAAACACTCAAATACTTACTGATACTCGCACATACAAACAAGAAGAGATACAAAAAATTTTGAAAGGGAAAAAAAAAGGAAAGGCTTTTATCTGGTCTTTCATTTTTTAGCTCAATACCTCAAAAAACAAAATAGGCCACGAAATTAAAGAAACGCATCACCTCATCAAGATAATCAACATCAAGATCACCGGAGTTATCAACATTCCCAAACATGAACCCAAGGAGGCGGTTGCCCCCTTCAGCCTCCTCATACTCATCGTCGTCATCTGCAATTTCAAAAAAGAATCCGGTTGTTTGCCGAAGAAAAAGTATTTCAAACGTCAGAAGAACCCGACAACTAGAGACACACAGTTTGACAACAGCACCAGACAGGAAAAAAGCCCTCGCTGAGGTGCCCCTTCGTAAAGAAACCCTAATTGGGTTTGGGGGTTAAGAAATCAGCACATACCGACGGTCATGTCCTCGTCGGCGGAGGCGGAGGCAGAGGCGGAGGCATCTCCACCTGTTCCGTCGGCCCACCGCGTCATGCTCTTCCTCTTCTCTTTTCTGCTCCTCTATTCCGCTCTTCGTCTTCTCCTTCACTCTTTTCTTCTTCTTCTTCTTCTTCCTTGTTCTCCATCTCTGTGCTCTCTTCTTGCTCTTCTTTTATAAAAATTTATGGTCCGGGCTTGGCCTATTTCTAAACCAATTTGGGCCTTCTTTTCCAATGTACCCAGTAATTGGGCCTTAGTGACTCAAACATGGGCTTTAGTGATCTTTTCATTTTCATTGTCTTCCTTTAGATACATTGTCTGCCTTTAGAGTTGTTGTAAAATATAACACATCTAAAACTTTAGATACATTTTTAGTATTAAGAAAAGCCCAGCTTCAGGCTCCCCTTCTCCGACGACTTCTCCTCCTTTTTTCCGTCCGACACCTTCTTTTTTATTTTATTTCTTTTTATATATAAATTAAATTGTATATTTGTATACGATATTTTGAAAATATGTATGGTTTAAAAAGTATATAAATTTATGTTTACATATAAAATATATATAATTGGAGTTTTGGGAATATTTGGAGAATACGTGAATAGTTTAGTCCTTGGAGTGGCAAAAAATGCCTACCCATCTTCTACAAGAAAAAAAGTAATTTGCTTATTTTGAAAACACACAAAAAGCAGAAGTTAATGTAAATATTTCGAATAACACAAAGAGCTAATTCGTAATTTGTCCTAAAAAATTAGATAGATAGAATATTCTTTTCTGATAATAATAACATGATTGGATGTAGTAACAATTGTTTTTGTCATAAGTTCAAATTTAAAATTGGACACTCAAGATGTACTCCACTTTTCATTTATGTACGTGCTATTTTAAAGTACTAATCGTTCTATTTCTTATTTATTTCCTTAACATTGGAACAGATTCCTAAGTTAATATACATCAAATTATTATTATTACAATCCTCGTTCTCGCTGTTTTAATTGTCGATGATTTGTCTATTCTAAATACCAATTAGTCTCTTTGGTACGTCAATAACTTCTCCAATATATGTATATTTTTACATATTAATGTTTTTTCAAAATTAATTATAACAAAAAAAAATCAAATTTGATTAAAGGCCAAGATAAGTTTGAAATTTTCAATCTAGCACATCTCTTGTTAATTTACTAGTATAAGTATAGCCAAGATAAGTAATAGGGCTTGCATGAAATATACCCTGTAATTTTATCGAGGACGAATTAGAAAATTTTTGTGCTACTTGTTTATGTTTATGAAGTATTGAATGAATATTCAATGTGTTTCAGGAAAAAAAAGATAAGAATGGATATTTAATGATTTTATAAAAATAATGTGGTATAATTACGTATAATAGTTAGCAACTCTATTAGAGTAAGTACTAGGAACGACGTGTATTTTATTATGTCAGAAATCGAGAGTTTTTGCTCGTCAAATTTAGGACAAAGGAAGAAAAATTGATCTAGATTTTTTATTTCAAAATTTATTGTATCTTCAATTTTTATACAAGGAAAATTACAAGCAACCTCGTGTGATATTGTAAATGAGCAAATTACCATCTATGAAAAAAAAATAGCAATTCACTTGCCTGTGTTTTTAATATAGCAATTTACACCTTTATGTTTTTATTTTTTTTATTATAAGAGGGTAATTTACTTCATTTTAAAAAGCACATGAATATTTGCTAATTTTTTTGTCATGATAAAATAATTTGTTCATTTGCAATGTTACTGGGATAAATTGCATTAAGTAGGAATTAATAAAAATATTGAAATGAGATAATAAAAGAATAGGAGAAACTCCAGTTGCATGAGAAGGTGAAACCAACAACCATTCTTTGTTATTTTTATACGTACTACGTATCATACAATAACAACAACATCAAAGAACAAACATGTAGTTATGCCTCCTTCTCCAGGGATCAGCTCACAAGTACAAAGTCTCAAGGGCTAGGAATAGATGGTGGAGGTACGTAGAAGAAGGGGAAATACGGGACGACAGGATTGTAAGGAGGGTTTCCAGGGTATGTGATTGGAGGCGTGTCAGGACTTGGATAAGCAGGATTAGGGAGCAACGGCGGAAACAAAGAGGGAGACGGGAGAACAGTGGGAATTACAGGGAAATTCAGGAGCCGACGATTTCCAGATGCTGCTGAGGCATTGTCCAGGCCCTGGATTGACAGGGAAATGATGAGAATGAATGAGATGAAAAGCCTGGAAGAAGACATGGTGTGCTTGATGAGCTGGATTAGTGAAGTGTGGTAAGAATTATGTGAGAATTGGAGGAGTTTTATAATGGTGGGAAGGGGGACAAGTATTCATGAGTTTCTGGACATGGAAAGTGCCCCCCCCCCCCCCCCACTAGGCATTTATTTCTCCTGGATCCACTTCAACTTTCTTACAGGTTTGATTTTCACTTTCAAGGTTGGACATTTGGTTGGTGCCCACTTCATAACTACACCAAGAAATCATGACCCTGAAGGGAAAAGTCTACCACCAAATAAACACAAAACACGGTGGAAAAGTCTGCCTTTAACAGGTCCCAACTCCTGACCCCTGCCGACTGTAGTAAATATCAAGTGAATTATTTCAAGGATTTTTTTGTTAAATTAAATCTGGAAGAATTTTCTATTTATTCAAGTTGCACTTGGAGTTAAGGATTTTAACAGTGATATGTTTTTTTCTTTTCAGAAGTTTGAGTAGAATTCAAATAAGATATAATTAGTCCCGATATCTTCTTACGATATAAGCATATATATCACAAAAATAAATCATGAAAAATTATCTTGTCCCCGAGACATTGGCATGTCCAGTAGGAAGGTAGTAAGATATAACATACACCAGTCATTGATAAAAGAGTTCAAAAAGATAAAAATTGATGGCTAAGGTAGCTAGTAGCTACCATTGTACTTCCATTATTTGATTTTCCTGAAATGGTTTGTGGCCCTGGAAAATCCAGCAAGCAGTGGGGTGGGAGGGACTCAATAACAGTTACTGTACTCTACCTTATCAGTCCACTTTCAAAGCATCTGCTTAGCTAAAAAACTCATCCACCACTGTTTTGATTTATTTTCATTCTGATTTTGTAAGCTGTATTCTTGAAAACGTTCATAAAAGATTAATTCATCTGGTTAATGTATGAAATTATTTGGAGTTGTTTCCTTTTAATTCGTTGGTGATGATGCTACTTACGATGCATGTTGCGTTCTACATCAATTGCAATTAAATAATTTGGGTGGCTTATAAACTCCAAGATTTTCTCTCTCTAACTGGCCATCTTTCTAGGATAAAATTATATAAAGTCAAATTAGACAATACCTTACACAACGAACAACTCATCACGTCACAAGCCGCACCATTTAGGAAACGAGTTTGAAGTCGATAGTGGGTATTTTTATATACATACGTACAATATTTAATAAATGGAGTAAGAGATTATTTTTATCTAATATATATTAAGTATGAAGGCTTTAGGGTAACTCATTTTGGTCAGCAAAATATATATTGACCAAAATACTCTTCAAAATAATTTATTATTTCATAAAATAACATTTTCTTTGATTAGTTGCTTTTATCAATAGTTCTTTAGCATATAAATTTAAAATTAAAGTATTTCTATGTTATGCACACACATCGAGTGTGCACCGACCGTTAATTTATACAATAATTGAATAATATATTTATAGAGGGTAATAAACTTAGCAAAACCAACAGTGCTAAACGTATTGGTATGTTTTTTAGCCATTTTAGGAGGAATCAGCACCACAACTCCAAACACAATGCAGGGGTAACAAGGGTTGTAGCCTATTGAACCTTAGCAAATAGGATATATAATATATAGGATTTTAAGATAGATTTGGAAAACCGGTGTATACAATATACACTTTGATAATATGGTTGTTTTGAGAAGATATTTTCAGTAAAGTAATTTTTCAAAATGAACAAAACAGACACAATTTTAACTAAAAATACAACTGGTTTTGCCCCAGTGTTCATCAGGCAATTTCCTTGTACTCATTATGGGTTGTCTCTGTCCAATTCAATCTCAATATTAGAGATGTGCACAGAATGGAACGAAGTACATATTGGATTGTTTCATTATATGCTATATATCGTGTATAATAAAACATGCAATATGGTTTGAAATAAAAAAAAAAAAAAAATTCAATCCATCATATTTACTGCATGATTAAGTTTTTGCTGCCCGCCAATCAGGAGCAAAGAGTCTCCTAGATTGGATGATTACTGTACCTGTGTTCATCATCCATATTCACATACCAAATATTAGATTTTATACTCATCAGTACCTGTGGAATAGAGCTTCAGATCTTCAGATCCACATAATACGCACATTCAAAGTTCAAAGTACTAATGCATGCATGTAAACGAACGCAATAACACAAAATAAAGGGACTGAAACAGAACAATTATCGTGTAGGAAGTGATGCAGAATGGTTTAATTTTCTCAAGGACTAGTAGTCGAAGAAACGGTGGATGGCTGAGGGGAGTCCTTGTGTATGTCTGATGCACCAGTCTTTGAGACCTCCGGAAACTGAGGAAACAAAGGCAGGCCAGGGATTTTTGGCAGTTCCACTGTAGGCAGTGTGGGAACATTGAGCTCTGGCAGAGCTGGAAAATCAGGCAATTCCACTTTAGGCAATGATGGCAGCTCGGGTTCTGGTAATCCAGGGAGATCGGTAAGGTCAGGCAGTTCTGGTAGATGAAGCTCTGGCAAGTTTAATTCCAGCAGGTTACGGGCGTCTGCCAGGATAACGTTGCTCCTGGTGCTTGCCAGGGCGATCAGCAGAAAGGGTAACACCGTAGACGGGTACTGATTTTGTGCCATGTTAGGGACGAGTGAGAGCTAAAACTGTTTCAGACAGAGCTTCTTGATATTGTGATGTTGCTTATTGTTTTAGTCTGTGGCTTTTTATAAGCGAATAGGTCGAGACGGAGGTGAAATGGATCAATTTGGTAGGAAACCTTTTTTTGTGATTGTATTGTTTGTTCAACTACTCATCTCATCTCACAAGCACACGTTTCATATTTACTACTGTTCTTTGCAATATTGGAAATGGAATTTATTTCAGAGATGTATATGCCAAGGTTACATATGTAGCACTAAGCAATTTCTTACAGGTAAGGTCATTATTGTCTCATATAGGACAGGAAACAGCAGACGCATATCCAACCGTGTTATGCTACAGAGATTCTGAAACTGGTGGCAACGATGACCTGGATTCTCTCTTGAAGTCTGGCGGTAAATCAGTCTCAGGCGGCCAAATTGGGATTTCTGGAAATGGTGGCGACAACTCGGGGAAACCGAAATTGGGAGGCCTGTCTTCCTGATCAGGTAAATCAGAAGACCTGGATTTTATCTTGAGGTCTGGAGTCAGTGACTGAGGCTCAGGCGGCCAAATCGGGATCTCTGGAAATGGTGGTGACAGCTCAGGGAAGCCAAAATTGGGAGGCCTGTCTTCGTGATCAGTTAAATCAGTAGCAGGCGGCCAAATTGGGATTCTTGGAAACGGTGGAGACAGCTCAGGAAACCCAAAATTAGGAGGGTTGTCTTCTTTCAGGTGTCGGACGGCTGCAACGAGTCTTTTACTGGCGTCCATTGATGAAATAAACATGATTATAGCTAGCACTAGATGAAAATGAGCCATTTTACAGACAAATTATGGGAAATTTAGTTGAAACAACTCAAAGATGTTTAGGTTGGGTTGTATTCCTTGATTCTTATAGCCCACAAATGCCTCATGCATTGAAGACAAAAACAATGTCTAGGAAATAACTGATTGAACTCCTGTCTTAATTGTGCAGTTAAATTACTGCATTGATTGAACCTTAAAGAGTCCCTTAATCTATTAAATTTATCAGTTGAACATATAAAACCGCATCTGTAACATCAAATCCATTACACATGTAATTGTAAGTAGCCGAGGTAACCTAAGATATTTAGTAATAAGATGCTCCCATGTCCTTGTAGGAATGTGGGAATGCTCCTATATCTTCCTAGGAACGGCCACAAAGACGTCTCATTTCATAAAACAAAAAATAAACTTACTCTTGGATAAAAACCGTTTTTATTGTACATCTCCAATGAACCAAACAACAAGCCATACAAAGAAGTCGTACTACAAATTCTTAGGAAATGGACACGTAGAAAATAATCTAGGAGAGCAACTCAGGCCCAGAACTCTCGGTTTTTAATGGAGTATTCAGCACTGGATAGCAAACCACTTCCCTTGTAGTCAAGGGTCCACTTCTCAAATGTACAATCAATGAAGTCGTAGTAGCCACCATGGATCGCAAGCTTGCCCCTTATCACCCGTTCTTCTATCCATGGATAAGTTAGGAGGTTCAACAAGGACCTGTTAACCGATTCCTGGAGAGAGAAGAGGGAGCACTGTATGCTTTATTTTACATGATAGAAACTAGAACGGCAGGCGAATGTTAAGAAGTCTATAGCAAATAAATAAAAGATAATACTAAATAGTGAGCCAGGTAAGAGTCCGAGGGAAATGAACCTTTTCACAGTGCCTGCACTGCTGATCAAAGTTGAGGTTTGAAGCAGCATTCTTCGTTTTGAACCGGGCGGGCTTTCCGACAGTCACCCAGCTTCTAATGAAGCTACTGGAAAACACAAAAGAGGTAGTGAGAAACAACATGTCCAGGTAGAGTGGGAGGGGGTAAGACAGCTTACGTATCAGTGAACGAAAGAGAAATTAACCAAACCTCGAATCTGCATCATCTTCTAAGCTCATCAAGGCTTTAATTCCTCCACAGCAGCTGTGACCAATAACCAGTATATTTTCGACCTGTAGAAAACGAATACCTTTAACAATGCTCTTCTGGAAAGGAATGCTCTACACTGTAATTAAAATAACACATAGATTAAGAAATATTATTTAAAAGGAAAAATTCATTTTGGAGGCCTCAATGCTTGCAGGCAACACTGCTTCACAAGATTGGAATGATGTTTCAGGAAAACCACCTGAAGCTATCTGTTGATTATCAATGATTATTATCAGTTAATTCAAGCCTTTCTTTGACTGTGGTGTTTCTTTCTCTGTATCTCGGCCTCTATTTCCTAATATTTTAATGTCTTTTATGATTTTATGCTTAAACAGGTGCATGAGAAATGGCCCGTCAGCAGACTGTTGCAAATAGAGAGCATCACATTCGTTTCATCAATCTATAAAATAGACCAAAAGCATATCCAGCTCTCTCTCTCTCTCTATCTTTTTTTTTTTTTCTTTGAGTAATCAAAAACATATCAAGCTGAGAACATGTTAAGTACACCATTAACTTACTTCCAGAGAATTAACAGCAAACTCAAGGGCAGCATTTGTCTCTGAAGGTCCATTCTGCATCAAGAGGAGTGCAATGGTTTAGATTCAGTATATCTTGAAAATTAGATCACCATGCCTCTGTATACTGAATGTATAAAGCAACTAAAAGTATGAGATACCTCATGTGGGGGCACCAAATTTGCCACATTGCGAACCACAAAGGCTTCTCCTGGTTGAAATCCTAGGATGCTCGAGGGACAAACTCGTGAGTCTGCACAAGCAATCACCATGAACTGTCCTTCTAAATGTTAGATTTCTGGTATGATGTTTCAGATTATTAAAAATGAAAAACTACTCAAGCAAAAGTACCTTAGGTGCTTGGGCCTCAGAAAGCCTTTGGTAGTGTTCCAAGTCTTTCCTACAGCAATGAGAAGAATGTAAAAGCATGAGGCTCTAGCCGCTCTACATTTTAAATGCTGTAAACTTACACAAATTTACGAGTTCTTACAAGTATTTATCTTTTTTGAAACCAAGAAATCGATGTTTCAACTCCTTGAAATGATAGGGTGCTTTTTTTGTCACCTCTGCGATTTTCGCTTTGTCATCTATGATCTCCTGAGCTAGGCCGGGAGACTCCCTTAAGGCCTTTAATCTTATAGTCGGATTTCGTCTATATTCATTAGAGGCAGTCGTACAGCAGAGAAGAGAACGTATTAGTATAACACCCAATTTATCAATGAACATATAATTCAAATCAAAATAAAAGCATGCTTATCTCTCTGGATCAACCTTGAGTGTTGCATGGAAGTCTTTAATCTTAAAAAGTAAGTAGGTCCTATAAACCACCATCAAACGATATGATCAGAACCTTTATATGCAGGGGATCTGAATGGATTTATTCACTATATCTCTTTTTATCGCTTGAGGAACTTTATTACTCAGACCAGTGGCTAGTTAACCAAGAAACATTATGCGGAGTATTAAACGATTTTAACTTCAGAAACGAACAGAAGCAAGTGCAGTTAAAGTATGCACAGAATTCATCCTCCAAGTATCAGTTTTATAACGAATTTATCAGCTCAATAGTAAACAATCCAACTTGAAATCTACCATTTCACAGTTGCACCTAAAGACCAGACAGTTCATTTCACAGTACATGGTGCTACTGTGTCTGTGCTGGCATAAATCGTTGTTATCAATCAAAGCAAAAGCTTACTCGTCATAGACATTTCCTCAAACATTACCAATTCAATGAGCAGTCGCATGAAACAAAGAAGAACCCAGTTGCAAAATCACCGCACATCCCAGATATTTTATCAATAACAGTTAATTCACACAAATGAACCGCAGGAAACAAGATTTCTAAGATAAAAGACAACTAAAATAACTATCTTCAGAACCTTAAGCACAAGCAAAGAACAGAATTTTTTCCAAAAACTACATATAAGGAAAAGATCACAACTTCGGCGTGCTTACTTAAAAGAATCCAAAAATCTCAAGTGGGTCTGCTCAATTTCCGGAGATCTCAACTGGGAACCAAAGATCTGCCACAAAGGGGAAAAGAACTAAGAAAGATTCAACAGCGCATCAATTCTAAGAAACTGACCGCACATAATCATAGACATGCATCTAAAACAATCTACAAAGAGAACAAGAAGAGCTGCAAATTTACGTCGGAGGCTTTAACTAAAGTCCTAGAGCGGTCCATGGAAGAGGAACAAGATAGAGACGAGGATTGAAGCACGGCGTGAGCCATTGTTAGAGAACTTCTAGCAGTTCACGCTCAAGGGCCTTTTGCTATTTTTAGGAATGAGATGGAATCAAGAAACAGAATGAAATGCCGTAGTAGTTATACAACTCTGCCAGCCAGTGTTAGTTTTGTCCGAATTGTACTAATTTAATGTTGTTAGTTGGGTGGATCGGAGGTCTACTGCTCTCCAAGAAAGACGGAGAAAACAATGTTTAATTTAATGCAAGGACTGATGCGTTGCGATCAAATCGAGGTTATTGCCAAAAAAGTGGGGCCGAATGTGCTAATGGTAGGCACATCACTGCACATGATGTTGGTCTAGGACTATAAACTCGACCCTTGGTTTCAGGCAAAGGCCAGATTCAATGATGGACTCAAAAACCCATTATGGAGTTGGGTTTGGTTGGGCAAATGATTGGACCAGGCCTGTCCCGAAACTTTCCTCATCAATCTGAGAGTGCGAATAAGAATGGGAAATGTGCTTTCGTATCTGAATTGGAAATATATTAATAATATTCTCAAATTAATTTTAAGTTTAAATTTAATATGTACATCTTGAAGGACCATACAAATAAAAATTCATATACGTGATGTATATATATTAAAAAAAAAATGCAATAGAATTTAAAATAAAATATTCGATTCAGAGTGTAGATAAGACACCAGGTTTGATCAAACCTCCACCAATTACACTACACGGTATGTTAGTACTTTGCTTTGGTGCATGAAAAAACTTATTTTTAATCTGGACCGTAAATCTTGATGATCTAATATTAAACCGCGCATAGCAGGGTTTGATGCTCTCACAACCAGAGCTCACTGGATGACATCCCAGACTAGTCATGGTTTCCAGTGTAACCAACACACTTTAAAAAAGGATAAGGGTGGCCCAATGCAAGGATAATGCAGCTGTTACAGCCAGATATCAGTGAAAGAACATAAGTAGAAGAGATGGGGGCAGATGCTTGATTACATGTGTATTTGGACAGTATGGTTTAAGACATCTGAGAGATCTGAGGATGCCTTCTACAGTTCTTAAGCAGCAGAGGAGAACAAAAACAGACAAGAAACCTGAAAAACAAACCTAAAAGAAGGGATCCTCATAAGATAGTAATGAAAGTCAACACATGGAGGCCTTCCAGAAATTTAAGCAAGTTCCGGATCTTTAGTACTCCAGGCATCAATAACACGAGCAACTATGTTGTTTACAACGTTCTCCCAGACAACGGGACAAGGAAGAATGGCAAGTACATAAGCGTTCAGATAAGAGAAGACACCAAGCAGGGCACATGCAACAAAGCAAGACGAAAAGAAGGGAAGAAGAGCAGATTGTGTGTGTGCTCTTGTGTAAGTTCTAACACACTAAGAATGACATCTCCATTACACGGCTATCCTCAATTAGCCACAAAAGCTAACAAATCAATGGTGATCGAGATAGGAAGAGATTCACCACTCCTCTGGCCTATCTTCCAAAGTTGGACGTGCTTCCTTCTGTTTTTAAGCTCATCATCGATCAAGATAGATACTGAATAACATCAAAGCATCATATCTCCTCGCAGAAGAAACAAGCATATTACTCATCCACTAGTCAATACATCGCGATAATTGCTGCTCTATTTGTGGCAATCTCAAACATTCTTCCACATCAGAGAACGAGATTGCGGAAGCTAAAAATAATTATATCACCAGAGAATGAAGGACACGTGCACGTTTTGTGGATAAGTAACGAATATCACATGTAAAGAGTGGATCTACATAATGCTAATACGACAACATGGTATTGAGTGCATGTATGTAATGCTAATACGACAACATGGTATTGAGTGCATCTACATAATGCTAATACGACAACTAAGATCCAAATAATCAACAGAAACAAGTCGTCAGCAATAAAGTATGATCATGCTGTGGTATATTGCATGCATTTAATAAAATCAAAGCTCCTGCTTCCTCGTGCTGTTCGCTCGATTGCACGAGTGATCTCAATCACCTAATTAACAGGGGAACAACTATGGAAACAGATCAGAATAATGCAGCTTCAAGATATACATATAATTAAAACATAAGAAAAGCAGAAGTACAGTATCCAAGTTGATCTACATCATTTACTACAAGTCAAAATTACGAGAAAAGAAAAGTCTTACTACATTAAACACCCTTGACAACCTCGCAACTACTTACAGTTACGACCAAAAAGGTTCTTACTATATCAAGCAGCCTTGACAACTTTGTCGTCACCTCCTACAACGTTAAGAATCGGAAGACTGCTAAGAAATTCATCAAGACCCTCAAAGAAACCAATCCCTTCAATGTTATCATCCTCTGCACGGCCTGGTCCATTCCCTTGGTTCATACCTGGTGCAGGTTCCTCAACCTCATTGCTGAACTCCACATTCAAATCTAACTTCCCAAAATTCTTCGCAACCTTGCCAGGTTGCTTCCTTGCATTCGCCATCACTGCCATCTTGCTCGGCTCACCAGTTGTCTTATTAGGCATCTCCACCATGTCTGGAGCTTCAAGGGCTTCAGCCACATTCACATTCTTGCCTATATCCGGAAGCACTTCCCTCGCACTTCGACCGGGGGTTGTAGTAGCCTCGTTTCCTAAGACATTTTTTCCTTTATTCTTCCTTTTCTTCTCCCTATCATCCTGCCAGTCACCGTCAGACTCACTTGAGCCAGATATCTCCACGAAAACCTCGTCGTCGTCAACGTAAACCCTAGGAGCAGAGCTCTTCCAGCTACCAGCCTTCTTGCTCGCATTATTAACCATTTGTGGGCAAGTGAACATAGGCGAAAAAGGTGTCCAGGCTGAAGCAGCACCCTTATTTTTCTCCCAATTCTCCATTGAGAAACCCATAGGCAAAAAGCCCCAGCAACAGAAGTACCCTTCTTGCCCATCCACAATTGGCGGTGGCGATGGAATGACCACAGCCTGAAACGCACTCCTACAGTTCTGACAACGCAATGTACAATCAACATACAACCTAGGATACTCATACATATAATAACAGTAAGGGCATGCTGTCCAGAAAGTTGATACATTGTTGTCCTCCGGTGAATCAACTCTCTCCTCCTCCAACTCCATTCTGTCCAAATCTTCCTCATCCTCTATCGTCTCTCCTACATTCTCACTCTCGTTCACATCATCATGAATTGATTTATCACTAATATTTGAGTAAATTTCTTGCGATTCTTTCTGTTTACTGTCCAATTGCTCCTGGCCTGGCCCAGAATCAGAACCCACATTACCAGCGAAAGTCGAATAACTTTCTTCTACCTGATTATTGACCGGTTCGTGACTCGGTTTAGAGCCGGAACCAGACCCGAAAACAAAATGAGAACCCGAAGGGAAACCCATAAAATTTTGGGGTTCGCGGTTCGACCCACCAACCACGTGGTCAACCTGCGGCTGCCCATGTACCTGTTGAACTTGCGCGTAGTGACTGGCACCAAAGCCGCTGCTACTTCCACCGCCATGCACCTGCGGCTGGGCGACGCTACTCGCACCGCCACCCCCAAAGAAAATGAAGTTCTGCTGCAATGCTGGTATGGGTTCGTTAAATGGGTCGGGTTGGTGCTGCTGCGGCTGCAAATAAAACGCAAGTTCCTTATCATACAATGATTTCCGGGAAGGGTTGGAGAGAACAGACCAGGCTTCGATGACGAGGCGGAAGGCCTGTTCAGCAAATGGGAATTTATTGCTTTGCGGGTTCAGTAGGAGGACGAGGCCGCGGTACTGGTTGGCAATGAGCTCGGAATCGCGGCCCTGCGAGGGTGTTAACCGGAGGATAGAGTACCAGTCGGGCTGATTATTCCCGATCCGCCTGTCCCCAGCAAGGAGCGTGTCCACCACCGCAAGAATTTCGTCGGCGGGGGCGAGGGTGGGGTCAGACTCACGTGCGCGTGTGGCGAACGACTTGCTCCCCAACAGGTCACGCGCCGACAGCAGCTTCTCCGCGATTGTGAGCCAGCGCAAAGCCTCCGCCCGAGTAGCGGCCGTCGTGAAAAACGGGTGCTCCATTTTTGTCTCTTTATTATTTCAAAGACAAAGCAGGGGTAATGGTAACGGAGGGAGGAAGCAAGAAGGGATATGTGAGTGAGGGTGGCGTAAGTTGACCAAAACGGGTCTGGGTTTTGGGGGAAGAACACCACGTGTGGGTTGGATAAGGAGGGCAGGCATGGGATTTCACAAGAGTCTGACGAGAGCAAGGATGAGTACAAGAATGGTGGTGTATGTATAGGTGTAAGTATTCATTATTCACTCACCACCGATAGATAGATAGACTAAACTAAAGAGATGTCGTCTTCTGAGTTACTGACGTTGGAAAGTTGTTGGGGCCCTGCTTTTATGTATTACGGACATGTGCAATATTTTACTACTTCCACTCCAATTTTATTTATTTATTCAAAAAATTCATAATTAAACAATACATATCTAAATTACATCATCAATCACACATATATATATAATAAATATTACAGAATCGTCACGTAATTAATCAGTTATAAATGTGATAGTTTCTTTACTATCTCAGATGTAAAATAATTAGATTCTCAATTATTATGTCATTAATATACACTCATTGGGATTAAATATCTCATACACTTGACATTTTACCTACATGCATATTTCTTAAATCTATAAATAAAATAATTACTTTAAATATATTTTTTATCAATTTGTGGGTTTATTTCGATTCACAATGAATCATATAATTATTGTAATTTACGATGATGAAAATTTTTACACTTTGTAAATTTATTCTGATTTATTATGCATTGCAGAATAAATGATCGTAGAAGCTTATATATATAACAATGGTACGGTATATTATTATATTTTACTTTTTAAAAATAAAATTACTTTATGTGAATTATATATATTTTTATTATAAATCAATTCAGAACTTGGATAAAAATTAACAAGTCAAACCCTGTCTTATTCTTTCTACAAGAGAATATATTTTTATGTCTTTTTTTCTAAAAAAAAAAAGGTACAAAGTTTTTCATAATTAGAAAAAATTGGGCTTGTGACTCTAAGAATTAAAAAGATAGTTATAGTATTGTTTTTTTTAATTTTTTCGAGCCGGGCCTAGGCCCAAACCTTATTGTCCATAAGATGGCAATAGTTTATACTGTACATATAATTGTCCTTGTGGCACGTCGTTTTTTTAATATAAAATATATGTTTTTATATTTAAAATATACTATGAATAATAATGAAATGTATAAATTAATGCATCATATTTATTTAAAAAAGAAATAAATAAAAAAATTTATGATTATTATCTATATAACAAAAAGATTGACGAAATAATATCACAGATCGTCTTTTGTTCGTACACACTTAGAGTTAATTAATTTCATGAATATTGGTTGACTATTCAGTCTCTTTTTATTAAGTTTAATAAATATAATAAAAAAATTAAATTGAGCACACGCACTGATTACTCTTATATATTGGAGAAATATGAGTGATTCATAAAATTTGCAATATAAATAAATTACACAAAATCAAGGACAAGTTGCGGCTACTTTGTATTGTTTGGGACGAAACGTGATAAATTGTATGAAAAGGACAATCACAAGGTAGACTTTTCACATAACTATAGTCAATGTATGTATTATTATTTGCCTTTTGTAGAAGGGGAAGCTTAAAATTGGATTCTCTAAATGTAAATTACCAAAATACCCTCTCTTCAAATCGAAAGTTGTAATTTTATATATATTAATATATGTATGAATATGTATATATATATATATATATTATCTAGTAACTTTCATTAATCAAGAGTTCAAGGGGTTTAGGTCCCTTATCACAAAAACATCGTCCGGGAAAATCGGACGCAAGGAGGGGGAGGGGGAATAGGACCATTCCAATTGGCTCCGTCTGCTGGATATGGTTGACAAGAGTGTCACAAAAATCAAGCTTTCTCAAAACTTGGAGGAGGAAGGACCACTCAACCAGATCGTAAGGCCTTCGTGAGGTCGATTTTGATTGCCATAAATCCTTTCTGGCCCTTTTCTCAGTGGAGGTAATGCATGATTTCTTGAGAGATTATGGTGTTTTTATTTTCATTCTTCTCGGGACAAAAGCCAGTTGGAGTGGAGATATGAGTTTATTGAGTAGGGGTTTGAGCCAGTTTGCAAGGATTTTGGAAATGATTTTGTAGGTGTGTTGCAGAGGCTAATGGGACAAAACTTGTCAACTATGTCAACTTAGAGGCTTCTGGGGATAAGGGTGATCTATGCATGGTTGACGGCTCGCAAGAACTGTCCAGATGAGAAAAAGTGTAGTATGGCATCAGTGAGGTGACTTCCAATAATGCGTCAGAAATTTTTTGTAAAAGATCGCGGGGAAGCCATCCAGGCTCAAGTTCTTGAATGTCGCCATTTAAAACACTGTGGCTTTAATCTCCTCAATAGTAGGAATCAAACATATTTCATGATTTTCATATGTAGTCACAACACTTGGCAAAATCTCAAAGATTGAAAGAGAGACTTAATTAGAGGGAGAATTCATTACCAATTTGTTCCTACTCTATGACCACATTACCTTCCCGTGTCTTGATGGAGTGAATAAAGTTTGCTTTAGATTGGAGGACTGCCGTGAGATGGAAGAATTTGGTGTGTGTTCCCATCCTCAAGCCATATTTGCTTGGCTTTTTGTTTCCATTTGATTTGCAATCTAGCAAGTTGCTCATCCAGATGTATGAATATTTTTACATCCTTGATTTTCGATTTATTTACATAAATCATTCCTATCTTTTGCGCAATTACATAAATCACTCCTGCTAACCAAAAAGCAGAGGTTGTTATTGTAATGATATTTATGTTTTTGAAGGATATATACAGAATTTTTCTAAAAATATGGATGATTTATATAAATAATGCTAATATTTTTTACGAGTGTATGTATAATTTTTTAAAAAATTAAAATAATTATGTAAATAAATCATTATTAAAGGGTGTAGGTGCAATTATCTTTAAAATAAAACACAGGAGTTTCATGATGTTCTAAATAAAACCAACCATATAGCTTAGGCCACTTAAAATGGTGAACTTTCCATCATAATCGTCAAAAGTTACGAGGATAAAATTGGGACAACGGTCCATGATAAATCGTACCGCTTGAGATAAATCCACGAATTAAGACCTCAGCAAGACATTGAACCAAATCCCGGATTTGGACCAATGATCAAGTTAAATTTTTGTTAGTAAAATTTGATTTCGTAGTAATCAATAAAGAATTAGGTCTAAATTAAGCTGTTAAACATAAAGAAAATAATTATATATCTTTTTTATAAAAAAGAAAAGAAAAGAAAAATGCTTAATTTATTTTAGCATATATAGTTGAAAGCCGTATATCTTTTTATCGAATTAAAAAATAAAATAATAAATTACAGAATGATAATTACTTTTACACCTCCTTATTTATTGTCTTTTTATACAAACCATCTATGTCTTTTTAAAAATTACATAAATCACCTTTAATATCATTTAAAATCTCAAAATGCCCTTATTGACTCAGTCAAATTTTAATTTAAGTTTTCAATGACAAAAATACCATTATGGGTGTTTTGTAATTACCAAAAGGTAGAGGGGGTGGCAAAGTAATGTTTATGGGGATGAATAATATGACCCCATATATTTTTTTTAATTATTTATACTAATTTTTAGTTTAACTTTAAATTATTTTATTAGTTTTTTTTTATTGAATCTGTATATATGTCTACATATTTGTGTATGTGTTTGTACTATATAAATATATACATATGTATATAATTGGACATATTAATATGTACATATTTAAATATTTATATATATATTTATATTTTGATGACCAACGATGGCGGAGGAGGAGGGTGAAAGGCTAGGCGCAAGTGGGGCAAGGTTGTCGACCACAATGGGGCAGTGAAAATGAGAGGGCACCGGCAGGAGTTGAGGGTGGACATGGCGATAGAATTGAAAAAAATGAATAATTTTTTTTTAAAAATACTTTAATCATTTAAAATATTTTTTAATAAATAAATTATTTATTTTACTAATTTAATATATTTATATAAATTGCATAAATTATTTTGAATTATAATTTATTGATCTTAATAAAATTTAGTTATAAATAAAAACAAAAAATATTTTTTAAATTTTAAGAATTTAAAATAATTTATACAAGTGTGATAATTTTTAATTTGAATTTATAAGCTAGTAACTAATTTTCATTTAATATATTAATTAAATAATTCATTATTTCAATTATCAAGAGGTGTAAATTTATATACAACTTCAATAAAGAAAAGTTTATAAAATAATTAAAATTAAAATTAAAAATTAGTATAAATAATAAAAAAATATACGAGGTCATATTATTCATCCCATAAACATTATATTCAAATCCTTCTATCTTTTGATAATTACAAAGCGCCCCTGAGGACATTTCTGTCGTTGAAAAGTTAAATTAAAGTTTGGCAAGTCAATAGAGGCATTTTGGAGTTTTAAGCTCTGTCAAGAATGATTTTTTTAATTTTTAAATTGTTAAAAAGGAATAATTGAGGGGTGTAAATGCAATTATCCCATCATTGAAACCCTGGATAATTAGAGTGTCCATCTCTCTGTTGAATACATAACGTATGACCCCCAAAACTTGAATTCTATAACTTAAACTTTATATGGAGTCTAAATTTTTTACAAGCCCACCTCATTTACAAACCTAATTTCTAATATACAAATTTATACTAAAGCATAAGTTAGAGGGGATTCGATGTTTTCTTTTCAAACATGCATATTTTAGAATTATGGAAAAAAAAAGAAATTCAAAATAAATAATTCATGTATAAATAGAGAATTCTAGATAAAAATATAAAAAATGTAATTTCAGAATTATTATTAAAAAAATATAATTTAATATTTTTAAAGAAATCTAAGAATAATTAACCGAAAGAAAAAAGAAGAAATAAGGGTAGTTTACGGCTTGAGTGGGATGGAGAGTGGGCGTCCGTACAATTCGGAGGGAAATTAAGGCAGTGGGGAACAGAGTTGGGTACGACGTACACACCAACCACAATTTTCCACTGCTTTGACCCACCCCCCATGCTGTTTGCTTGTACGGACCACACCTCAATCACACACTGAATTTCACTTTTTTTTTTTTTAAATAAAATAATAATTCTATGATGAATGATCCTTCAATTTTTTCTTTATTATTATTAAAATATAAAAGTATATATTATCCAAATTAAGGACTCAAGTGTTTATATATAGATAGATAGAAAGATGATATGGCTGGTCAGGTTTTCTGACTTGTGACAGTTGAATTCCCTCTTTTGTCCCCAACACTCTGCTTAATCTCTATTTATTTGACAAGATGGATATTCATTTTTAATTGGCTTCAATTGTCAACCAATATTCCATCCATCCATCCATCCATCCATCTACATTCTTCCAACCTACATATACATATATATATATATGTTTTCTAATTTATATATTTATCTTTTTTTTTTCATTTTGATAATTTTGAGTATTTGAAAAATATATATTGTGTTAATATATACCTATATGTCAAAACTTTTACTTTTTTCTTAAATGTCTAAAAGCAAATATTTATTTTATGATCGAACGTTGTAAAATAATACACTTTTAACAAAAAAATAAAAAATTTAAAGGGCTCGTTTTTCTTTTTTTTCAAAAAAATCATCATTCTCATCTTGATGTTATTCCAAAAGAGTATTGATCATTCGTTTGTTTTGCGGCATGTGTTATATATGTTTTAATAGCGGATAGCGACGTGCCCTAGTTTTACGCCATCTACGTCCCAATATTCATGATAAGTAATTTTCGTGTAATGTTGAAATTAATTATTGTACTCGTATTTTTTTTCATATAATACACTCAAACGAAATAAAAAATTAGAAGCTTCTTTTTTGTCGAATTGAGAAATGTGGTGCGAGTATTTCAAATTTAACTAATAAATTCTACACTACTGTCGTATTTAACTTTGTAATTAAAAAATTAGGTTATTGTATATAATTGACATTTTATTGTTTTTTTATGTAGGGTAAATTACAACAGGTTCTCCTGCAATTTGCTTTAATTATAAATACGTTGTTTGAAAAATTACAAATATTTTAACAAATACCCCTATTAAAAAATAAGAAATATATTGAGATCTTTTAGTGCAAATTAAAATTAAATCTGCAATTAAATTAATATAATGTGCATATAATATTAATTTTTAAACAAAAGATATTAGCAACTGAGGGAAAGAAATAAATTAATACTGAAAACAAATTCCAATTTCTAATTAGATAATAATAATGAATTTTGCTCCCAAGCTCCCACACTCCCACAGTTTCCTGTTTTTGGGACATCCTCATTGGAGGAAAAAATGTAAAGCACTGTTACCAACGTCCCAGAAAGGTAATTTCAATGGATCAAACCTTATCTCTCTCTCTCTCTCTCTATATATATATATATAGAGAGAGAGAGAGAGAGAGGGTCAGGTTGCAGCCCACCTTAGCCCCACCATCCCCACCACAGTACCCATATGGGAAATTAATTTGCAAGCTGCTTTTTAGCTGCTTCATGTGCTGCTCTAAACTTGGTATTCAGATTTGCGTGTTGCTTTCTGCTATTTTTTTCCTGCTCATCTTTCTTTCTACTTTCGCTCTCTAGGGCTGCTGCCTCCGCTGCTTGCTTTCTCTCTTCTTCTGCAGGTGATGTCATTTCTTCCCTGAATTAGCAAATGCAACCTTCTACTTTTGTGCGAGAAAACAGAAGAATCTCATCATCGTCCGACTGTCTCCCCCCGCCCCCCATTTCTCTTTTTTTATTTATTTCTTCCTTTTTGAAGAAAAGATTCTGTCTTGGTTGTGATTGATTTTTTTTTTTTTTAATTTCCCCTCTCTTTGATTTTTGGGAAGAAGGGTTTTCTGGTTGCAGATTCTGTGTTGTACTTGAAAGATATGCTTTACTCTTTGCTTTTCTATAGTTTTATTCAAAACCCATGTCTCAAACCCCATCATCTCTCTTCTCTCTCTTCCCGTTGGACTGAGTGATGGTATGTACGTACATACATATGTATTTGGATTATATATCTAAAATAATACAATCTTGGGGTTGCAGTGCGTGTAAGAGATGGTGAGGCAAAAGATTCAGATCAAGAAGATTGATAACCTTACCGCCAGACAAGTGACCTTTTCAAAGAGGAGAAGAGGGCTTTTTAAGAAAGCTCAAGAACTCTCCACTCTCTGCGATGCTGAGATTGCCCTCATTGTTTTCTCAGCCACCGGCAAGCTCTTCGACTATTCTAGCTCAAGGTTCTCTCTCTCTCTCTCTCACACACACACACACACAAACACACACAACAACGTACACCCCCACCTCAGTTCTTACAGTGACTATAAATGTACTAAGTTACTATACAATGAGAAATGGTTGAAACCACCCACAGTAGAACAAAGGTCCAGAATTAATGAGCATACATACATACAGAATTTCCACATTTCATAATTTGATATCTTGAGCTAATCACATAAAGACTGCAAATTATTTGCTGTTATCATATGCTTTCTTGTCTCTAAATCTCATCTTTGTGCGTAAAAACCATTCAAGAACTGTACTGTCCTTGGCCATGGGCGGGCCATTTGAGGCGAAAGAGGAGAATTGATTTCTGTGTTTATGAAACCTCGATTTATGTTTTCCATAAAGGAATCTTGATTTATGCTTTTAGGGGAAAAACATAGACTTCCCTCTACCTCTCGTTCTCTCTTGTCAACCAAATCAAATCAATTCCTGATCGAGGACCATTCTCTGTGATTTTATGGTTTACTTCTGATCGGTTGAAGTCCCAACCCCACTGTCCTCTTTCCTGCAACGTCGTACTATCTGTCTTCTGATGTTTTTATCATCAATGTCTAGAGGGCCTCCTCATTTTCCTCAAAGTTTTTAAAAATAAAGGAATATTCTTCAAATATATTGCTTACCTCCAAAAATATATTGAGATAGATCTATACATACCGAAATTATTTGTTTTGTCAATATGCACGCTAAGAGTTGTTTCTACTCTATGTCTGTGTGTGTGTGTGTGTACAGCATGAGACTTTGAGTATATACTTGTAAAACCAGTGCATGCTTCAAATAGAAAAGAGTAGAAAGATACTTCATCAGGTGCATGATAAATAAGAGATTGGATTAATACTTTGTTTCAAATCCTATTTCAATGGTGCAGTTTATTTAAAGAAAATGTTGTTTACATGGCAGATATTAAGTATATGGAATAAAAGATGTAATAAGATTCGAACATAGAAAAATCTATTCACGATATGTAAGGTATGATGTATTTTAATTGTTTCATATAGATACTTTTACCTCGTTAAATTTTCATTCTTTTTCGTATATACTCTACTTGAACTTTTGATGTTCCTTTTTCTTCATTGTGTCTAATGACCTAGATAACTATTCTTATCTCGTTTTGGGATCATCATCATCCACCAAATTAATAGGAAATAGGAATTCAGATTCATGCTCATTAGGAGAGGAAAATGCCTTTTGAGACTCACATTAGCATATCTACTTTGTTCACAAGAAAAACTAAGATTGGAAAGAGATTTGTATGTGAAAAGAACTCTTCAAAGATTTTTAACAAAACTATCTTGCAAAAGATCTCACATTGCGTGGTATTGCTGCTGACGACACTCTATTTTATTTTTTGAAAAGAAAATTTAATTAACAATGCATTTTTGTGAATAAGTATTAAGAATTCTTTCAGAAAAGATCTGAAAACATTATAATGTATATTATTTAATTAATATCTTTACGTAGAAATGTTATCCCAAAAGCATGTCAATAACGTACTCAATATTCCTACCAACCATGCTAAAGCCTTATAAGGAATTCTTTTGGTAATGTAGGTTATATTCCTATATATATTTTCGAGAATTTTCACATCTTCTTATATTTTATTTTCCCAAATAAAAGAAAATGAATTTTAGTTAAAATATAAAGATAAACAGCAGATAACTTCAGTATTCAACTCAATAAATTATAAAGTGAAATGATTTTATTAAGTACAAAATTACCTTCTCTAGATAACATTGGGGGGAAAATGCAAGGAACCCCATTGTGATATCGCAAATGAACAAATTATCCTCTTATGAAAAAATAAATAGCAATTTACCTCCCTGTATTTTTTAAAATATAATAATTTACCCCCCTATGATTTTTAAAATGAAGCAATTTACCTCCCTGTATAGGGGGTTAATTGCTATATTTTTTTCATAGGGAGGTAATGTGCTCATTTTCAATATCACAGGAAGATAAATTGCTATTCACCCATAACATTGGACGATTTTAAATAAAAAATTATTCGAATTATTCAAATTCAATATATTTATAAGGACCAGACATGAATCGCTTTGGCAAAAAACTTACTTATTTGTTTGAATAAATTGAGCTTAAAATATTAAGGCATAGGTACGCTGAACTTCACATATACATATAATTTGTTTGTACATGCATGCATGTAGATTTATATGAAAGGTAAAATATATCTTGCCATTTGAATTATATTTATTTTGATATTTTATTATCTAAACTTTTTTGTTTTTGGTCAACGTACTATATTAACTTTGAAAATTTTGCACTTTGACATGTATGATCAATTTTCGATTGATTTTTCTGCAAAAAAATAAAAATAAAAAATCACATGTTGTGCATATATGATATTTAAGGGTAATGTGATGTGATATTTCTCATATGTGTATTGCAAGTAAAATTTTTTCGGCAAAACAACTGACGAAAAAATGGTCATATATGACAAAGTGAATATTTTACAAAATTGAGATAATAATTGGACAAAAAGAAAAAAGTTTAGATGACAAAGTGTAAGGAACGATATATATAATTCAGAAGGCAAAATATAATTTAGCCATATATAAATATTCGATTATGTACTACTTAGGGATAAATTAAGAAAAAAAAATTTCATTTCGTGTCCCATAATTTAGGTTCTTTGCGATTTTTGGTCCTAATATTATTGGCCTCACCACTTTGCATTCTTTATTAATTTAAATTTTTTTACAATTTTCGTCCCAAATGAACTCTCCATTAATTTTTTACAATTTTTTACAATTTATTAATTAAGAGGGTGTTTGTTTAAACTTATAAGCTCTCAATATTTGTGTGGCTATTTTTTTTAAAGAGCTTATAAGATCTCAAAATAAAATATTTTGGATCTTATAAGCTCTTAAAGAAAAAGTTAATTTTTCTAACTATTTTTGTAAGATCTTATAAGGTATATAAAATTAATATGTCATAAAATAAAAATATCCCTATTCATACACTCATGCTTTCTCTGTCTCTAGGGTTTAAAGAATTTTTTTGCTATTTATTTTTTCTAACATCCAAAAAAAAAACTTTATTATTTAATAATAAATTATTATAGTTAAATAAAATAAGATTGGTGTAGATATTATACTCACTGAAAAGTATAAATTCAAGACATTATAAATTATACGACTAGAAATAATCATCACGTTAACAAAGAAAACATCAATGATATATCTATATTAATATTTGACCAGCATTAATATACATATATATTATTTTTATTAAAAAGTTTAGTTAATAATTCGCCATTATTTTTTTGTTATTGTAAAACAATTATATATTAAATTTTTATTTGGAATTAAATTAATGTGTACTATTTGTAAAAGCATTTTAATTTTTTTTTAAAACAAGTGTTATAAGATGTAGGAGCTTATAAAATATTTTATAAAAGCGTTAGCCGAACACCCTCTAAGTTCTACATGCTAATTACGTTAGAAAATTAACAGAGAGTTCACTTAGAATGAAAATTACAACATCTTTGGAGTCAAAGGATCACTACAAGAAATAATACTAATAGCAACGAGATTTATACTTGGCGAAATAATGGAATTCAGTTCTTATATAAATTAGCAACGAATTTAGCAAGAATTTTATTTATTCATTAGCTCAACGTTGATTTTAACATCAAATTTTTTCGTAACTATTTAGATAATTTCTTGTAGTGGATGTAATGTGGTTAGATTAGAAATATTGGGACCAAAATCAATTAGCTTATCAATATTTGTAATTGAATACTAATTTTTTTCAATTAATATATATTATTTTTTTGTGACCGCATAATTAGTGACAAATTATCTATTTCCCAAATTCCAAATCTTGAAAATTTTTATCAAATGAACTTTTGCATTTTGCTTTGTAATAATGGCTTATAAAACATGTACATTCACTTTAAAAATGAAATACTACTCGTTATTTGAGTTTTGAATGACATGCATAGTTCATATATTATGTTTGGACATGTTATGTTTTTCTAAAGGCTTAATTGCTTTTTGCCTCCTCTAATTATGTCTGTTTGATATTTTCATTTCATATATTGATAAGAGTTGCAAAATAGTTCTGTGTATTTTTAGTTTTTGTGAATTTAGAACAAATTTGGCAAGAAAGTCTCATGTGCCTTGCGTGTGTCGGTGGAATGCCGACAGCCAATTATGTGTCTTAAATTATAGTAAAATTAAAAATATACAGGACTATTTTGCATCCCAAGCAATATAAATGACTAAAATACCAAACAAACATAATTAGATAAAAAAAAATGCAATTAACCCATTTTTTAAATGATGGAAAAGAGGCAAAAAAGATATGAACTCAACAATTGGAAATAATAAGGATATAATTGAAGCCCTTTCTTGATCTTACTTACCGTTTCTTAATTCAAAATGTTTGTAACAAATGCTTTGTTTAATCTTCATTGATAGATATGATATATATTTACATGGATTAAAAGCATTTTCGTCCCCTAACTTCAGGCTATACTTATTTTAGTCCCCTAAGTTACTAGGGTTCCATTTTGAACCCGTAAAATTGAAAAAATCTCAATTTTGGTACAAATTTAATCAGAAAGTTGAGTCACTCGCCGGAAAAAGTCACATGCCAAGCATGTGACTTTTTAAATTGGGGCTTGCATTGTGATTGCTGAAAATAAAAGGCTTAAAGGCAATTTTTCGTCCTCTAACTTCAGACAATTCTTGGTTTAGTCCCCTAACTTCAGGCCATGTCTTCAACACATCATCTTTTTCAGCCAATCACAATGCAAGCGCAATTTAAAAAGTCACATGCCTGGCATGTGACTTTTTCCAGCGAGTGACTCAACTTTTCGATCAAATTTATACCAAAATTGAGATTTTTTCTATTTTACGGGACCAAAATGGAACCCTAGTAACTTAGGGGACTAAAACGATAATGGCCTGAAGTTAGGAAACGAAAATTGTCTTTAAGCCTATTTACATTTATCCTCTAATTGAGATTAATTTTCTGTAATGTATACATGGAATCCATATTTAGTTGTTTCCTTTACTTGTGGCTTTTGAAGTATGATGCAACTCATCCAAAGGCATAGTCTGCAGTCAGAGAAGTCTAATAAGCCTGGGCAGCAACCCCTTCATACTCAGGTACTCTAGCCTTGCTTCATCATGATCAAGTTGTAATACATTGAAATTCATAGGTTGTTAGTTTCTTTTCATGAAGAAACAATTGACAAAGCACTAATTGTACCAATATCTTTGTACGCACCGATTGTGAACAACATTAACGAATACTTGTTTCATGCGTGTTTCATTAACGTTCTCATGAATGATGAGCCGTTTTCTCTTGTTTGCTATATAGAGTGGAAGCAGTAACCATGCTAAGATCAGCAAGGAGCTCGGAGACCTGACTCTTGAGTTAAAGTTGCTTCATTAATCACTTCTTCTTTCATATCAAGATCTTTCTACATTGTACTTTTGAATACAAGCGAAGACTAATTAAGAACAATTGTTATGGTAGGCAACTTATGGGTGAAGAGCTCCAAGGACTTGGCATGAGTGATTTGATGAAGCTTGAGAAATTGGTGGAGACGGGATTAAACCGCGTTGGGAAGACAAAGGTAATAATTTCTGTTGTGTTTGTAGTATTATTAATTACTGTTTTCGCTGCATGTATAGTTATATAACGTTTGCATGTGTAATTATGTGCAGAATGACAAGCTCTTGAGCGAGATCAGCAAGCTGAAGACAAGGGCAAGTTCTGAAACCTAACTTTTCGTCATGGCTGCCTATATCATGAGTTATACTAATTAGTTTAGGATTAATTCATTATGATGGCGCCCTTTTTAGAAAAGTTAGTATTGATGATTGTAAGTAAATTGTATCCGTCTCTATAACATCCTAAGCAAGTGATCATGTTCCGGCTATATACATACTCATTCTCAAACATGCAGGAATCAGAACTAATGGCGGAAAACGCACGCTTAAAACAAGAAGCTAATCAGGTGGATGTTCATTTATTCTCTCCATCTTCTCTTATTTCCGTCGTCTCCTTGGTGTGATGATGTATCAAGTAATGAACTTGCCTCTCACATTCTTGAATCAATGTTGTAGAGGCAGAAATTGGGATGTGCAAGAAACGGCATGGAGCAAGGAAATTCAGCCGAGTCAATCACCAATTTTCATCAGGACTTAGTCCATCGTCCTGACGAGGACTCTGACACTTCTCTCAAGCTGGGGTACGTACGTATATATTGTTACATCCAAATGACCTTTTCTTCCATATCTAATCTTATTGTTGATAAACTCATGATGCCCATTCTTGCAGCTTACCTTTCTCCAACGGTAACTGATACTTGCTAGGGTTTTCGACTCATTTTCCCCTCTACCATATCCTAAATTTAATTACTGTGGCATGTATATTTGTTGTGTAATTTTAGTGAGATTTGGAGTTCTGTATTTGGACACAATCACACTTCTTGCCTTTGTATCCACACTTAAACCATTGTCCAATACCTTTTTTTCTAAGATAAATCCTTAATATATAGTTAAAACCAAACATAATTTCATAATAAATTGCTATTTCATTTGCTCTACAATAATTTATCTGTGCAAACCTTTTGTATTGAATTTTGTATGTAATTAATTTTGTACATGTATCGGATCTACCTAAATATCAAATACCTTCTCGTAACAGCCTAGTGCAAGATATTTATTAATTATTCAGGGAGTTTTGTAATTTTTCAAATAATAAAATTGTATTTATAATTATTACATAAACTCTCTTGTAATTTACCCAAGATATTGAATTTATTCAAAATGAGTTTAATTTAAACTATATATGTATATATTTCAAAAACATTGTAGGACAAAGAAGAACTTTTCTTTACTTACAAAAAATGTTTGAACAGCCTCACTTATAATTATGCTACTCCAAGAGAAAGATCGCGTTTCGTAGACACCGCAAAATCGTGTTAAATATTTTAGGCGATTGAAGCAATTCACAGAGAAGGTTTCGCCATGCTTGCTTTTGTTTTTATTTCTAAATTTTGGTTTGGTGAAAATGACAACATATTTAATCCATTGATAAGAATGCGTTGTTTTATTTTGTTAGCTATTGTGACTCATATAATTATATATACAACATAGATTTTAAAAATAAAAAATTAATATATGATTAAACACGGATCAAAAGAGTAAATATTTTAGCAGTTAAAAGATGATTTGATTATTTGAATAAATAAATAATATTATTGATACAAATATTTAAGAATATAAAATAATATTTTAAAATTTAGTGTTGCTGTGTTGGGAGGAAAAAATAATTTTTTAAATATATTAGTAATAATAAATGTGACACATATCATGCATGTGTATAAAATTCAACAATTATTTAAATAAAATATTTATATTATTTAATTTTTATAGAATAAAAAAATACCTAAAAACATACATATAAGATAATAAATTAATATAAATATTTTGATTTATATTAAAAACATTGATAAGGAAGATAATACATAAGTTGGAAAGATTAACAAAATGCATGAGAAAAAAAAAACAAAATTATCGAAAAGTAGTTATAGAAGATCATAAAAAGTGAAGAAATTAAAAATAATTAATAAATTTTAAAAAAATTAAAAATAAATGACAGAATAAATTATATAGATTACTAAAAGGACCGTCTCAAATAATATATAATTTAATATTAAATAAGATGTGATAGTTATATATAAATATATGTTTTATTAATTTAGAATTGATATTTGTGTGGTGTCAAGTATTATAAAAAATATATATTTATTTGTGTATAAAATAGTCATGGAATTTTTTTTATATGTAAATATGTAAAAAGGTGATGCTTGGAATAAAAATAATAGTAAATCGTTTTAATTGAAATACGTATAAATAAATATATTTTTCTTTATATTCAAGTTTTAAAATAAAGGCGTTACAGAGACGAAACTTTCCAGTGTTCGAACTGAGAACTCTTCTCCCATTCTCAAAGTTGAGTGATCACAATGGGAAAGAGGAGAAATGCCAAGTATAAGTCATTCACTGCCGGTGAAGTTAGTTCCGCCGGTGCTACCTATGGCGGCGGCTCGAGCAAGGACGACAAGTTTTCGGTGTTTGAGTTCGCCGATGATGATTTGCGCGTCGAGACTGAATCCCGTAAAACCCTTGCAAAATTTGGAACCAGAAGCCCTAGCAAGAAACCAGCGCATCATCATCAATCCGTTGACAAATACTTTTTTCTTGAGTACTGTAAGTCCGTGCCCGCGCGAATAATTGTATTTGGGACGTTAAAATGCTGTTTGTTGGATGATGGGGTGGTGGTGTCTATGCTGATGATAATTTTGTCTGAATGATGGGGTTTGGTCAACTGTTTTGCATGCTTGCTGAAAAAATAGCCTGCTGTTTTAACGGGGGATTGTGAAAATTTGGTTTCTTGTCGTCCAGTTGATTTATTGTTACCGAGATCTTTTCAGACTGTGGATAGGATGTGGGTATAATTAAATTTCATAATCTATTGGGTAAAATTCACGCCCCACCTTTCTCAATAAATTGCTTGAATGAGAACCAAGTATGAGAATTATATGGCTTAAGTTGAGTGCTACACTGGTTTCTGACGATAAGAATCTCGACCATTTGATAAATTATTGTTGCTACAAACTGAATCATATGAACTAATGTTTTCTAAAACAGGTATATGCATTAGTTGGTGTGTTCTACTCTTACAATTAAGTGCCTAAACCTTAAAAAGAGTCCATGATATTGACGGTAATTGTCCATTGATTCCACGACATTAAAGTTCAACTACTCATGTTGATAACAAAGTGATAATGATTAATTTAATCACACTTCTCCGTTTGATTAATATTTTCTTTCAAATAATAATGGCTCTGACGTTAAAGTGTGAATGGCATTAAATCTGCAATTTTCAATCTGTGAATTTCATGTAGCTTTTTTCAATTGGTTAATGTTGTTTCGATATGATTTCATTGATTTTATAATTCATAACTGCTAAGGAATATGGATATTCAGTGGCCAAGTGAAAGAGTTTGTAGAACTTTGATGAACATCAAGGATTATGTTCAGGATCTTAGTTTTATCTAGGAATGGGAAAATGAAAGGTAAAGTGAAAAAAGCATTTTCCTTCCATTTACATCTAGTCAGATAATAACGATTTAGAGCATCATTTCAAGATCATCAAATATCTTAGGAACGGAAAAAAATTATGAGTAGGTTTGGTTCAGGACAACAGGAGGTAGGGTTTCACTTGTTCGAGTTCAAGCAAAGTTAAATTGGTTAGCTGCCCAATAACTGAAAAAGTTTCTATGCTACTCATACAAGTTACATTTTTAACTTGGAATTTAGTGTTGGTAAGAAATCCATTCTTAATGTAAAGCCATTGCGCAGTTATCAGGGGTACTAGTAGCATCAGCATTCATATAGAAAAGAATTCTCCTAATTAATTTTCATGAAATACTTCTCATTATTCACTAGAAAAATTACCAATAAATGTCAAAATAGAGATTAACTAGTTTTAATAATTTTACGTAACCCTACTAACTTTTGTTGTTAATTTCATTTCTTCTCTGCCTTAGCTTTATCATTATCATAGTGCTGCACTGATTCTGGGTTCCTTAATCATTTCATTTTGTAGAAATATTGATACGGAATTGTGAACTTCACAAATATCTTTTGCAGTTGCACGAGGAAACTTGACTCAGCAAAATGATTCCGAAAATGACTTCCCCGATGTTGATGTTACTGATGGTGTTCCTACAGATAGAACTTTTGAGATGGACGTCAAAATATCACCTGGTTCTTTAAACTATAAATCTCATGCTTTTTCTGTCTTAAAGCATCAGGTTTTTGAATCTCCTTGTGTATCAAAATCCTGTGAACAGGGAAACACAAAACCTGGAGGTTGCACAACTGGCACGAACCATGTAAATAGTTCACTTAGTATTTTATCTCTTATTTCAGCCATGTATTTGATTTTTGGCTTGGTCTCTTTATTATAATTTATGAATTAATTTCACTGATGTAAATTTCTGAGGATTGATTGGTCCTCCTTGTATGAAGAACGAGGTATTTAATGTAGATTCTGATGAAGATGAAAGAATGGAGTTCAGATCACCATCTTCTTCTTTTGCGCTAGCAGATAATGCAGGTTATTTGCGCATCATGACCGACATAATTTCATAGCATTTACAATGAGTTATCTTGATCTCATTTCTTTTTCAGGTTCATTAAAGGAACAATCATCAGATTGTCGTTCCAGGAGCAATGATTGTGTGAGTGTATTACTATGAAGTAGTTGTTGGTTTAGATAAAATTGTGTAATGACTTAAAGGATGTGAGGATACTAGTTTCCTTATATGTTGCGTGCTACTGCAATCTTCAAATTCTTATAGAGGATTTGAAATCAAAGTAAGCACTTTCACGTGACAGTTAAGAAAAGACTTGTTTATATTTTTTATTATGTTACTGGAATCTTTAAATCTCCCAACTTACCCCTACACTACTTAGAAGTATGCAGTGAATTTCTTCTTCTTGTTGGGGATTAGAAATGCTTGTGTACCGCTTGTCCATCTCTCTCGCCCTCTCTTACCATAAGCGGGTCGTTTTTCTTTATTTATGCATCTCTTTCATTTTGTTTTGCAGGAAGCAGTAGTGGTCGTTGCTCCCAAATATGTCAAGTATGGGGACAGGTATTATACAAGTTGTCTCTTGACCTTTTCTCCGAGGTGCATCAGACTGGAAGGATCACCCCTTGGCGAGACGAAGAGACTGTATTACCTTGAATGGCCGACCTTCAATATCTCAAAAATTGAGTATCAAAAATGTGAAAGTGTGAGTTCACCTTTCCTCAAAGAAGTTTTCTGTTTTGATGCGGATTAGAATCTAGTTTTAGCTTAAAATTTTCTTCACTTGCTGAGTCTAGGTTAAGGCCAATGCTGTGAATCTACACTTCAAATACAAGGACACAAATTCAGGTGCATATGCTATTATTTGTCATTGATCTTGTCATAGGATTCACCTTTCCTCTTTATACTAATCTCCAATGGCTAAGATTCAACATTCATTTGCATTTTATCTTAAGATGCTATACTTGTTTCAATTCTTTTCAATATTGTGTGATATTTTATGGATGATCGTATTTCCCTTTCTTAGTAATTTGTTGTTCTGTACTCTTTTCTACTGTTACTGTGAGGGTTAAGAATCTTCAGTTTGCCTTGACCTTGCTTTTCCATAAGGATGTGCCTTTACATTGGTACAATTTCAAGAAGAATATATATTCCATTAGGTTTAGCTTCAATTCCTTGTGTACATTGTATTACTGCTACGAAGATTATATTTAATCATATGCTTGTTTGGCCCCTATTCTGGTTCATGGAATGCTTAAATATGGAAAATATAATTCTCTTTTTTCTTTGAAGAAAAGTGGAGGCTGGTGCATGGTGTTTTCCCTTTTCATTCTTTCAGCAGTTTCTACCTTCCTGATGGGCCTTCTTTCTTCTTAATTTCTTAAGGACTTGGATCAGATGATGGATTTATTGTCAATTGCATAGAAGGAGTGCACAGGTTTTCAGGAAATGTTTTTTGGCAGGAAAACATAATTGAATGAGAGGTTGATAAGCAAAAAATAGTCACATTTAGTCGTTGGGTAAATTGGAAGTTGATTATATTCTAAGTTTGTTACTTTGAGATATCAATACTTTTTCCCAGGATATAGCTGGTTCTTGCATCTTAGTTGCATTGTTTGCATATATAGCGGTAGACCATGTTGACCTGATATAGATGATCTATTATAAAATCGCAATCTATATCATATTCCTCATGCAAATAGAATATACCTAGTTGCTATAAATAGGTACCCGTAACGGTAGTGCCTATTAAACTGTTCGAATGGATTAAAAACTGGCATCAATATCATTTTTCCTTTGCATAAAATGTTCTCCACTTTTAATATTTTTCTTAGACTTCGTATTACATTCTGATGCACATTTCAACTCAATAAATCTTAAAAGTTTTTGAAGTGATAGTCTATGCATGAACATGTATATTCTGTCAGTTGGTAATATAATTTGATTAAGGTTTTCCCCAACTGGATGCAGGCACTATGGAACTAGAATTTGTTGTTCTTGATGATCAGTGGTCTGAAAAGCAAGAAGAAATTAAATCATTGGATGTGAAATATAAAGCCTCGTGGGAAACCATTTTAAGGTACGTGTTCGTAGATTACAGAGTTTTTCCCTTGAAACTTTTCCCTGTTTCATGTTCTATGGTGTCTCATATGTGGGGAAAGGTTTACACTTTCTTGTCTTCAAACACTCCTTGGTAGTTAAGATCCCCAACTGAGCTAAATATGGAAACTCTTCATGTTATCTTTCAAAAAATGAGACATCCACAGTGAATTAGGGCAGAAGGGTTAAACCAGAAGCTGTGAGTGGGTTTAGTTAAATCGAAAGAACTTAACAAGGAAAGTCACGCATGATCTTCCTCATTGTTTGATGTGAAGAACTTTTTCAATGAAAATTATTTTTGGATAAGACCAAGTTGAGATTCTTTTTCTCAAAATCAATAGTAATATTAAGCAAAAGAGTAATTACCTTTGCAGCAAGCATTTGGTTGGTCCATAAATTGTGACTGGCTGTGTCATCTCATAAGCTGCAGTTTCTGTTTCTTTTTTATTTTATTTTTCTTATTCATTTTTTATTAAAGTAAGTACTATTCAAATTGTCATTTGATTGCAGTAAATGTAGTTTTCATGAGTCCTTTGAAGAAATAATATACCCGGATGGGGATCCTGATGCCGTCTTCATAAGTAGAAAGGATATTGAGCTATTACAGCCAAGGACTTTCATCAACGACACTATCATTGACTTCTATATTAAGTAAGTTTGCAGGTCTGGTTAATATTTCATGACTTTCATGCTTAACTATTATTGTGTGAAAATCTTCACTTCCTACATCTTCAATACTCGTGAGAATGTCTATAAGAGTTTGCTATTTCCTGGGTGTACTAGTTGTTGACAATTTTGTCTGTCCTCTTGATTCACTTCAAATGTATGGCTTACAAAATATGATTTTTCCCATGTCAGTCAAGTCTAACACTTTTCTTTTGGCTTTTGTTGCTTTCTTTTTCTTTCTTTCTGTTTGCTTTTTTTGGTCCATTTTAATCAGAAGATCTTAACCCTTCCCTGATCATGATCTTTTCACCCTCTAAATCAAGAAAACAAAGATCATTTTTCACTTGTCTCCATTACTGTTCCATGGATAGAATTAGATAGTTTTTCTTTCTATAGAACTGCCAATCCTTTGAGCACGAGAAGTTTTCATCTCTCTACTAGATAAACTTAACTAAATTTAAATAATTCATATAAAATGTTGTACCGGTTATTGGCTACACAACACATTATAACAGATTGACCTTTATAGATAATAGGCATGCATAAATCTTTAACTGACATTATGAGACTACTCGAGTAGAAGTAGTGGTGCCTCTGCCAAGAACACTAACTTTTCATTTACCAAATCAAATAATTTATAACCGACAACTTATGGTTGAATGACAGATATCTTCTCAATAAAACCAAAGCAGAGATGCGGCATAGATTCCATTTTTTCAACACATTTTTCTTCCGGAAGCTTGCGGATATGGATCAAGATCTGTCTAGAGCTTGGGAAGGAAGAGACGCTTTTCAACGTGTTCGTAAATGGACAAGGAATGTAAACATTTTTGAAAAAGATTACGTATTTATACCTGTAAACTTCAGGTAATAAATGCTGTCATAGAACTTTCAAGTACATATGTTTTATTTAGTGGGTTTTAGAGTAACTTCGTCTCTCTTTTGGTAGCCTGCATTGGAGTTTGATTGTTATCTGCCATCCTGGGGAGGTTGCCAAATTAAGAGGCATGCTCTCCACATCATCTTCTGCAGTTTGTTTATTTAGTCAGTGCTACTTTTTTCTCTTCAACTTGGGTATCCTTGTGCAGATAAATTTATGGACGACTCATCCAAGCTCCCGTGCATTTTACACATGGATTCTATCAGAGGAAGCCATAGAGGGTTAGAGAATCTTATTAGAAGGTAAGCTGTTGGCAACTGATGTTCTAGACAAGCCATTATACTGAAAGCAAATGGAAACTTCAATGCCATTATTGTAGATTTGATGTATGGCAATTTTTATTCTACATCTTGTCTGGTATTGCCAGATGCAAGCTTTTTGTAGAATGAGTGATTTGTGCTTGCTACACGCTTTATTTACACTCTAAAGGGTGTAAGTTATCTGAAAAAAATTTAGATTCACATTACAATGTGGTTATTTGGGTTTTGGCTAGACCATAGAATTTTTTAGAAACCTGGACAGGGAAACTTTTTAGATTACTCCAGCATAGCACTTTATCTTATCATCAAGAATAAAGATAAATGAAATAAACAAAGCCTCAACCCCAAGTTCCTTGTACCAATTCCTGATTGGTGGGACAAGCAAAATAAAAAAGTATGTCATCTATACTGGTCCTTTTGGTTTGCAGAGAAATATCAGTATTCAGCACTCAGAATTACAATGGATTATCTTTGTGGTTTTCAGATCGGTTGTTTACTTGGGACATTGTTGAGCATCCGCCACCTTCCCTTGGGATTTCTTGTGTTTTGGCAATCTTGAATATATATGCATACCAGAATCACATCAGACTTTTCTTATCTTGTAATGGCAGTTACTTGTGGGAAGAATGGAAAGAACGACACAATAACCAGGAAGAAGATATATCAGCGAAGTTCTCGAATTTAGATTTTGTTGCACTTCAGGTTCTCTTACTCTGCCCTCATTCCATCTCCGTTACCTTTGTTAGAATAATCCAAGAGTGAATAAATACTGCATGATGTTATTCTTGATCTGGAGTGGTTTTTGATGGAAAAGATGGTACCAGTTAGCAAGCTTAACTGCTTCATTTTCTTGTGGGGTGAATAATGTGACATTTCAATAATCTTCTCTTTTTTCTTTTGAGGGGACATTTTAATACTCTTCTAACAAAGTGAGTTTTTTTTTTTTGGATGAGGGAGGGCCCCCTCATTTAGTTCTGGGAAAGGGCAATTAAAGTTAGTTTTGGGTGGTGAAATTTGGGACTTTGTCTAATTTTGAAGAGAATATGTAACTGGTGGAAAGATTGTAATGTAAATATGAGTTCTTGGTCACAATGTTGGTCTTTCTGAATTTTCCTAACTGACATAGACATAGAGCTTTTATTGAGATAAAGCTTTTATAGTCATTTAGCCGTTTTCCCAGATTTCCTTCCCATGTGCCGGGCGCTTGAAGCAATTAATTATAATCTGATGAGTGAAGGCTTGGAATCATCTAGAATGAAGCTGTTAGCAGTTAATGTTGGTACTTTTTTATTGAGACCCTGAATTTGCATGCGAAACTTGCCAACTAAGGCAGCCACAGACTAGCATGCAGCCTAATTTTGTCTGTCATCATTATTAAATTGCCTAACACTTATTTCTTTTCCTATTTACATAAGCCAATTTAACAATCTAAGTTTCCTGTTTCCTTTTCATGTTTTGTTTCAGCTGCCACAGCAAGAAAACTCGTTCGATTGTGGCCTTTTTTTGCTTCACTACGCAGAGCTTTTTCTGGAGCAGGCTTTGAACTTCAGTGACACTAAATGTATTGACTATGTAAGTTGTCTCATTTGGACATTGAACATAGATTATTCTCTCTTCTGAAAGTCAATTGAAAGGGTACTACCTATTTGACTTCTGACTTTTTTGCTTCCTTTTGGTTTAGGACTTCCTAATCTTTTCTATTTTTGAGCAGTAAAGACTACCATCTGTCCCTAACTTTATCTACTTTTGCTAGGCTCGGAGTTTTAGAGGAAAATTAACAAGATGGAACTTCTGAGTATGTTGCAAAATTGCCTTCAAGTAGTGGTTGCAAGTTAGTAATGTTGTTTTATTATTTAAAGAAAGATCATATTATGAATACGAAATGAATCTATTTTATAATATTCCCAAAAGAAAATAGGAGTGACAAAATCTAGAGGTAGTAATATTTTGTTCTGACTTAGTTGTCGTCTTATCTCCTTTGGAAGAGGAAAACTTGATTGGTAGAACAAGACATGCATTAGGTGATATCTGAGCACTAGTTTCTGTACTCCGAGTAGCTTTCTTGAGTTCAGTATGATAAATATGGTTCATTTAATGATGCTCCAGTTCAAGTTGTGTTGATTAAGGTTTTAAGCATCATATGCAGTTAAGCTAAAAATGTGACCTCCATTTGTATTTGTCCTTTACGTTTCTCAGAATCAAATTCTCTCTGGAATTTATTTGTTAAATATAGTACTGTCACTACATGTCCTATTGCTTTTCATCGATCAAAGTGGATGCTTACGTTCTTAAGTAAAATGAGAGCTCCTATCAGTGTGATATATTCTATAATTTTTGAAGGTAATGCAATGATATGGACTGTATTATTTTTGTGAATCATTTCACATCCATAATGTATGAAAGAATTGGCCAAAGACTATATGCTTTATAGGTGCGTGGCACATGTGAAGCTTTATAGGAATTTATTCATGGGAAGGTGTATCTTTGAAACATCTTAAAAAGAAGGAAGATATTGAATTGAATAACAGATGAAATGGTGCATAGGGTTTGGCGATGGGCATGGAAACATTCTCCCAATGGAATCTTTTGTCTTTTATAGATTCCAGGTTAAGCATTGACTTATCTACCTGCACTAAGAAAGCATTCGTGGTTGTTACTTTAGTTTCCATTTGGATTTTAATTACTTGTAGTTTTTGCTCTTGCTGCTCTTTGGGAAAACCATCTGTGGCATTTCTTTATTTTCATGTTGGAAATTGTAGTGCAGGAGAATATAACTTTTTCTTTCTGTGCAGCTTAATCAGGATTGGTTCCATCCCGCTGAGGTATCTCTCAGAAAACGCGATCATATTAGGAAAGTGATCCACAGAATAGTTGAAGATAAGGCCATGAAAGATGCTTCAGCTGTTTGTAATAACCAAGGTCTTCAAAGTGGTATGAATGAGGGAGACAGCAGTGCACATTCTTTACAGGAGAATGATGTGAAAGAATCATGTCTTGGTATTGAGTTCCCTTCCAGTGATAATTATGAAATTAAGGAACAACAATCCTTCAGGGACATTTTAGGGCAAAGGACTTCTCATAAGGAGCTGGTGCCAATTAATCAATTCCGTAACATGAGGCTGCCGATGGAGGTAATCCCTTGCGAACAAGCATATATTTTCCTCGCATAGAAACATCAAGATAAGGTGTAGTTGAAAAATCCTCAACTTCAGGGTCTTGCTGGCTTTCTTTTTCCTCTAAATGGCAGGTGGATATGGCATTTCTGTGTGGTTTCTTGTGTTCAATACTTTCCTATGCATAATTTGGAAAAATATTTCTCCTCTAACTTGCTGTCGAACAACCTATACATGTGCTAATTTTTATATCTCAAACAGGAAGGACCTGAGAAGCAAGCCACTTCACCAGAGTGCACTATGAACAGATATCGAGCTGATGAAGATGACAAAGCGAGACCTTCCCATTGTTTGCTTAGTAGTTTCAGGATGGGTGAAATAAAGGCTTCACAAGGAACTTCTAAAACATGTACTGGCAAATCTCCAATTATAATTGATTTACAGAATGATGAGGACTGTGTTCCTGAAGCTGCATCCGCCCTCAAAAGGGATAAAGAAAGGAACGATGACTCTTCAATGTCGAGTGAGGATCTTGCAACATGTGTTGTTGAGGATTCTGAAGAGGAATATGAGACATCAGAAAGTGTCAGAATCAATAGGAGGCCGACCTTGCTGATATCTCCAATTCGTATCATTAAAAAAGCAAACTATGCAAATACTGTATCATAACTGAAAGGGAAACAAAATGCTAACAAGATGGAGTTAAACCTGGCCGTGAAGTTATACGAGCAATAGCATTTTATGAGAGTGAATGTAGAATACTGATGGCTGGGACCATTTACACCATTATTATCCACCTCGTGTTTTGCTTTATTCAAAACAGGGGGTGTGTGTGTGTATGTGATTCTGTACATGCACGGAATTGTATATATAGCTGAATGTTGGAGTTCTAATATACAGGTTTCCAGATGATTGGTATGTATATATATATATATATATATAAATATTTCCTTTTTAAGGTAGCTGGTCCTGGTGTATTGATAAGGATCAGTTTTGGGCAGCACCATTGGAGTTCCTCCGTTGCTCTAAGGATGGTTCGTTCAGAAACTGGTAGTCTAACATCAAAATTATTATTTCGTGAACAAAGTGCAATAGTCCATTATTGCACCTTAGGGGGAAAAGTTGCAGAGAGTTGAAAAAGGATTTGGGTGGGAGATGGATATATTAGATAGCTAGGGAGTTTGTATTGTCTTTCGTGATCAAGTCTATCCAAGCCGGATATATCGATAGGGGCTGATAATTAAAACAATTACCATTAAGAAAGGGGCATTCCGAGAATCGAACTCGGGACCTCTCGCACCCAAAGCGAGAATCATACCACTAGACCAAATGCCCACTTCGTCCTCACAACAGAAGTCATATAAGAAGTGGATCTGCTGCCCTCGTTGTGAATGATCATTGACCCTGCCCCTTCTTTTCTTATTTCTATTTGTGACGAGAGTGCTTAAGTGAGAAAAGCGATCTGGCGGATACTGGTAATGATTAGATAACTGGGACATCCGTCCTTTTCACCTCTCTATATGTATGTGCTCTTTTGATAGAAAGAGAAAGATGATAGGGTGAGTATCACAGAAGATGGACACATCAAAGCAATAAGATAAAGAAGAATGAAAACCAAATGAGAAACGCGTCTAGTACCAACTGCTTAAAGTGATACATTCACAAATGAAAAAGGGTTTAGCCACATAGGAATATTTGAACTAGAAGATAGGTTGAAACAACAAAGTTGGAATGCGTTCCTTGATCTGAGGAGTCTGAATTCCATGCCCATCTCCATGCTGGTAAAAGTATTGCGCCGTTCTCCCAAGATCAGCTGCAATTCTAACAAAATCTTCTAGGAATGGAGAATCATCAGCTGCAACTGCTACTGCTGCTCCTTCATTCATCTTTTTCCATGTCTCATCTATCAAATATCTTACATACTCTTCTGCCTCTTCTCTACTACCACCCCTTTCATTCATATAACACTCTACTGCTTTTGCCACATCCCCCCTTTTCATCTCAGCCTAGTTAAATATTAATCGTCATCAACAAAACATCATCTCTAATACTTGTACACTAATTATACGCACACGTACGTACCGGTGATGTTGCTATATCATCTGCAAGCCGCATAATCATTCCTGAATACCGAACTATGTCTTGATACTTATGCAAGGATCCAACAACCTCATTCTCTATTCGATTCGCGGCAGCAAAGTATACATGCGATAGTGTCAGAGGAGCTGATACTGAAATCCATGCGTTATTCATATATTCTTCTAGTGTTGGTGTATACCCTCTGAAGTACCATTCCGCCTCTTGTAAATACGTTCTGCATAAATCTGCCCACTGCAATAATTTATTGATTTTGTACAAGATCCATCATTATAACACCATTAAATTTCAAATATTAATTCAAAATTTAGTTGACATATTACTGATTTTCTTAAATGTGGAATGATGACAAGTCCTTGTTGTTTCAGAACATCATATGCCGTCTCATTGATGAGGTTGTAGAGTGCTAGATAACAGATTTGCATGTAGTTCGGAAGTTTGTCAATAGCTTCAACATCCCACCTGAAAAATCAGTCAGTTTCCTTTTATATATATATATAAAAGGTAATTCAAATTAAGATGGTTATGTACTTATATGTTTGTAATGAAGTATTTCTGACCTTCGAATAGCATTGTTGAAGAGTTGTAATTCTTGGAGGGTACCATAGACATCAAATATATCATCAATTACTGTTATGAGAGCATTGAGCTTTGCAATCATCATTCTTGGATATCTATGTTCAGGGTGGAAGAAATATCCAACGGTCCAGAAGTAACACTCCACCATCCTATCCCTCGCAAATGGCAGATTTTCAGCTATCCCTGTTTGCTTCCACCATCCGTAGACGTGTTTGAGCTCTTGTTGATGTGTTGCTTGAACGATGTTGAAGTCCAATTTTGCGAGTTCAAGTACAAGTGGATTTACATCTGGTCGCCTTTCATATGCCTCAATGAACCATCTTGCATTTGGCCTTTCTACCCTCCAATGAATTGGGAGCTCCAGAGCATGGCGGACCAATATCGCCAAATTCTCATCATCAATATTTTCATCAAACTTTTTCTGCAGAAAATTGGTGGCGAATTCTCTTGCCAGATCCAAGGTTTTTTCACCTGGTTTCGACAAGAAAGAAGCTTCGTATAGTTGTAACAACCCTTTTGTATCGTGGGCAAGATTTGAATCAAAATCTCCTTTCTCATTTCTGAAAGTGTCAAACGTCTCTGTAATGAAAAAACAAAAAGGCTAATTTAGCTTCTGTTTTAGTTAAACTTATGTTCCAAATTAGCTTCAATATACGGTGCGAGCTAACAAAAAAATGTCCAATTACAGCACCTTGGGAGACAGCAAAACCATGTTGTCTGAGGAGTCTGAATTCAAGAGCTGTAGAGTACAAATCCTTTGCCTTTCCCTCAGAATTCTTCCCTGCATACTTGTGATCATATACAGAAGCCAAGATTTGATTGATCTCATCCTCAAAATGATAAGATATTCCAAGCCTCTGAAAGTCATCAACCAGCTCCAATTCTTCAACAGTTGACAGTACTTCTTTCTCCTGCACCAACATCTTCTTCACTTCCACTTTCAGCTCAGAAGCCCTTCTCAGGTACCTTTCTTCCTGTGTATAGACAATATATTGCATGTTATAGACACACACATACACACACGGAGAGACACAGTCATACATACGTACCGCGTACTCGGTGTTCAAGGATTGAATATAATCGAAATCCCAAAGTGAAGGTCCGTAGTTTCCGGAGCGTCGTGGTGGAGCATGCAGCTGCAGTTGAAAGGAGGGAGAGCAACAGGCAGTGGCAGCAGCTGTACCAGAAGAAGATATGCAGCGTAATCTAAAGGTTTTCTTCCTGCTTGCAAAGGTATCAAGATTTTGAGTAGTTGTCTTGTTAGGAATCATGAACATCTTCATTCTGATTGTGGTGGCAGCCATTGCTTAGTACTCAATCGCTTCTTCTTTTCTTAATTCCTTTTTCTTTGGATGCATAGTTTGTGCATGTGTGTGTATATATATATATATATATATATATATGGGTCTTTTTAAATTTTTCATAATTATGAATATTTTTTTTTTGTTATTTTTAGATGACTGTAGCTAGCTTATATCCCTTGCACCCTGTCCTATTGCAAGACTGAGTGGTTATGGTTCAATAAGTGACTAACCCTTAAAGCCCATAGCCACAATTTTAACGTCCGATCCGCCATCCAATTCCAAGCTCTTTATTATGTACGCACCAGTAATTACTTTATTTCTCATCCAGACCAATAAATTTTTTTATTATTACACACGTTTCATGTTTGAATTATAATATTATTTGATTAATAATTTTTAATTATAAAAAAGAATTACACAATATGTCATTAATTACATGTTAATGTAATTTCATTGAAGTATGATAGGAGACTTCAAGAATTTAATTATTTAATAATATCTCGATTACCTCTAAAATTAATAAAGTAATATCATCAATTTCTAGATAAATTTTTCGGATAGTTACATCTACATTCCTTCACCTTTTATTTTTTTTTTTGCACAAACCATTTGTTTTATAAAGTTACAAAGATTACCTATCCCAGTCTTTAAAATCAAATGGTCCTATTGACATGATCAAATTTTGATATCATTTGTCAACGACAGAAATACCCTTAAGATTGTTTATGTAATTACCAAAAAGGTGGAGGGGTGTTAAAATAATATATATGGATGAGTCATATGACTCCATATATTTTTTTATTATTTATATTTATTTTTTAATTTAAATTTAAATTATTTTGTTAACTTTTTTTAATTGAATCTTTATATAAAATTGTATATTTTAATAATTAAAATATTAAATTATTTAATTTATATATTAATAAAAGTAATTACTAGATTATAAGTTTAAATTAAATTTTTTTATAAATGATTTAAAATTAGTAAAATTAAAAAATTATTTATCCTTAATTTTTATTTATAATTAAATTTTATTAAAATTAATAAATAATAATTCAAAATAATTTATGCAGTTTATATAAATCAAATCAGAATTAGTAAAATAAATAAGTTTATGTATTGAAAAAAACATTTTAAACTATTAAATTAATTTTTTTTTTAACAATTATCCTTCTTCCCCAACCCTATTTAAATCTATTGGATTCTTTTTCCCCTTTTCTAATTAAGATGAAAATAGGTTTTGAATCTGTAGCACAATTCATATATTCGAAAGAAATTCAGAATTTTATTCAATAGATTTATCTAGGGAGAATTCGCTTTTTAACAATTATCCTTCTTCCCCAACCCTATCGCTATGCTCATTCTCAATTCCTACCTGTGCCCTCAACTCCTACCATCATGGGTTTGTATGGTTGCAAATGGATTGGATCGAATTAGTTGTAACAACTTTTTTCATTTAATTTTGTCTCACAGACGACGGTTATGATACTGTAACATCAATTTTATTGCTATACTGATAATATCTCTAAACTGTTTTTCTTATATATATATTATCCATAATATATTTTAAAACATAAAATATCATTTATTATATACATGCAAGGACGGCGTGCAATGATGACTAGTTTAAACTAATAAAAAGAAAATCCCATTTCTACTAAAAAATATCCGTTACTTACACCATGTGATACATTTGTTTATATTGTTCTTATACATAATATATTTTAAAGCGCAGAAATTTATTTATTATATGCATACCAAGAGCGGCGTGCCATAATGACTATTATATATAATAAAAAAAGGGAAAATAAATAGAACATTAAATATTTAGATTCGTCTAGATCAATGCTCATTTTAACCAAAACGTTAAGCCATATTAATTAACCTCCAGGTGGCATAAAAATATTGACATTTTCAAGAAGCTGTGATATTTTTTTTATTATAAAATGGTTTGTAGAGAGAGAGAAGCAATTATTTTAATGAAGGTAAGTACTGAATTCATTAAAATACAAATGAAAAAAGTAAGGGTTTTGGACTAGAGAATTGGGTGAAATAGCGAACTTGAAATACGGGTCTTAATATCACAATTCTGAACTCCATGACCATCTCCATATTGGTACATATATTGCGCCATCCTCCCAAGATCAGCTGCAATTCTAACAAAATCTTGTGGGAATGGAGAATCATCACCTGCAAATGCTTCTTGGTTCATGTTCTTCCATGTCTCACCTATCACAAATCTTATGTACTCTACTGCCTCCTCTCCACTGCCACCACTTTCATTCATGTAGCACTGAATCGATTTCTGTACATCCCCTCTCTTCACCTCATCCTGATTAAATCTTCACTCAATTATTCATCAAATATTGTGCTATAGTCATTAGTTAGGAATAATTATATTAAGGGAAAGTTGCATTTTTGGTGCCATATGTGCTCACGTACTTACCGGTGATGTTGCTATATCATCTGCAAGCCGCAGAACGGTTGCTGAATATCGAACTAGGTCGTGATACTTATACAAGGACGGAATAACCTCCTTCTCTATTGGATTTGCTACAAGAAAATATGCATGGGATAATACCACAGGAGCTGATATCGAAATCCATGCGTTATTCATATATTCTTCCAGTGTTGGTGTGTACCCTCTCAAGTACCATTCCGCCTCTTGTAAATACGTTCTGCATAAATCTGCCCACTGCAATAATTTGTTTTGATTTTGTACAAGATCCATCATTATTAAATTTCAATTATTAATTGAAAATTTAGTTGAGATATTACTGATTTTCTTAAATGTGGAATGATGACAAGTCCTTGTTGTTTCAGAACATCATATGCCATCTCATTGATGAAGTTGTAGAGCGCCAGATAACAGATTTGCATATAGTTTGGGAGTTGATCAATAGCTTCAACATCCCACCTGAAAAATCGGTCAGTTTCGTTTCATTTTTTTGGATGAATAAATGATACATATATATGAGTTTCGATATGATATCAGGATAGGACTTCTTTTATTTAAATTAATGTAATAGTGTGTGTAAATATATATATATATTTCTGACCTTTGAATAGCATTGTAAAAGAGTTGCATTTCTTGGTGGGTAGCATAGATATCAAATATATCATCAATTACTGTTACCAAAGCATTCAACTTTGAGGTCATGATTCTTGGATAACTATATTGGGGATGGGAGAAGACTCCAGTGGTCCAGAAGTAACACTCCACCATCCTATCCCTTGCAAATGGCAGATTTTCAGCTATCCCTGTTTGCTTCCACCATCCATAGACGTGTTTGAGTTCTTCTTGATGCGTTGCTTGAACAATGTTGAAGTCCAATTTTGCGAGTTCAAGCACAAGTGGATTCACATTTGATCGTCTTTCATATGCCTCAATGAACCATCTTGCGTTTGGCCTTTGCACCCTCCAATGTATCGGGAGCTCTAAAGCATGGCGTACCAATATCGACAGACTCTCATCAACCTTTGCATTAGGATTTTTCTGCAGAAAATTGGTGGCAAATTCTCTTGCCAAGTCCAATGTCTTTTCATTTGGTTTCGACAAGAAAGAGGCTTCATATAGTTGAAACAATCCTTTGGTGTCGTGGGCAAGACTTGGATCAAAATCTCCTTTCTCATTTCTGAAACAGTCAAATATCTCTGCAATGAAAAACAAAAAGGCTAATTCAGCTTCGCTTTTCATTAAACTTATCATGATAACTCAGCTTCAACATACAGTAAAAGCTAAGAAGAAATGGTCCGATTTTAGACACCTTGAGGGACGATAAAACCATGTTGTCTGAGGAGTCTGAATTCAAGAGCTGTAGTGTACAAATCCCATTCCTTGCCCTCAGAATTCTTCCCTCCATATTTCTCATCATACAAACAACCCAAGATTTGATTGATCTCATCATCAAAATGATAAGATATTCCAAGCCTCTGCAACTCATCAATCAGCTCCAATTCTTCAACCCTCGACACTACTTCTTTCTCCTGCACCAACATCTTCTTCACTTCCACTTTCAGCTCAGAAACCCTTCTCAAGTATCCCTCTTCCTATACATACACATAGCATGCATATTAACTTATGATAATCTCCACAAAGACTATAGCTATACGTACTTACCGCGTAATGGGTGTTCAAGGATTGAATATAATTGAAATCCCAGAGGGGAGGTCCGTAGTTTCCCGAGCGCCGTGGAGTTGGAACATGGTGTTGCAGTTGAAAGGAGCAACAGCGAGGCCTTAAAATGAGGAGACTAGTAGCACAAGATATGGCGGAGCAATATCGTTTTGAGTACTCTTTCCTTCCCAAGATACGTTCAAGAGTACTAGGAATCAAGACCCTGTTGGCACCCATATTCATCTATTAATCTTTCTTCGTGTTTTAGTTTTGGATGATCAATTTATACTAATCAACGAAGATTGTTTAAATACTAAAACTATCCTAAACTGTGCGGGTGTGGTAGGCTGATCTTCCTTGTTTAGTAAAATTTTTTTATAATTCTAAAAAGATAAAAAAATAAAAAATACATAGAACAAAAAATATATTTAAGACATTATCAAAATTATTAAAATAAATTTGCAAGACTAAACTTGCAAATGCTCATTAAAAATCTATTGGGAGGGGGAGACATGACTATGCATTAACATAAAACAGTTGCAAACACCCCTATATACAGTCAAAGTCATCTAAAATATTCAAATCGAGATCGACTACTCTATTGTAAACTATTATTGGATTTCATTTCATTTAATATCCAGAAACTTCTGACAGACGAATCGAATGTTTTTAAAAAGGTAACATAGATTTATTACAGTACTGCTTTAGATTATAAAATGCAAATTCTACTTTTCACGACAAAAGATGTTGGTTGCAGATACGAAATTTGTTAGGTATGATACTGCATGAGTCATGTGGGTTTGTGGAACACCATATCCATATTAATTATTTCAAATGGTTCACGCTGTTTTAGTTGCAATCAGTAATAATATATGTTACATGTTTAGCAAAATCTTGGAAGCTATGTAGAAATTGTATGTATCCACTCTCACCTTCTTTAATTACTTGTAATTTATACTAAATTATATAAAGAAAAGGCCGTTCATACTTACAAACGACAGTTAATGACATTCAATTGCACCAATTTTTTGTGAAGTCAAAAATGCGCTTCAACTAATAAGATAACTACTTATTCAACTTCTTAAATTTTACATTAATTCATAAATTAGTTTTTTTTAATTATAATATAGTATATATATATATATATATGATGTAAGATCCACTCACTTGTCTAATTAGGTGGACCCAACCCTTGATGAGTACGATTAATGAATTACGAACTATAGGTTTTCACGTTATCCTCATTGAGTTGGTTTAAGTTGGCCCAAGTTAGCTATAAACACTTGAATCCTCAGTTGTCGGGTACAATATATCTTGTTTATGTATTGAATACAATATTGTTTTAAGTAAGACCATTAATGAGGTTGATGTAATGAAACGATCTTCTCTACTAGCACCGGTTTCGTTCATGTGACACTCGACTGATTTTGGCGTGTCCTCTCATTTCATCTCATCCTAATAAATTACTTAATTCAGCTCATCATGATCAAAACATCAAGAATAAATTTTTCATGATTGAACTAAAACTTTATAAATATCCATATGCTTGCATGCGTATATATAAAATGTAATTTCGTAACTAAAGTCTTTTACAAGCTTCCCCAAAAACATAAAATTAATCGAGAATTTCTATGACATACGATAGAAGTAGGAAAATCATGTAGTTATACATCAGGTACTTCTTATTGCATCTGTAATTGTTGATAAAGAATCCTAATTATCTTGAAAATGGTTTCTAATCATATTGAGTAAATATATAATAAAAGGGCGGTCTAAGATGTGCCTTATTTTTTACCATCATCTTGGTTTCACTAGAGCAGTAGACAAAATTTCGGACTTTGTTACACCTCGTGGAGTTTACTAATATTGCTTACAGCACATGTGTACTAATTTCAACAATCATTACAAGAATATGTTGTCCACGACTCCTAAAAGAAATTATATATCTAACTTGTTTAAATATCACATGCATAATGGAGCAAATTAAATCAAAATCAGACATGCTCTTTTTCAAATTTAAACATTTCATTGTACATCTACTACCATAATAGTAGAAGAGTCACAACGACCATGATAGTAATAGTAGTATTAGTAATTAGCACCACTCTACTATCATAGTAACATATATAATATATTATTTTAATAGTTTGGAGTTATATATATATCTATAATTTTTATCACCATGCAACCAATCCCACTTATTACATATATAATAAGGACTTGAGGCAGATCACACAGATGCATAATTTCGGACACGGAATTCAACTACAGAATAGGTTGAAATAGCAAACTGGAAGTACGGTCCTTGATATGAGAACCCTGAACTCCATGACCATCTCCATGCTGGTACATATATTGCCCAATTCTCCCAAGATCAGCTGCCATGCTCACAAAATCCTTTGAGAATGGAGAATTGTCAACTGCAACTACTTGTGCATTCATTTTCTTCCATGTCTCATCTATCACAAACTTTATATACTCTCTGGCCTCCTCTCTACTAGCACCGCTTTCGTTCATGTAACACTCAGACTGATTTTGGGGTGTCCCCACGTTCCATCTCATCCTAATAAATTACTTAATTCAGCTCATCATGATCAAAACATCAAGAATAAATTTGTCATGGTTGAACTAAAACTTTAGGCAATGTACACGCACCGCTGATGTTGCTAGATCATCTGAAAGCCGTGCAATTGTTCCTGAATATCGAACGATGTCGTGGTACGTGGATAAGGCTTGAACAGCCTCCATGTCTATTTGGTTTGTGTCAAGAAAATATGCATGGCATAGCATGAGAGGAATTGTTATTGAAATGCATGCATTATTGATGTATTCTTCCAGTGTTGGTGTATACCCTTTGGAGTAGTAATTTGCCTCTTGCAAAAATAGTGCGCATACATCTGCCCACTGCAAAGGTTATTTTGAGAAAAATGTTACACAGTTTAGTAGTTAAATAATTGAACATTGAGTTAATTAGTTTGGAGTAAAGTGCATATGTTACTTGTTTCTTCATATGTTGAATGGCGAGAATTCCATGTTTCGTGAGAACATCGTACGACATCTCATTAACAAGGTTGTAGGCTGCAAGATAGAATATTTGCATATACTCCGGGAGTCTCTCGATAGCCTCAGTATCCCATCTTCGATCAAGAGGAAAAAAATGCAGTTATTTTCTTTATTTTTATTTTTTTTTAGCGAAATGCAGGGTTATGTAGGTTATTATATTACGAATTTCAATTATCAAACTTATACCTATTTTGAAGAAAACAATATCTTATTTTGTAATAATTTCTAACCTTTGAACAGCATCAGTAAAGAGTTGGAGTTCTTCTAGAGTACCATAGATATCATATATATCATCAAGAACTGTTGTTAAAGCATTGAGCTTTGTGGACATCATTCTTGCATATGCCTGTTCAGGCCGGGGGAGGTATCCACTGCTCCAGGTGTAAGCTTCCACCAGCCTATCCCTTGCAAATGGTAGCTTCTCAGCTATGCATGTCTGCTTCCACCATCTACATTAAAATTATTATCATAAGGTCAAATTAATCATGTAGTTCTATATAATCAATTCAAATGAGCGAATTAATGACCTTGAGAGGTGTTTGAGTTCTTCTTGATGCGTTGCTTGAACGATATTGAAGTCCAATTTTGCGAGTTCAAGCACAACTGAATTTACATCTGATCTTCTTTCGTATGCATCGATGAACCATCTTGCGTTTGGCCTTTGAGCCCTCCAATGTGTTGGGAACTCTAAAGCATGGCGGACCAATAACGACAGGTTCTCATCAATCTTTTGATTAGGATTTTTCTGCAGAAAATTGGTGGCAAATTCTCTACCCAGATCCAAGGTCTTTTCACCGGGTGTCGACAAGAAAGAAGCTTCATATAGTTGTAACAATCCCTTGGTGTCGTGGGCAAGACTTAGATCAAACTCCCCCTTGTCATTCTTGAAACAATCAAATACTTCTGTAAGGAAAAAGTACCAGTTTAGCTTCTTCCTATCCAATAAATAAACTATATGAGATTTGGTGAAACTCATAATTTTGATTGTTTGAATTAAGGGAGCTTAGCTGCTAAACACAGTCTTTTTTCCACCAAAACTCGTTCTTGGCAACAGTAACCTCACTAACGCGCTAGAAATTATCAAGAATATTATAAGCCAGGTAGCTACCTCCACTGATTATATTAAACCTTAATTTATCCGCACCGGATCAATATTATAGGTTGGCTACAACATAGTTCATAAATCCATCAAGTTTTGGTCACTGCAATTAAGTCCCGCGTGACATTCAAGTGACTTTTTCATTAGACCACCTTACTCACTACGTTTCAATTCTGTTTCAACAATACACAATGCAACATATATAAAGTAAAAGAAAAGATCCAATGATGTTATAGCACCTTGAGAGACGGTAAAACCATGTTGTCTGAGGAGTCTGAATGCAAGAGCTGTAGAGTACAAATCCCTTTCCTTTCCCTCAGAGTTATTCTTCCCCCCTGCATATTTCTGCTTATACAAACAACCCAGAATTTGATTGATCTCATCCTCAAAATGATAAGATATTCCAAGCCTCTGCAACTCATCAATCAGCTCCAATAATTCTTCAACACTCGACGCTACTTCTTTCTCCTGCACCAACATCTTCTTCACTTCCACCTTCAGCTCAGAAGCCCTTCTCAGGTACCTTTCGTCCTATATATAAATTAACGACATTGCATGTTCATTAATTTCTAGCTTACTAACAACGTTGCATGTGTTACACACACACACACACATATATATATACACACACGTACTGTGTATTCGCTGCTCAAGGATTGAAAATAATTGAAATCCCAAAAAGGAGGTCCGTAATTTCCAGAGCGTCGTGGAGGGTTGTGCTGGACGTGGGAGGAGGGCTGGTCAAGGCCAGTGACATGAGCTGCTGCAGTAGAAGCCATGCGCCACACTTTTGAGGGTTTCCTTCCGAAGCAACTAATAAGTCTATTATGAGTAGTTGGCTTGTTAGGAATGATGAAGAGGCGCATGCTCGTTGTGATTGTGATGCCACCCATTCTTCAATTCTTGCTTGTTTCTCCGATCCTCTTGTAAGTTTATGAGCATGCTTTCCACTAATCCACAAGTATATATATAGTTTAAATAGTAACTTTTCATTTATCCCTACACGGATCAGTACTATGGTTTAAATGTTCAAAACATGCGTGTTTAACTTTTCATCTGTCCTACGTACGGCGAGTATGGCTTAAATGATAAAAAGATGCGTGATCAACTTTCCACTATCCTATAATCTACGAGTGTATGGTTTAAATGGTAAGGGTGATCAAAAAATTTCAAACATCCTTCAAATCATCCAAATTAAGTCCAGTCTGATTGTTAGACTACGCGATTGGTCCAAACACAATATTAAAAACATTGGGAGAAATATAGGAAAATGAGGAAAAAAGTACACGATATTAAAAGCATCATACAAGGAAAACTCTTGTTCCGACTTCAGATAAAAATGACATGAATTAATAATAGAGAAAATCAAGAGATAGAGGAGAGAGAGGGAGGAGACGAAACGGCGATGAACGACTCAATGGAGATTATGGGGTTGACAAAATTTTAATTTAAATTGAGTTTGATTGAATTTGAACTAATTATATAGTAAGTGTAATATATTTGGTGTGTACTGTTTATAAAAATAATCAATCACATAGCAAGTGCATCTCAATTATATATGATTGATTTGGTCCAATCAAACCTAATTTGAATAAAAATTATCCATGGGGTTGTTTCAGTTGTTGCCTCGCCTTGTCATCTACGATTTGGATTACACTCTTTGGCTTTTTCTTGGTACTTACCACCGGAAAATATTTGCACGGACTACGTTTAGCCCAACCAAACGAATCATAGAGTAAATGTATCATATTTGCTACGTGATTGGTTACCTATCTTGATATCCAAGTAATGTGGTTATAATTTTAATAAAAGGATGAAACATGAATTTTATTTACGATATGATTACGCACCAGGTGAAATCAATGCGGTTTTAGAGAGATAATTTTCGTTTGATAGGTCAAATCAATGAATAGTAGTTGCCTATATAAAATTATATTTTTGGTATTTATAGTAGTGTTGAGAGTTATACGGTATGGTAGGTTGTGTATACTTAATATGTGTCTCATGTATGTTAAATTACTTTTTTACCCTTGCAAGTAAATTCTTATTACCAATGTACATCACCGATATATGCCAAGGGTTACGCAAGGAGATCTTGGGGAACTCCGCAATACACCATATGCAATGCATTCTGATGCTTAAGGTATGAATTCTGAGTACTGGTGCAGATGATGAAAAAGGATGTGATCGAATTTGTGATTAAATGCTTAATGTGTCAGCAAGTAAAGGCATATTAGATCAAAGTAGGTGTTCAAAAATCTAAGTTATTCTGGGACTTTTGAGTTTATTTAATGCTAATATATATTATTATAGATCAATATTGAACGTCTGATCAGTGTGTAACTTACTATAAAAGTATTGGCTCAAGAATTTATGTTCTTGCCTTTATATGTTGTAATAGGTACTATTGGTGTTGTGACAATATTAAAAGTTTGGGTTCAATATTGATTGTCAATCTGATAAGAAGGCTTAAAGACATAGTATATTTGATATGTAGAATTAGACTGATGTAACAGGTGTATTATTGTCTATTATGAAAAGCAAATTTATATATTGATAACAAGAACATCAAGAAAAATGGATCCTATTGAGGGCCACTTAGAGATTCAAGTCTGCCACAAGACCAACTATAAACAATATTGAGATCTTGGGCCGGGACTTTTTCGGGCTGGTCCGTGTCAGTCTTGGACCGACTCGATCCACTGTGCACCATAAAACACCACTTAAGAACTTCAACTTTTATCTAGACATGGAAGAAAAAGGAAAAGAGATCATTATAGACTTTTATCATTAGCTTTCCCGTACTTGCAGAAAACATGATGTTATTTGATAATTAAAAGTTAACAGAGAAATGACTTACAAAAAATCATTATTAATTCATGTTGAATTCTACCTAACTTGTTCACACTTATATATATTCCGAAATGCTTTATCATAAAATTGTATTTGCCTATCTAATCAGAAGGTTCATCATAATTCCATTGTAACTTTTGTAAATTTGACATTTTGTAATGGTAATATATTAAGTTCAAAAATAATAAGTTAAAAGCAAAGATGAACAATCATCTAATGAAATTTGGTGCTCACATGGATATTATTTTATTAATTTGTAGTGAATAATTAATGGAATGAGCTTCTAAATTAAATATCCTAGAATGTAATTAAAAATATTTAAATAAAGGTGTACTTATACTTTTACGATAGAGAACAAATATTTGTGAATTAATTATATAACTTTATATATTGTACAGATGTGATATTTCTTGAAAATCTAACTCAATTGATGAAGTTAAAGTCCCATGACTTTAAGATCGTGTATTCGAACCTCACCAACATGTGGGATGTATCTACTTTAATAATAGGTGTTGATTAAATATAATTATTTGATATTGATGAATTATATATTATTGTTATTATTGTCTATAAGAAAAAATTGCACTTTTAATCCCACACGGTATGGTGTGTTGCACTTTTAATCCAACAGTTTATGAGCTTAGCACATTTAGTCCCACATGATGAATATTCTAGATCTCATAGGATATAAAGTTGTTCATATCGTATGGAACCAAATGTGACATAATTTTCAATCCATGGGATCAAAAGTGCTACAATATTTATTGTATGGGATTAAGTGTGATAAGCACACAAGTTGTAGGACCAAAAGTACAACACAACCTATTGTGTGGGACTAAAAATGCAATTTCTCCTTGTTTATAATTATTAAATATTAATAGTTATAATTAATTTATTTAAAAAAATAATAGTTTAAACTTCAAAAAAGGATGTAGCTTGGAAACAAAGCGACGCAGTCAACATTGTACAATCCTAAACAACAAAAATTTGAGGAAAAGCCCAGAAACAACAAAATAAAAATCTTCTGACAAAACGGCAAGAATTTAATTGTTCACATTCAAAATAATAAGGGATAATAGAGAAAATCAAGAGAGAGAGATGGGAGACGAACGGGTGAAGAATGAAGCAATGGAGATTATGGGACTGGTTCAGTTTCTGCCTCGCCTCGTCGTCTTCGATCTCGATTACACCCTCTGGCCTTTTTACTGGTACTTACCACCATCTTTCCCCCTTTTATCCGCCATTTGCTCTTATAATTTGCAAATTGAGAATTTCCTCCGAATAACGTGCGAACCTCTGTGAGTTTCAGAGTCTGTGGGTGGTGAATGATTATACATTTATCCTCTTTGTTTGCTTTAGTTGATAATTTCTGAGAATTCTTGGAATTTCATGATTGCAAAAGAGATACCTTTATATTTATGTATTGGATAATTGAACAGCTCGAAGGTTTCACCCCCGGCAACTATGGGGCGGGAATTCCAAGCATCAATGTTGTGTTCTTGTTAAGGTTTTTAACAGAATGAACAAATAAACGGAAAATTACAAAGCGAAGATTGAAATGGTAGATGAAAAATACTAGTGTCCAATACTTGGTAATACTTTCCTTGTTATCTTATTAGGTCCCAACTCCCAATAGGAGCAAAAGAAAGTTTCCCAAAGGTTTAGCATCAGTATCACAATAGGTGCATATAGACATGGTTGAAGATTTACGTGTATGTTTTTCTAGTTAGTTTCATGACCCGTTTTGCAGCATCGAGATAATGAATAATTCTGCTGTTACTGAGCTAAGAAACTCTCATACAGCAGAAATTGGTTTTATGAATTGTGCTACATCCATCCGGCAAAGGATTTCAGAGGTCAGCCAACTACCTGCAAGCGGTAGGGTAGGAATGTGTTGTGCCATGTCATGGAAGTCTTGCGAGAAATTGAATTATTAATCTTCTTGTTTATTGAGTAATGTTATATGCTAATACTTGATTTTTTTTCTGTGCTAAAGTCTCTGATGTTTATTTATGCGTAGCGAATGTCGCTCCAAACGAGAAATGCCAAAATTGTATCCTCATGCCAAAGGCATTCTCTGCGCTTTCAAGGATAAAGGTGTTGATGTTGCTATTGCCTCAAGATCACCAACTCCCGATATAGCGAACACGTTTCTTGAGAAATTGGGGATAAAATCAATGTTTGTGGCTCAGGTAAGTTAAGTGGAGCATTACTTCCCCACATTGACTAAATGATCTTTATGCAAATAGCATTTGAACAATCAAATTTTTTGAAGAATAACAAAGCTAAAAGTAAGAGGAATTGCCTTTAGTTAGAGAGTGTTAGCTGTTTTAGGCAGAGGTTACCAAGACAATGTCAGCTGGACTAGTGACCAAATTGTAATGTCCTCAAAGATGAATCTTAGTTACAAAGTGTATAAATGGTGTGTTTCCTTAAAACTGGTCTATCTGTTTCTAAATTGTAGTTATCTAAATTAGCTGATTCCTCTGTATTTTGGGTTTTTTATTCTGAAGATAACCCAGCTTGAACAGAACTTTTAATTCATGCAATAAGGCCTAAGAAACTTCAAAGCCCTGCACATCATGCTTGAGATGGGGATAATGCTTTTTCAAATGATTAAGACAGAAATTGTCTGCAAGTGACCAAAATGCTGAGTACTTTATAATGTTTCAGGAGATATTTTCCAGTTGGACCCACAAGACTGATCACTTTCAGAGAATTAATCGGAGAACTCAGATTCCATATAATGAAATGCTCTTCTTTGATGATGAGGATCGCAACATTGACTCAGTAAGATCTCTTCCCATAGTTAGTTAATTAGTTCTTTATAGACAAATTCAGTTTCAGAAGGACTTCTATCCATGAAAACTCTGGAACATGACACTATGGGTTTGATGTCATTTTCTGTTTGGCTGTTCAACTTTTACTGTCATCTATATAGGTTTCTAAAATGGGTGTAACAAGCATCTTGGTCGGCAATGGTGTGAATCTTGGAGCTTTGAGACAGGGGCTCTCCAACTTTTCACAAAATCGTTCATCTTCAGAAAGAAACAAACAAGGACGGCAAAGAATTTCAAAAAAATCAAGTTCATCAGAAACGGAGGAATAGATCCTCCACTATTTTTGAAGTATGGCAACCTAAGATTACCTCAGATTTGAATTCACACTCATTGGATAAACATATGGACATTGATATATTGGCTGGCGGATTATTGAATTGGTTGTATATTGGCTTCTTTATGTTGTATTCCAAAGATGCCGAGAGATATGTGATAAATCAGAATCAGTAAAAGGTTATTCTATTGTGATTAAATTAGGAACTTTTACAGTAGTATGATTGAAAATCAACCTGATCAATTGGGTGAATTTACGCACTTGTCTCATCCACTTAACTTTGAGGGAAATTCTAGTGAAACTGTGGACTAGGTCTTTGTGAGCATTCGTAAATGATCATCAAAACCATGGTGATCAGTGGATAAGGACTAAAAAGGTCATATACCATAATTTCCCCCAAAGCTCAAGTTGGTTCTGGCCAAGTGTATAAACAATATCTTCAATTTGATGGTGATCCCAACATTCCCTTTGGAGAAGCCTGTGACAAAAGGAGTGGTCAAAGCAGAGATCCAGGTACACTTAGCTGCAAGAAAGGGCTCTTGCCAGCCTGGTTGATGACACCAATTGATTTAGCATATGAAACAATTGTGAGCCTTAATGCAGATTTAGCATCATATTTTGATGCACACATGACCAATTTGGTGCTATTACGGACTGCTCTGGTGGTTGTTCATCAAGAAGAAACCATTATTTATTATTGGTACAAAAAGATTATGTAGGTGAGACTGAAAAGAACCAGATTGCAGAAACTATGATAGCTTAAGGTGATGATAAAGAGACACATGTAATTGGATCTTTCTCAAAGTAGTCATGAATCTCATTAATGTTATCTTGTAGTTTGATCCTTCGAGTTGAATACAATCATTCAGCTTACATTTGTAACATCAGTACATGCGTTTATGCATACATTTACCTCACTAAGACAACAGCTAACAGTTCAGCTCAGTCAGTGGAGTTCTTTCATCACTAGCCTCTTGAATTGATTTTCTTGAGGCTGAAAAGATAGCATCACCCATTCCACTTGACAACAGATTTCTTGTTGGTTCACCGACTTCCTCAGAAAGGTGCGACATTTTCCCCAACATGCCCATCAATGCAACATCTTCTCCGCAGAAAACTCCAATTTGTCCACATAGACCCTCAAGTTGTGCAAGCAAAGCCTCTCGGTCAATGGATGCTTTCTTAAGGTCTTCAAGCAAAGCTTGTTTATGGGACTGAAGCTCCTTAAGGAGACCCTCAAAGTACCTGCTTTCCTTCCCAAGTTGACTTTGGACCTCTTGCATCTCTGATTTCTGTGTTTGCAGTGAAGCTTCAAGCTGCAAAGCTACGTGCTTTGACTCAGTCAAAGATTTTCCTTGAAATTCCACTTCCTTCTGCAAACTATTCAGTTCTTTCTCCAAGTTGGCAATTATCTGGTTTTTCTCTTCAATCTCTAAGATTTTCTGACCCTCGGACTTCTTTAAGCCTTGATCCAATGATTCCAGCTCCTTCTGAAGTTTGTGTATTTTCTGATCTTTCTCTTTTGTATCGAATGATAAACTCTCATATTCCTGCTCAAGGGTGTTATGTGCATCTAATACAGCACTATTTCCAGCTTCTCTTTCAGCCAGCTCTTTCTTTAGTTGAGCAATCTCATTCTGAAAACTTTGGATGCTACAGCTCCTGTCTTCAGCAAGTCGCATATAATTATCCTTCTCTTGATGGAGCATGTCCGTTGTCTCTGATTTTTCTGAGATTACAGATTCTAGCGCAGAAATCTGTTCTTGCAGTTCACCAATTTTGGCATTTTTATCTTTCGCAATGACAAGAAGGTTGGTTTTCTCTTGTGCATGTGCTTGCTGATATGCTTCCAAATTTAACTTCAGCATTTCAGCCTCAGATTTCCACTTCTCCAGTTCGCACTTGTATTCCTCAGCTTCGGAAGTTCTGTTCACCAGCTCCAAAGTTACTGAATCTAGAGCATTTTTTATGTTCTCTCTCTGTGTAGTTTTCAACTGGAGAAGTTGTTGTTTCAAGCGATGCTGACATTCATTTGATTCATCAAGCATTGCTTTATACCTCCTAAGTTCTTCTTCCATGAGATTATCTTTCTGCTTTAAGGAATCTAAAGACTGGACCCTCTCCATTAAAACTGCGCTGTCATCACTTCTGTGCTTCAATTCAGCATGGAGCTTAAGTAGTTCCATATTCTTTGATTGCAACTGCTGATTTAGAAGCATGTTTTTCTCTTCAATTTGCTCAATGCCCATCTCCAACTTCTCTTTGGCATCATACAGCTTTGAGTAAGCAACATAAAACTCAGATTTCAACACCACGATTAAAGCAAAAATTTCTTCGTTCTTCACCTCCAGTAGGCACCGGCAATCTTCCAGCTCCTTATGGAGTTCTCTCATGCTTTTGTTTTTCTCATCCAACTCAGATAAGCAACAGTCTAGATCTCCATTCAATTTGTCTATATGAGAAGTCTTATCTCTGAGGTTTATAGCACATTTATTGTGCACCTTCTCCAAACCTTGAAGTTTGTTTTGCAACTGTTTCAATGAAGACGATGTGGCATTATTATTAAGCTGAGCCTCTTGATTATTTTTCAGGGACTCTAGCAAGTCACTGTTTTCCCGCTCTAGTTGTGCAGTTCTGTGTTTCATTTCATTGGCAAGCATCTCATTTTTCCTCAATAAGGTCCGTAGCTCCGCAATCTCTTCATCCCTCTTCATGGTTAACTGATCAATCTCCGTTTTGGCAGCTTGACACTGTAGGAAGACATTCTCAAATTGTGATCTAGATTCAGACAGCTGAACTTCAAGAACTTTCCTTCTGCTCTCTTCTTGAGCTAAGGCTTGATTACTCATCCTTAACTGGGCCTCCAGGCTTTCTGAAACTCGAACCTGAGCATCCAAAGTAGCTTGCAAAGAAGAAATTTCATCAACAAGTGAGAATTTCTCCTTCTGCCACTCCACCTTACTCGTATGGAACTGAGTCCAAAGCTTTTGATGTGCTTCTTCAAGGTGTGAAAACTGCTCGTTTTTCCATTTCAACTGATCTTGAGTTATCCTACTTTGCTCCTCCAGTTTGAGTATGTATTGATCTCTCTCTTTCAGATCTTTCAGTTCATTCTTCTGCATTTCAAAGCTCTTCTCTGGTTTAATCAATAAAAGCCTCTTAAGACCAGCAAGTTCCTCAGAATTTGAACTAGCCTTCTTCTCCAGATCCTGGATTCTTGCTGATGCTTCATCTAAAGCCAATGCCAGATCTCTGTTTTCACCCTCCAATTTCAGAATTTTCTCGCCATTTTCAGCTCGATGTTTTTCATTTGCAGAATTGATCTGCTGGAGAAACAAGTCCTTTCTGTGCAAACTGGACTGAAGTTCCTCATACATTTGCCTCATCTCACATATCTCCTCAGACTTGGCAGTCAGTTCCTGGGCCAACCTATCAATCTCCAACTTTGCCTGCTGAATTTTGGCTAGTTGCTCAACTTGGGCTTTCCTCATACTTTCAGACAACTCAGTTTTGGCCCGGCATTCTTCTCTGAGTTTTTCCACCTCAATTTTAACTTCATCTAGCTCATCATAAACTCTGTCCATTTCTTTTACTTCTTGATACGAGTTCCTGATCCTGGCCTGGTGTGCATAAGTTCACATGCAAACTTAAGATAGCAAAAAACTGGTCGTGAAATAAAATAGTTTTTGTAACTCTATCTATTTGAAGCATTTTACGAAGTTCAAGCCCCTAACTGAGAACAAATTAGATATGCATTAGTCATTATTTATACATCTGAAGGGTCCTACATCCTCCAGGCTTCCTACAGTTTGCTTTTTCTAGTTGCATTTCCACTAAGATTCTTAATAGTCTAAATAAAATTATTTTATTATCGTTAAGAATCAACCACTTCTGCTGTAGTTCTCTGCTCTTCACTATAACTATAAGCACCAGACTCAAGGTGTATACTATAAATCAAAACTGGGGAATCCAGTTAGTGAAGTTCACATTTTGAATTTAGTTCAGATCTTGAAATGAAGAAGTCATGAATATAAAGAAGTACAAACCCTATGTTATTATTAAAAAGGGGACGTAATTTTCTTCATTAACTTTTCCTTCCTGGTGCTATAATAATTGTTTCAACAACCAGGAATGTTACGAGAAAACTATTATGACAAACAAGCTACTTCTTCAGCAGTCTTTAGACAAGAAATTTGGGTGAAGTCTATTTCATTATTACTCCTGGTATAATTGCATATTTAATTCACACAGGACGACCCAATTAAAAGCATTGTACTCACAGTATTAATTTGTAGAATTGCAGGGCCAAGATCCACTATAACTCACACCTGAAAAAAAGTAACATAACTCAAACAATCAAATTCCAAACAAGAAAAGAAAAGGAAAACAGAAGAAGAGAAACAATAGGGGGCTGCACAAAATGTATAAAGACTGATAAAAATTCTAAATAATGTTGAGGGGAAAGAGGGGGGGAACACACACTCAGAGGAAGTATTAATCTGCTCCACAACAGTTGAAGTAATCATGCAAGTTCTTAACAGCTGCAATAGGATTTGAAAACCCAAAACTTAGAAAAGAATTAATAACTCAAATCTGTATCGTAAGACGAGGAAGACGCTCACCTCGCCGTGGGCAGAATGGACTTGCGGCGGTTGGTTGAAAGGCAGAGGAACGGAGAGAAAAGGGAAATGTCGTAAGCGGGAAAGAGATTATTTGAAATTGAGTGATCTTGCAAGGCTGTGTTTGGCACGAGTGTACAACAAATCAAAGACAGTTTTTTTCTACTCGACTCTATGGGGCCAATATATAAAGGAGAAACAGAGAGAATAGATACGGTTTAAATTATTATCCAAAATTTCTATCAAAATTTTATAAAAGGAACAAAAAGAAGAGTATAGATATGATCTAAACAAATAAAACAGTACATGATTGAACAATAAAGAATTTCCAACAAAATTTTATGTGATACACCTGCAAGATGTCAACAACATGAATAAACATGATGTTTGTGTATAATTATACAAAATGATAAATAAATGACATCAAAAAACTCCAATGCAAGCCCATGAACAAAACCGAACACAACGAATAAACCAAGATAAATTTACAAAAACAAATGGAGGTTCGTTCTTCAATTTAACACTTAACTCTACAATTGCATCCTCATATTCAAATATGCCCTAAAAATTGCAATTCCTATCTCTTCCAAATTACAGCGATGATAACGTTGAACTTTTTTCACATAAATCAGACAGAGCTTTAGGTTTTGAAATTTACAAAGTATAGAAGCAATGGTTTCACCTTTATCTTGACTTTCAAATATGGCAAAAAAAATTGACAGAGAAGAATGAATAGAAAACATGACTTACTTTTGGGTATATGATGAATACCACTGTTGGGTATATGATGAATACCATCAGCAAAATATTACAAACTCTCGAACTAAATTACATATATCACTAGGATTACAGATCTATGAATTACAAGAATAAAGAATTAGAATAATATAGATCTAAACCTAAAATTAGAGATATGAAACAATATAGACAAGGAACAGAGTTAGTATTAAAAACACTATGAACTATAAGTGTTTTTATTTAGAAAACTGATTTCTTTTAATAATCCTTCAGGCCAAATAGTTTTTTTTAAAAGTTTCAGTTGTGACAATATATTCAGCTTCAGTATTAGAAAGTGAAAAAATGTGTTGAAGTTGTGATTTACCAGTAATGCATGTTCCACATAAAGTAAACACATAAAAGGTAGTTGATTTTCTTACTGTCCCTATCATTTGCATAATTGGAATCCATATAGCCAACTAATTTTGCACCTTTAAAGCATTTAGAGAATTAATACCAGAACAAATAGAGCCATTCAAATATCTCAAAAGTCATTTAAGAGCTTCCTAATGAGGAAGACCTGGCTTTGGCATACATCTACTCAAGCAATTAACAGCATATGCAATATCAGGTTTAGTACTAACTAGAAGATAAATGACAGAACCAATTGCATTTGAATAAGGAATATTTTTCATGTGTTCTTTCTCAAAATCCGTTTTTGAAATTTGGTCTTTATATAGTTGAAAATAAGCAGCCAAAGGAATAGAGAAGGTTTTGAGTTTGACATAGAAAATTTTTCAAGCATAGATTTTACATAAAATTTTTGGTTTAAGAAAATCGTAGAATTTTTTCTATCCCTTTGTATAGTCATTCCCAAAATTTTCCTGGAATTACCTAGATTTTTCATTTCAAAGTTTTTGCATAAATTCTTTTGAAAACATTCAATCATGCTTATGCTAGGACTGACATTCATCATGTCATCCACATAAAGTACAAGAAATAGAGGGACGTGATTATCGTATTTAAAGTACAGACAAAGATCATAGGCTCTATTTTGGAATTTTGAAGAATGAATGAAATGATCAAATTTCTTATTCCATTGTCTAGCAGACTGTTTTAATCCATAAAGTGATTTTTTCAGTAAGCACACATAATCTGGGTTTATTGCTATTAACAACACCACAAGGTTGACTCATGTACATTTTTTCATCCAAATTTTGATGCAAGAAAGCAATTTTAACACCCATTTGTTTGAGGCCAAGATGTGACGTATATCTACTGTACTCAGTTTGGAGGAAGATGATTGAAATATATACTTTCTTCTGTTTTGATATAGAAATCAAAAAGAAGATCACAAAAGTGAGAATAGATATTCTGATCAGAATCAAACTCATATGCTCTTAAAAGAGGGAAAACACGAAATTCTTTTAGTATTTCTCATTTATTCTACAACACGTGGACTTTGTTACACAAACTCACTCCTTGTAACTCTCAGTATTTCATATATTTTTGGAGATGAGAAATTTATGTATATGTGTGGTTTCTAAGGGGAGGACGTTGCTAGTGTGGTGCAGTGACGAAAAGAAGGTGGAAAGAATAGAAAAAAATAAGAGGAAATAGACAAGGAAGTTTCTCTTGTGTGAGTCCTTTCGAAAATTTGACAAGTTGAATGGAGCAGGGCCTGATTTTCTTGTCTGTTTTTGGCTCAATAGCATTTTATATGCAAATTTGGAATTGATGCAGGGAATTAGTGTGCCATCCACATGGAATAGTTGACTTATACAGGAAATTAGTGCCTTTGCAATTTCATGGAATTTAAAGACCTCTTGGCAGCCAGGCAAAAAAGATTGGATGGGAAATTAAAATTTCATGTCAAAGCAACGTGGGATTGCATTTTCTTGGAGAAACCTTTCTTTTACATCTTTCTGACTATGACTTCAAAATTCTAAGGCGCCTAACTTTTAATATAGAAAAGTTATAAAATACTAACAAAATATTCTAATTTACAGTAGGCAAGACTCCTCATCTGTCCTCGAGAGCCTCGTATCCAGAATCACTTGAACTCATCAGGTGGATACTGGTGCGTACAATTAGGAAAAGCTCTTGTGTTGAGAACTTGAGATCGTCTTCAATAGCGTTAGGTGTTATACGGAAAGCCATTTTCCTCAAGTATGTCGACTTCCAATCGCAATCTTTCGATCTGATGTCAGCCTGTAAAAATCAAAAAGAAAATAATGAGAAAAACATGCAATCTCTCTACATACTCGTCCATTAAGTCTGAGGCGTTTAGAGTCTTTATTTGGTTTGCAATATGTGCTTACTTGAATAACCTCATGTTCCTAAGAGTTGTGTGGGCGTTCAAAAGATTGCTGTAAGAAACTTAAATACTAAACTAAACACACATTGGCTGGCTCAAAGGATGCACCTTGACAACATTTAAAACCAAATGATAACCTATGTAACTACACATTTCTCTCTCACTTTTCTTACTGAATAATAAGTCCATGTTCCTATTTGTTTCCTCTATGTCAATTTTTTTCTCATATCTGAAAATCAAGTAAAGTTTAATGCCATTGCATTTTCCCTTTGCAAACTTTAAAAACCAAAAGTCCCCTGATTTCTATTATTAAAGCTCTACGTTCTCGCTATTATAATCTAGAAAGAGAAGGAATACAATCTTTTGAGGCCTTAGAGAATACTGCGGACGCAAGTTGGAGAGTTGAAGCCTAAATTGGAGAACAATTCTCCACTGATGTTGCAAATTTATTCTCAATTATTCTTGTGTTAAGTTATGTTCCAAGATTTGCTTTTTTAGAAATTTTTCGTTGTCATAAATTTAAAATTTTGTACAAATTTTACACAACACCACATTTATTCATGTTATTGACAGATGAAGTTTGCAAGTGCCCCACAACAAAGTTTGCTAGGAAATCATTATTGTACAAATCACAACTTATTTTACTTGTAAACATCAATAATAAAACATCATATACTAAAATATCGAACGGTTGTCTACATGCCAATTTAATTAATTTATTTTTCAAATAGGTGTATATTTATAATGGCAAATGTTAATATAGTTAATAATGTCTCTTGTTAATTAGCGTCTTCAAAAACTTATAAAACATTTTTTACAAATGTGACATTTCATCCATTTAATCAAATGAATGATTTTAAAGTACTTTTTACGATTATAAAAGCTATTCATATTTAGTTTCATTACAACAACAATAAAATATGGTTTTTCTTGGAGGTCTAAATATGCGACCATATCATGCACTTACAGAAAAAGAATTATTACATAGATTTTATACTTCATTACTTATATATTTATAGATACAAATTATAGAGTTTTTTTTTAAAAAAAAAATAAATAAATTGTGCAATCTAATCAGTGCTGATTTGAAAACAAAAGAGTTGATGGTGGAAGAACATTTTTTCATACTAGCAATTGGACAAAATTCATGCATATGCAAGTAAAAAGCTTGTAGTAAAAATTCAGTATTTTAGAAAACAAAAGCATTTGATAAGACAAAAAAAATTTGTAAAATATAGACTATAGTTAATTCCTCAAATGCAAATCATATGATTTCTCATGTATGAGACTATTATAGTTACCAAAACTCCATGTTCTTTAAAATCGTTTCACAATTTTGCAAATTATATATATTGACAAAGACGTACCAACTACCAAATCTCAGTGGGAAAAAATAAAAATTGGCATGTAGACAACCATCCTATATTTTGATATAGTGTTCCATTATCAAAGTTCACAAATAAAACAGTACATGATTGAACAATAAAGATTTTCCAACAAAATTTTATGTGATACACTTGCAAAGTCGAAGATGTCAACAACATGAATAAACATGATATTTGTGTATAATTACACAAAATTATAAATAAATGACATCAAAAAACTCTAATGCAAGCCCATGAACAAAACCCAACACAACGAATAAACCAAGATAAATTTACAAAAACAAATGGAAGTTCGTTCTTCAATTTAATACTCAACTCTCCAATTGCATCCTCATACTCTAATATGCCCCAAAAATTGCTATTCCTATCTCTTCCAAATTATAACAATGATAACGTTGAACTTTTCACAGAAACCAGACAGAGCTTTAGGTTTTGAAGTTTACAAAGTATAAAAGCAATGGTTTCACCTTTATCTTGACTTTCAAATATGGCAAAAAAATTGACAGAGAAGAATGAATAGAAAACATGACTTACTTTTCAGTTAGAAAAATAGAAAGAGAAAAATATAGCCACACCGGCCACCACTAAGCTCTAAATATTGTCAAAATACATACTTTTTCTAGCCCATGTGTGTTTCAGTTTAATATTTAAATTTCCTACTCAATCCTTTTGATTCCACACAATTCTTAAGAATATGAGATTACTTTAGTTCGCACAAAATTGACAAACCAAATTTAGACTCCAACCCTCAGCCTTCTAATAAACGAGTGTAGATTACCTATACTCACTCACATGCTTCACTTATACAATCGAATAAATGCATGTTACACATAGTATCGAAAAACAATTTCTCATGTAAGTTGATAACCTTCTGTAATTGCATGCTATATGTGTTATGACTCGCCGAAAAAAAGAACAGATATTGCCTTCATATCATATAGTATGCATTAAGACAAAATTTTAAAGAAACTGAGATATGAAAATCATTGGGTGCCATAGTGTTCGCCTTTGACTGAAATCATTGCTCATAGCATTCTCCAATCGAAAGGCATAAACAACATGGCAAGAGTACTTCACGATCAAGAAACTTGTCTAGATGCACTTAAAAAAGTATGCTCTATTGGCCTATCAATTCGGCCAGATTTTTAAACTCAAACTGAAAGACAACATACAGATGGCCCTTATAGTCCAATATATACACACACATATAAAGTTAGGAGATAGGCTGAAACTGATGGTAACAAGGATAATAGTAGGAAATAAAAACTTACTTATGGCTCAGAAAGTGACACATATGTTGATTAAAGTCAAGCTGTCACTGCATGAGTTCCCATTACCTTCGAGTAGTTGTAAGACCGTCACCATGGTATAATTGACAAACTTAACATATATAGACAATGGTTGTTTGATTTTTGCTTAAGTAGTTGAAGATAAAACTCCCCGAACTTGGGTTTGCAGTTTGTTGTAAGTTTTCGAACTTTAGAAAAGAAACATCAAAAGTAAAAATCTTGCAACAAAGAGTCAGAAATTATCGAATTTCAAGAAGTGCAGATTTCTTTCTATGAAAAATCAACATCTAAAATTCGATAGATAGACAAGAGCTTTTAAGTTATTCTTTGCCCACAGTACGTGCCCAGTGAAAACAGAGAATGAAATAATATTACTTAGGTTCAATGTTAGGCAAACAGATTTTCTATCTAGATTACCAATCAAACAAATTAAGCACATTCATAAGGTAATTTCTTCAATACTACCAATAAAAATTGTTCTTCAAGATTATAAGAGAAAAACAAAAGAAGAAACTACAGAATCATTATTTGTGGCAGTTGTGCAGCTACTAGTTGTTATCAGATTAGGTGATGCAAAGTGATGTTCTCTTACCTTTAATGGTTTAGATGGCCATAAGTGGATAATGGTGCTAATCGGCTTCCCAGCAATGTCCCACGAGGAGAAAATTTCTGCATCCTGTGAACATTATCAGGCGCTCTAATGCAGCTAATCCGAAGAGAAATCATGAGTGTCCGTAGTTCTCCAAAACAAGGGAATCCTCAGCTAATTCAAACTTAAACAGTCTGCTGAGCCATTCTGTAAAAATTAGCCTCGGACATAGAAAGAAATTGTTGTACCATTTACAATTGCAAAGATAAACATGGAACCATTAAAGACCAGCAGTCATATTTTGTTAAAACTTCTATTCTTTCCCATCCCAATCGTGGGAAGATCAGCCAAACACCAAGATTACAAACTAATCCACGGCCTGCACACCTTGCCACCAGTTTAAAAAAAGAACACAATCACCAAATATTCATATAAGAGCTAGAAGCATTAGGTCATCAATAAGAGAGAAGGCTAGCAAACATGTTTATATAATCAAGTACATAGAAAACAAGACCTCGATGACCATGAAAAATCACAGGTGGAGGACTGAAATTCTTCAACCATAAAATCATTTCGAGAGCTACATATAATCTAACAAATTTTCCCAGAGCCAACTTCAATCACAATCAATGGCAGTCGACCCATAGAACATGGTTTTAGTGCTAGCCTAACCATTGATTAGCATTAAGAATAAATGAAATTGGCAACACGTCACATACATGACTGCAAGAACAAGTGCAAAATGTACAATTCAATTGTAAATTGGCTTTCAGATTTCACACATTATGAATCAGATACATATGATAAGCTTTAAGAATGATTGAAAAATATAAACTAAGCTAATTAGTCACCTGGGCATACAATGAAAGTGCCATCTTCTTCATTTTTCCCAGAAGTCTAGAGGCATTGGAACCTGACAATAGAAAACACTAGAATATTTCCTTCATTTTTGTAGCAGAACCACAAGGCACCAGCAATATCATATTTAATTCACTGCAACCAAAAAGAGAAAAAAGAACCATATCTAGTTCACAACAATTTGTCGACCGCAAAGTTTTCTTTAACCAAAGATGAAAATAATAGAAAAACACATCCATGAAAACAGGGAAATGAAAAAAGCAGAAACGACAGTGAACATCCTTTCAAAGGAAAATTAGAGATAATGGCGTAAAGTCTTGTAAACAACACCAATTCGTTTGTGGATATTTCCAAGATTTAACGTCACCACAAGAAAACATGGGGAAAAAAAAAGCTAAACAAAAAAAGGGAACCGGTTATTTTATCATACCAAGAAACCATGCGGCATAATGTACTCGCAATTGCAAACCCTACATAACAGAACTAAAAACAAGAAAGTGGGTTCATATTCGAGACCTCCCTGAAAAGCAAGACGCGAGTAATATAAGGAATTATAAGCCAAAGAATGGTGGAATCTCCACGCAAAACTTCAAGAAAAAATTCAAAACCACACGCGGCGGTTAACGGAACATTTTCAAGAAACCCCAAAAAAACACCAGCCACATAATTCAACAATTCTTGGTAAAGAAAAGTGTCAAGAAGAAGAAGAACAGAAAAGAAGTTGAAACTTCATGATTCAAGAAATAGATTTCATTCCCCCTGTATCTCACCGAGAAGGAAGATGCAGTTTCACAACTACACTCTCAACGGCTAGTAGACTAAAAGTTGCTATTTCACTAACTAAGGCATACAAATTCTAATAACAACTCTTAAAAACTGAAAAATACCACAATGTTTAATTTAAATATATATTAATAGTTTTAATATAATATTTTATATAAGTTTTAGGTATTTTTATATTTACTTAGTGTATTTTATAAATAAATATTAAAATATATTTAAGTTAAATAATATTTTAATTTATTTAGTAATATATAATATTGTAAGTGATTTTTATTTATATCAAATGAAGTTATTTAATTTAACAAAATTTAAAAATAATAAAAATATAAAATGTTTAATTTAAATATATATTAATAATTTTAATATAACATTTTATATAAATTTAAAAAAATTGATATAATTTTTAAGTATTTTTATATTGATCAGTATATTTTATAAATAAGTATTATAAATATATTTAAATTAAATAATAATTTAATTTAATTAATAATATATAATATTATTTATATTCAAACAAAAGGGACAAATTCGACATTTGTCCCTTAAAACCCTATTTTTGTGTAGTATGTTTGTAGGAAGATGCTAAATTGTATATGTAGTGGAGGAGAAGAGTATTTTGGACCATTGCACTACCAAAAAAGCTGAAATAGGGTAGAAAAAAGGCCTCTACTCTCATTTCCACCGTGTGTACAACAACTTCCGTCAGTTTTGGACGGAGGGGGACTTTTTTACAGGGTTTTAAAATTTACAGAGTCTTTTATGGTTATTTATTTAACACAGATAAGTTTTGTGCAATTTTAGCATGACACAAGGGGGTATTATACAATTTTTTCATATTTTTATCACCAGTTAACTTTAATATAATAAAACAAAATCGAAGTTAATTTCTATTGTAGCTTCTTTTGGTATCATTAAAAACATAATTTTCTTTTTTCAACTTCGATTTCAGTATAAAATTTTTCTGATATCAATTTTATATAGATAATATGTATATATATATATATATTAAATACAATAGACTTAAATAAAAAAATTGAATCCAAAATTTGGGGTCTGGCGAAGTCTATGCAGATGTTTCATTTTCTGTGAAAAATCACAGCGTATGTTGTCGTGTATTAAGCATATGTATGATTTTTTATTTTTATTTTTTTGGTAGTAGTTATATAAGGAATATTTATCACTAGAGGAAATTATGGTCAATGAGACAGTAGTACTCTGGTGTGGTTTATCAATTTGAAATTTGAATATACTAAAAACAATCTCAAGTAAAGTTCATTCTTCGCATACAACTGGGTGATGGCTCGACATAGTTATCTATGATCTAAGAATATAGCCGATTAAAGTCTCTGTCAGTGTACAACAGACTCCAAAATGGGATTCAATCATTAGATAAAAACTCCTCTTCGAACTAAATTTGTGGTTGTTAGAGTTCGAATAGTGGGATCAGGGATTGCGACATGTTGCTCAGCCAGGTTCATAGTACAGCTTTTCTCTGCCCATAGCCATGACTCGATCAAGCATGTGGGAGCAACAATGTCTCAAGTTCTTCTCTACGACGCTCAAGATCCTGCAATTGATAGCTCAATGTAAACTTTCAGTATTTTTTCTAAGAAGGCATAAATACAATCAATCAAAAGCCGGAGGCAAGGAAAACAATTGGTGGTAGAAACTTCACATTACACAGCCAAGGGAGCAGTTCAAAACAGCATAATTATCCACCCATTAAGTTTTGAAATAATGGGGCAGTTCTCAAGCTTCTTTTATAGATGGAACTAGAATCAATTAGGGTGTAAAATAATGAGCGCTCTAGGTCATGCACTCTCTAGTTGAGTAACACTTACTTCTACTTGTTTCAAATTGCAATTTTAACTTCCAGATAAACAGCGGGTTCTTTGTAGTATCAGTCAAAGGTCAGCCAGCAAGAAAGGGAGGAAGAGGGCAAAATCTTGTCAAGTTAAAACATAAATAGGACTGCGGAAACCAGTAACCATATTCTATTGTTTAAATAGACTGGAAAAAAATGAAAAGAATATTGTCGAGAGATCAAATATACAGCTTTAAATTACACTGCAACAACAATATATAAGACATAACTTACTCTTTCTTTTTTTTTTTTAACCCACTCACACATAACTTACTCTTTCTTATTGTTCAAACTAGCATCTTAATGGTCAATTTATGTTCTTAACATAATGCAACTTAAAGGATTACCTCAAGATCCCTTATCGCTTGCTCCCTGGAAATTTCTTTTTTCTGGCGAGCACGCTTGACCATGCCAATGCACAATATTCCCTAATAGACCATTAGAAAAATGGACCTTAAACCGATTGTAAGTAAAGGAACAGGCCACATTTTCGAGCAAGAGAAGTCAATATGCACGAGTACATAGCCACTAGAGAGATTAGGAAAAATATGGACATAACACAATATGAAGGTAAGCCGGACAAACAAAAGACATCTGAGAGTAAACTATTGCCAAGTAAGAGGTGCAATGGTATCTGAACTTACTGATATAACATAAACCACGCCACATGCAAGGAGCAGGTAGCTAGCTATGCTCTGGAGAAGAAAAAGCTCTTGATGGTTCCTTAAATACTCAGGGTAAGCTCTGGTCATCACTGCAACACTAAAAACCACAAATATGATAAGTACATGCTCCAACAACCTAGAAGCAAGTCTTAAACATGTGAACGAAGATATAAATAGGGATGATACGAGTGAAATTTGATTTCTTTGCATTTATGGTGCATGTAAATATATAAATGCTGCAGACTGATTTCTTTCTACTGACTATTTGATATGAGCAGCACCAGCTACCAAGTTGAACCTTGGTCTTTATAGCCACCAGACAAGCAAAAAACTGGGGGCATCTGGGTGATTGATTCAGACCAACATCACAACCAGATTTAAACTAATCTACGCTGGAGATAGTTAATTAGCTAACAGCTAACGTTGTCAAAGACTTGGCATCAGCACATCAGAATTTCTATGTTGGAGTTCAGTTAATCAAGGTTACTCAAGAAATCTTGGCTTTATTCAAATGTTTAATCAAAAGTTGGACATACAAGATTTGAAGCATTCCCCTGCCTGCCCAATACTCCAGAACCTGCAACACATTGCGCAGATTTAATACATGATCACATGGATTGGTATACATAAATAACAGTTCAAGTAATCTTTAACAGATTTTTAAGAGAACGCTAATATAGATCTTCTCTGCAAAAGCTGCTTGAGTGTTTCAACCCTATCCCATCAAATTATTGTATGGTTAGTCAAATCAGCAATGTTCAGATTAATAGATCCAACACCAGAAATGGCATATCATTCACCAGCTTGGATATGTGAAGCAAATAATTATTGTCATTATTCAGAAACCATCAAACTAACCTTTAAATCTTTTCAGCAGTGGTATATGAAGTTTAGCAATTAAGCCTTCCTAAGGCCAACCTAATAGCATAAACAAGAAGCAAACATTCAAGATCACTTGAAAAGAGCCATAAAGCGTTCAGCTCACAAGCTTTCCCTACCCAACTAGTGAGTCATCTTTTTTCAGCAGGAACCCCACTCACTGACTCCAACTACCCATTCTAATCAAACACAGCATGAATTTGAATAAATACATCCTGACCAATATACAATGATTTATGGGAACATAAGGCGTGCTTTGGCGAAGAAGTTTTTCAGTTGCTTCATGTGTGTATAAATGGGCTTAACCAATGTGATAGACATCTGGGTCTAAAAGCTTAAAATACCACTAGGACTTCAACAATGATTCAGAAAAAGAACTACAAATCTGCTCCCGATCAAGCACTCATTACCCCCTAACCTATAAATTAAATAAACTGTTCCAGTAATTTAACTGCTAGCTTTAATCACGCTATTGGAATGTATGTATTAGATAGGTGTAAGAATGGTGTGTGACAAAATACCAAGATTAAAGTTTAGGCGCCAACAATATCAATTACCCCAAAAGTATAATAAAATGACGACTTCCTGCCTACGCTGAAGCGGAAAACTTCACCATTTCAAAATGCCAATATATACACGCACAATATGGGGGGTAAAAAAGCAGCGTTAAGATATAGATAAAGAAAGAGAGTGAACCTTCCAAAACTTCATAACGAATTCCCACTCCGTCTCGGCAACGACAACGAATACAGCTATAAGCACAGCGTAACACCGGAAAATCCCATCAAATATCTAGACAAAAACAAATTATAATGCTCAACACACATAAACCTCGAGCAATAATGAAGTTATAGCAGCATTAAGCAGGATAAAGAACATAACATTACATCAGATCCGTTCCTGAAGGATCGGACAGCAGAGAGAATATTGACAACGATGCACAGGATAGCGGCCAAAGAAGTAATGAAGCTGAAGCATCTGCAGGCTATCAAGAAAGAGTCGGGCCTGGCCCGAACACGGGCGGCGGACGCCGAAGGAGATTGTGTGGCATCAGGCCCGGACACGGCGTGGGCGCCACCTCCATGCGAGCTCTCTCCCTCCATCCTTCACCGGCAACTATGACTTTGCTGGAAAATTCGAGGCTCAATGATGAAGGAGAATTTGCGAGTTTCGTCGTCGGGCGGGTACTGTTACAAGATTCTTACACCTCACCTGCTCCTCAAGAAATGGAAATTCCCCAATTTCTGATTCTAACTTAGCGCTTAATTGAAAGTGGGCCACTGACGAAGTCGATTTGAATTTATATTTTAAAAATTATCATATTTTTTTATTTAAAATAAATAAATTAAAAGAAATTTTAATAAAAGTTTTATAGAAATATAAATATAAAAAATGAATATAAATTTAAAATAATTGGAAGCATAAAAATAGAAAATATATATTAGAAACAAAAATGAAGTTGCATTTTCATATGTGGTAAAATATAGTCCACAGTGACATTTATTTAAATTTACCGTATTCCTATTTTATTATATATGCTTTTACAGTTTATTTAAATTGAAATATACTCTTACTTAATTATACTTTTGCGTGCATGTAAGTTCATATTGATTTCACTTTATTAATTTCGATAATTTATTCATTTAATTTTTCGTCTACTTATTTGATTAAATAAATATACCAAAAATTTAAATTATGTATAGATATCGAGTGTATTTCGGTCGATAATTGTTTATAATGTGGAGGATCTTAAAATAACTAATTGTTGTTGACAAAACGTGACTTTATTGAAATATCTATAGATATACTTATTCCCCACCGCAAAAAAAAAAATAACAACCTATTTATAAATTTTTCGTTCATGCAAGTTTAAAGTTGAATTATTTAATAAGTTATTTATTTATATTTCTTATAATTACAACGACAATCATATAATGGAAAGAGAATTGATTAAAATATTTATGTTCGTATGAGTTATGTGTACAAACTAAGCTATCCCTATACGAGAAATTAATTATCAATTAAATTATTTTGTTTTTGGGGGTTAATTTTCGTATCATTCAATTATGCACTTTATCACCTAAAATAAATAAAAAAAAAATGAAAGTACATTAATTGAGTTCATGATAATTAGCATGTTTTTTCATTTATTTTAAGAAAAACACACAAAAAGAAATTTATAATAAAAAATTATATTTAGTATATAGGACTAATTGTATATAATTATATAAATATATTAAATAAATTTGTGTGGCACAATCTCTAGCTTGAATAAAAGATGCTAAATTTTTTTATGAATTTAAAACATTAAAATTCACCATAAGAACAATTCAAAACTCATTAGTAAACATTCAAAAAGACAAAAAGGAAAATTGAGAGCTTTGCAAAAAATTCTCTAAAATATATTTGAGAAATGGAAAGACGATGATTGGCTTTGGTTTATATTATTGGGAGATGGGTATTGAGCTATCAGTAGGTAATGAGGAATCTTGTGTGGGATTCCGTGCAAATGGGTGGCATATAATATATATATATATAGATATATAATTCATGGGAAAAAATTATTGATGTATTATTCAAACTGACAGACTCCTTTTCAGATCAGGTCATCCGAATCAACGCACTCGTCTTCGCGCGATCCAATAGGAGAAAGAAATGGAGAAAAGGGGAGATGAAATCAGTGTAGAAAACGGGGGAAAGGAGATGGCAAAAGACGGTTCCATTTGTGGGTTCGATTCTCTGCACCGACTCCTCCAATCTTCACTCTCTCCCCAGCTTTTTCAGGTCAAATTATCGTTGTTTGTTTAGTTATTTAATTTTTGGTGGGTGGAGTGGGTTCTTGTGTTGGTAAGTCAAACGACGATTTTATGATTTTGGTTACTGATTGAATTTTTTATGTTGAATCCGTCTACTCGTTTGTTGTATTTCTGATATGATTTTGAGTTGGGGATTGTACAGGTCATCATATGAATAACGATCGTTTCTACCTAGATGGACTCACTTGAGATGTTCGCACTGTTTTGCAAGATGATGTTAATTGTTTTTTTTGTTTTTTGTTTTTTTGTAACAGGAAGTCAGCCGATTACTTCTTGGGCTAAACTGTGGAAGAGCACTTGATACTATTGCTATCCCTGAGCCCGCCAAGTCCCTCTCTTCAAAGCATGATTTTGATCTACAGGTAAAATGTAGTTTCCTAGTTCTTTTTCTTATCAGGGCAGAGAGATATTTCTCAATATGTGAGTCTTGAAGAATTATGACTAACACAGGTTGTGGGATTTTTGTTGATGATGTGCCTAAACTAGATTAGTGGCATATGTTCCTTTTCCAATGGAATGGTTTACTTTGATTAAACACTTATATAATTTGAAGGGATAATGCTAGTGCTGTGGTTTGAGTCTAGTTGGGGGGAGTAGATAAATCCCACAGAAACCTTGTATACCAAAAACTGTATCCTACTTCTCTGAGATATATGGTTTATTGATATTGTTCTTTTTTTCACGAAGATTGATGAAAACAAGAAAACTCTAAAGTACTTAATGTTTGGTCCAGTGCTCCTCTGTGTTCACATGCCATGATGTGCATGCATCTGAAGTATGCAACAAAGATTTGACTTATTGTACTGTTCTTATATACATATTCGCTTGCCTGTTCATAGGATAATCAAGGTATATTTGATCCCGTTTTTGGAAATAATGGTTACGTTATTTCTTACATGGTTTTCTTACGTAATTCTAGTGAATCCTAGCAAAGCAAGAGTTACTTTCTTTATATTGTTGAATGTGTTGGAACTTCACAAATTTTTGGATTTTAATTACAGTTAAAAGTATTGAAAAGAACCACTTGATTTATTAATTCTTCCCGAATGCAGGCATTTTCTTTTCTTGCTGAAAAGGAGTCGCTGAGAGAACCTCGCATCGTGAGGGTGGGTCTGATTCAGAATTCTATTGCTCTTCCAACAACAGCACCACTGTTGGACCAAAAAAGGGGCATCTTTCAGAAATTGGCGCCTATTATTGAAGCTGCAGGCACTTCGGGAGTCAACATATTATGCCTACAGGTATTCTGCTATGAAACTTACTGGCTTTTATGAATTAATCTTGGTTTGGAAAAGATTTACCATGAAATTATTATTTCAGGAGGCGTGGATGATGCCATTTGCGTTTTGCACTCGTGAGAAGAAGTGGTGTGAATTCGCAGAGCCAGTAGATGGAGAATCAACGCAATTTCTTCAAGAGTTTGCTCAGAAATACAACATGGTTATTATTAGTCCTATTCTTGAAAGGGATATTAAACATGGGGAGACAATATGGAATACTGCTGTAGTAATTGGAAATAATGGTAACATAATCGGAAAGCATAGAAAGGTAATACTGATACAATTGTGAATTTAGCGTGAATTTTCTATGGATCTGAGTGAACAGTTCTGAACATTGTTGTAATGGTGTTTGCAGAATCATATACCTAGAGTTGGGGACTTCAATGAAAGTACATACTATATGGAAGGAAATACTGGGCATCCTGTGTTTGAGACAGCTTATGGAAAGATTGCCATCAATATATGTTATGGAAGACATCATCCTCTGAACTGGTTAGGTTTCGGATTAAATGGTGCTGAGATTGTCTTTAATCCTTCAGCAACTGTTGGTGAACTAAGTGAACCAATGTGGCCCATTGAGGTATCCCTTGTTCTTTTTCCCTTTTTCTTTTTACTACATCTTCATCTAAATGCACCAATATACTCTTTTTGCTCTTTTTGATGCAAAAATGTAATGTTTGTTAATAACCAATGAAAAATAATCTGATAACCACATATTCATCCTCTAAAGTTTGCACATATTACGAGAAAACCTCGTGATTTTGGAAACTATGCTGACGCCTCTAACAATAATTTTTCTTTTGCATTACAATTCTCCCTTGACCAGTTTTAAATAGGAGGTTCAGTGTTAAACCTTAGGGGTCTCAGTATGATTAAACCTAGAATAAATACGGAAATGTTAGGTTCTTGTATGAAAATAATCACCTGATTTGGTATTCAATCATTTTCGTTTTACATCATTGGCTTGACCATGCTGAACAAATCTGCAGGCACGCAATGCAGCAATAGCAAATAGTTATTTTGTTTGTGCAATCAACCGAGTTGGGACTGAAATCTTCCCTAATCCATTCACCTCAGGAGACGGGAAGCCACAGCATGCAGATTTTGGACATTTTTATGGTTCCAGCTATATATCAGCCCCCGATTCCTCATGTACCCCATCTCTATCCCATCACAGGGACGGGTTGCTGATATCGGACATGGATCTCAACCTCTGCCGGCAACTTAAGGACAAGTGGGGATTTCGTATGACCGCCCGTTATGAAATGTATGCAGATTTGCTTGGTCGTTACGTGAAGCCGGATTTCGAGCCGCAAGTCATTTCTGATCCCTTGTTAAATAAGAAAACCTCTTGAGGAAGAAGCTGGAAATTTGGTTGCTGGAGTAGGGTGTGTATTGTTGTGGACATGGCAAGGCATCTTGATGTTGGTTGTGTTTGTAAATATTTTCTCAACAGTCGAAAATAAAAATGCTGGTTATTGTTCAATGTATTTGTTTGTGGGACTGGCAAAGCTTCTGTGGCTAAATATCCAAGTGTGCTGTGTTGTTAAACTTCAGCAGTTTCCTGGAAGATATTATTAGATTCAGATTCTACCAACTTCGTACACATTTGAAGACACATTGGATTAATTATTAAATATTAATCTAAATAATTTGGACTCCTCGAGAGAAAAACTCTAAAACAAATACCCCAACGAAGCCCCTCAACTCAAGCGTAGGAGTGGCGGTCAGACCGACCGCCAACTCCGGCACGGAACCGAGGCCCACCCTGACCTGCTACAAAATTGTTGGGCTAGGATCCGACATGATTTTCTTTTCTTTTATTCTAATAGATATATTATTTGACATACAATAAAGAAAATAAAATTTCAACAATATATTTATTATAAATAAGATTGTTCCATCTCTTCACTCACCTTATTCAAGTCCAAATATTTTTATCTTCCAATTACTAAACCAATTTACTATTAGTAAAATCGACCCAAATAAATCTCAATTCAATAAGTTACATGTTAATAACAGTTTTTCTTTACATATTAAAGATGATTTATTGCATATTATATTCATTTATAATAAATTAATAGTATATATGAAAATTATTCTATTTTAAAAAATATAAAAAAATAAATTATTGTTTATTTTTTAATAAAAAAATAAATTATTATTTATTTTTTAATAAAAAAATAATTTATTTATTTTTGATATTATAAAGAAGTTGTTTGTATTTTTCCATTATAAATTATATGGACACAAATACTGAATGGCCCGTGCCTAATATATATGAAAAATAGATAAAAGAAAAATGCGAAATTCGGGTGGCTCTAAAAAGAAAAAGTAAAAATCCAACGTCAGCACAAAACACTCTCATCATCCTTATCCTCCTCCTGCTGCTGCTTTCTGCCTCTTCCATTTTCCTCTTCTTTATTCACACTAATACATACAGTTTTATTCCATTCTCTTTTTTTATTATATTTTAGGAAAAAAAACACATCAAACAGTTATTGTTTTACAGATATAGATACATTACCTTTGTGTATGTATTCGTATATTTCTCGTTACTCCGCGAAGTATTCATTAATGGCGTCGATATCTGCGCCCACGTTTTCGTCGCCGCGTACCGATTCCAATCACCACAAGCTTAATCTCACCAATTCCAGGTTTATGTCCTCTAAGTTTAGTAGAAGGTCGTCGCAGTCGGGGATTCATGTATCTAGGGTTTCTGATGCTGCTCTCTGCTGCCGTTGCTTGAATAGTAGCAGTAGTGGTGGCGATAGGTCGGATTCGGGCGAGGACTCGGGGAGGTGGGATTTTGGTATCCAGGAGACGATTAGGAAGGCCATCAAGCGGTTTGATGATTACTTTAGTTCGTTTAGGGATCAGAGAGTGGAGGGGAGTGTGGTGGCGGCGGAGAAGGGGGGAGAAGAGGAGGAGGAGTGGGATTGGGAGCGATGGAGGAAGCATTTCGTCGACGTTGACGAGCTGGAGCGCATTGTCTCGATTTTGAAGGTGTTCTATTAATTCAATTTTATCAGATTTTTTAGAGATGTGATGTTTGGAAGCTGTTCTATTGGTAAATTTAGTTGTTTTAAGTAGGAAGTTATTGAATATTGGTATGTAGCGAATTAATTCTAGAGTGATGATTGTGATTGCTCGACCTGTTCTGCTTTATTATACTCAAAGTGCAGAAAGTAGGTTGTCATGTTCCAATATATCTTATTCTTTTTTTCCCCTATCGCAAAGATGAATGGCAGGTTAAATATACTAACAAAGGCAAGAAATATGTTTACTACTTGGAGATGGAGGAGCTCATGGGCTCCTTTAAAAATTCAAATGCCGCATCAATGCTACTTTCTGAAAACTACCCTTTGTCTAACTAAGCACTACCGTAGCCACTAACATGGTTATAACCTCAACAGTCTCAGCTAGCAAGTGCAATTGAGAGAGAGGATTATGAGGAAGCTGCTAGGATTAAAGTTGCAATTGCAGCTGCTGCTACAAATGATACTGTTGGAAAAGTAATGTCCCATCTGAAGGTAGGAATTATATGTTGTTATTCGCAGACGCATATATGCTTGTTACTTCTGCATCTCCATGCACTCCACGTGTTGTAAGTTTTGTTATACCCCTATTCCTTTATGACTTTATAGGTGCCTACCTATTATCTAACTAATCTGACATTTTTTTATCTAAGAGCAGAAATTTGTGAATGAAGAGCGTTATGGGGATGCAGCACTCTTGCGTGATTATGCTGGTGCCGGATTGGTGAGTTAGCTAAAAGTTTTCAGTATGGTGTAAATGCACATGTCATGGCCATTGTCTATAGATGCTAATGGTTGACTATTGATCTAGACTAAAACACCATTTGTCTTTTGCTATTTTTCTCTTTGTCAGGTATTACTAATCTCTGACAGCTTGCTATATTTCAACTGATATACTGGCTACAACATGGCCTTTTCCATTAGAACAATTTGTCAGAGATTTCATTTACAAAGCTCATGCAATTCTGTTGAATATGTTAGAGGACTTGATTTCAGATTTGTCCTGTCACCTTTCTTACCAAAAGCACATGAATTAGAAAGAAAATGGTGGAGACAATAGGATGCCAGCATAATTCTGATTCAAAACATTGCTTGTTAAAATATTTGTGACTTTTCAGTATTTTGGTTTAGTTTTTGAGGTTTGTTTTCCAAACCTGGCATTCAGGTTGGATGGTGGGCTGGAATTTCAGAAGACGCTGATGATCCTTATGGTCGTATTATTCATATAAGTGCTGAGTATGGCAGATATATTGCTAGAAGTTACAGTCCCAGGTAAATTACTTCCGCTGCTTTGAGTTTTAATTTTAGTTCAACCTGCATAGGAATTTATCGCTAGTCGTGTTTAGCATACCTTCTTTGTATTTTCAAACACTATGTGGAGGAATTGGAAATCGCAAGTTTGGTCATAAAATGAGGTGCAACGAAATACATTGGTATAGTTTTACACTGTGATTTTTGCTGGGTCACTTTGATGTTGCGTATATAATTGCGTAATCTATTACATGCTTTTCATTTCTGTATTATGTCGAGGTTTAATAAAAAGGACTGCATCTATATCTACGAATTTATGTGCATTAGTTGTTGAATATTCTGCTTTTTGATTTGGCATCAAGTGATATTATGTCATAGAAGGATTTGCCAGAGCTTTCCTCGGGAGTGTGATTCTTTCCATCTTAAACTTCTACTGCTTTCTTTTGATTTAGAGCAGGATTCACGACGTTGATTAATTTTCTGTCTCTCTGCGTTTCTCGGCAGGCAGCTTGCCACATCTTCAGATGGTGCCCCCTTGTTTGAAGTATATCTTACAGACAATAACAAGGGTTATTATAAGCAGCAGGTATATTCCATTTTCCCTCATAAATCTGTTTCTATGGTTTCAGTATGTGCACCTGTTATTGGTTTAAGTTTGGTCGATGGTTTCTTGAATGTGTAACATGGTTTTCTTGTCTCTTGCTGCTCATGTTGATGCTATTACTTCCATTTGGTGAATGGCAAAGTTGTTGTTTTAACAACATATTTCTGAGGGGAAATTTTGATCAATATGGTTGTATTAGGAAAATTCTTCATCTGCTTGCTGTTTTCACCCATAAGCATTGTGAAATGCTGGGTAATTTCCTATGCTCTTGGTGATTGATCCTCCATATAGCACATTTAAACTTTTGCTCTTCTTATTTGGATGAAAGCCCAAAGCTGAAGTTTGCTGTCTGGATATTTTTTCATTACGTATGTAAATTTATTAGGAATGGGAACACTTTCATGTATATATTCATTACAGGACCTGCTTGACTCCTTTAGCTGCAGAGAATCTGTATAATATGTTTTCACTAAATGGAGGATTTTTGGGTCCCTTGATTTTTAGGCTGTTTACTTAAAGCGAAAAGGAGTTCCCCAAGATCTTTACGTTCCATCCTTGAAGTCATCAGGGAGTTCCAGAAGCATAGACTCTCTTGATGCAAGAGACAACAAAAGTAAGCTGTTTGATATAAGGCCTGAAGATACAGAGGATGGTGAAGACAGGGATGATGATTCTAGTTTTGATAATGTCTTGCGCGACATGATTCCTGGTGTGAAAGTAAAGGTTGTGAAAGTAACAGGCCCCGAGAAGGTGGACAGGGATCTAATATCGAAGGTAATTGAACAGATAATAGATGAAGACGAGGAAGAAAAGGATTATGACTTAGAAAATGTAGATGCTGAAGATGAAGTTAAAAGTGAAAATGATGAGGAGCACAATGACATCGAACTGGATTCTAGCAATGGAATAACTGAGGAAGATGAACAAAACCAAATTGCAGTAGAGGTCGTTGTTGGTGATCGATTCATCCAGAAAATTTCCCGTGGTGCTCATGTCAAAGACCTGCTTCGCGTCCCAGCAAGGCTAGAGAAAAAGGACAGGTTATCATTTACGATTACTGTAGAGGAAGATGTCAACGAGTATCTGTCTGGTGGTGATGGACAGTCTGCACAAAAGAAAAGGTCTAAGCTTCAAAGTCAGCGCAGCATTGACCATGTTATGCTTGATCTTATGAAGTCCATTGGTAAAGGGAAAATCCCCATGAAGGTTGGTTTGAATCCTTTATGCATGAAGGTCCATTTACTATTTGCAAGTGTTATTGTCAAGGTCAATCTATTTGGAAAATAATATCAAGTTCAAATATGCAGGTTCTTAGAGATGTTGGTGAACTAATAAATCTTACAATCAGTCAAGCTCGAAATCGTCAGCCACTCTCTGGGTCAACGACATTTAACCGCATTGATGTATCAACATCTTCAGATCCACTAGATGGTGATTAATTTTATTTTTCAACTTTTTTTATAATGGTGCTTGGATGGGTATACTGCTCACTGTTTTGCCACAGTCACTGATGTTTATATGCTGTTCGATGCTCATCTATTCATTTACCAGGACTATATATTGGCGCACATGGGCTTTACACTTCAGAGGTTATTCATTTGAAGCGTAGATTTGGTCAGTGGAAAGAGGACGGAAGCACAAAGAAGGCATCAAAACTTAAATTTTATGAGTATGTTGAAGCTGTTAAGTTAACTGGAGATGCTTATGTTCCAGCTGGCCAGGTAATTCACTCATTTACATATGCTTATGCTGTTAAACCATGCATGGCATGTAATACCTGTTTGTATCAATAAAAGATATTGAGAGATGGGGTTCTTTTTATGACTGGTGATTGCCAATAAGCTCAATATCTCCCACCAAAATAACAATCCAATAATACCACTTACCATAAATAGCTCAACGTGGAGGCATACTCATCCACCAGCATACCTACGTAATTCATATAGCTTGATTTGAATATATCACATGGCCAACTTGCATATTCAGATTTTAGCACGAACTGGTCAGTGACAAGATCTGGAAGCGCACTCTTCAGCTAACAACTTGATGCTTAGTTCACGGAACTTGATCAAATATTGTATCATATGATCAGCTGGCATTATTTTAGCATGAATTATGTCGTCCAAAATTTATTTTATAGTATTGAGGATGATAGAGCCATAACGAGATAGAGATGGGATTCTGTTCAACTGTCTCTAAGACATGTGCATAACGAGTAATGGCAATTTGTTACCGAATAGTTCAATCAACTATTATTAAATCTCCTTGGGTCCATGTCTATTCAGCAAAGTGTATCATCTGTTCATTTGCAGGTTGCATTCCGTGCAAAAGTTGGGAAAAGATATCAGCTTCCACATAAAGGGATTATCCCTGAAGAATTTGGGGTGGTATGCTTTCTAATGATACAATGGATTGCATATGAATAATTCTTTCTTTTCCTGTCTGCTTATCTTCAGTTGCATCACGATGCAGATTGCTCGATATAGAGGACAGGGAAGATTGGCTGAGCCTGGATTTCAGGATCCGCGATGGGTTGATGGTGAACTTGTAATATTGGATGGAAAGGTTCAAATTTCTAAATAACTTGCACAGTTTTTCTGGTTGAGGATGTGCACTTTTTTCTTTTTTTGGATGGTTTGCCAATCAGCTTTTAGGGTCACTCATTGGTGCCTTTTTGAACCAATTTGTGCAGTACATCAAAGGCGGGCCAGTTGTCGGTTTTGTTTATTGGGCCCCTGAGTATCACTTGGTATTCTTCCATCGACTGAGGCTGCTTGATTGAGTTCTTCATGTACATCAAGTTTCAGATATTCCTTGTCTTATTTTTACTTAGGTAAGTTCCGTTTGCTCCATAGTTGTTGGTTCATGATTTTAAGTTGCCTGAAACATTGGGATTTTGTGCTGTATCAGCATGGATTGTTAAATGAGTGATCATTTAATGGACCGGTAGATTATTTGATTTCCAATTGAAAGGCCCAACTTAGTTAAATAGCAATTACAATAATTTTCTGTTCAGTGGCAAACTTAAAGAACAAATATCATGACTTGCATCTTCATGCACAGTATTGTGGCGCAAAAAATTGAACTTTAATTCAGCCAAAGGACACACCCACTTAGTTTTGCATCTTTATACACAGTATTGTGGTGCAAAAAACAGATTTTTATTCGGTCAAAGGACATGCCAACTCAGTTTCTTGGACAAGGGAATTGGTCAACTTATTATTAGATATTTCTTTTGGGCAACCAGAGGAGGACTCTTTTCTGTGATGATCTATGTAGCTTAATATAATAGGTCATCTACTTTCAAGTACTGATGCTTTCCTGTGTCTCCCTTTGCAGCTGAGGCGATAATCGGGTCCTGAACTTCTTTTTCATGAAACCGAAGCTGGAAATTTTCAGCTATGTCATGCCAAGCCATGCATGACTGACTTATTTGCTATTAGCACAAATAACCATCAGGAATTCATGAAACTAACCACCAAAATTTTGAGTTGTAATGGTTACTGGATGACAGGCTCATCTAACAAACGCGTGGTCTGCCCCTCGCTATATTTTTCCCCAGAATGTATATATCATCTGCTATATTTTGTACATATTTCCGCTGCTGAATCTCTCGTCATTCAACAATAAACAGTTTCTATAACCTTGTGTATATATGGGAAAGTTCCATTCCAAGATAGGAAATGTTCCAATCCTTCTCTCTGCATCGTAGTTTAACTTCTAAGCTGAATATTGTCTAATAATTCTTGAATCCAGTTCCACAGTTTGGGTTTATTCATCACACATAACTAAACAGCAGCATACATTGATTTCATGATCCTGAGAATGACCACGAAATGTTAAGCTATGTATTTTGCAGGTACTGGTATCTCATGCCTTCCCTGGAGCATGAAACATTACTTCTCTCGCGATCTTGGCACCTCTTCCCTTAGCCATGTAGAGCCCCATATGGTGCATCAGCTCCTGCCATGACATGATGAACATTAGATGACGCAAGAGATTGAGTTCATGATCTATATTTTTGAGGTTTTTCATATGTTCATCAGAGCAAATGAGAGTAATACCTGGGGATGAGCTAAAAGGTCTTTGCTATTTATTGCCATCGAAACTGGGAAATCAAACGTAGCACAGCCTCTGGAGTACACCACCACATCCTCAAGAGGGTCGAGAAAACCACGGTTCTTAGCGGACAATGTGGAGCAAACAAAGTCCAGCACGCATATGTCTGTGCAGATACCTACGACCAACAACTGTACATAATTCATCCCAGTCAGTGCCATTAATGACGGCAATCACATTGAAGTATCAAAAATCAATGAGTACTCACAACTCGTATCTTGTTGTTCTTCACCCAGTCAACAAAGGCATTGGAACCATCCTCCTGAATCGAACCAATGAACCCATCGTAGCAATCCTTGCGCTTGATTGTCACATTTGGCTCCTCTTCTATCCACCTCAGAGCTGCAGACAAAGCAGAGAAACAAACCTATTCGTCTCATTCTTACCAGTTCAGACACTATTATCGGTGTGAACATGTTACCTACCTGGAACAAGGTTTGATTCATCGGTTCCAGTGATACAGTGTGCAGGATAGGGATGCTCGAGTTTTCCAGGGTGGTGCGAGTCGAGAAATGCAAGCACAGGCCATTTGTTGTCACAGAACAGTTTTGCAAGTTTTGCTGATTCTTCAATCATCTGAGTGATCTGCCTGTTGGGTTCCCTTGGGGCCTGAAAATGACCATACAACGTCAACATATGCTACAAACAAGCCAAAGACAACAGCATAAATCTTACACTAAATCTTGAGCAACTGAAAAGTGTTTTGTTACCAGGCTGCCCGATCCAACGGTGCAGAAGCCATTGATGATGTCCACGAGAACTAAACCGGCCGGAGAAAAAATCGTTACTGTTTCCTCCTCGAATGGAATTTCATTTTTCAGAACATCCACTGTTTGTAGTACCATTTTCTCTTCTTCTTTCCCCTCAAAACACAATAATTCTTGAATGGAAGAATCCAAGAAAGACAGATTATCGCATAATGCTGAATGGAACGTGTCCCTCTCCAACGCTATAGATAGAGACTATGGAGACGCTAAGGCGGTCCAAGCATATCGTGAGCTCAATTGGTAAGAATAGTCAAAGTTGTGTCATTGGCCCTATATAGTAACATAAAATTACATTTTCAGAAGCAATTTATAATCTTCAAGGCACAGTTTCCTCAATAATGAAGTGGTGATCACTATCCCAGTGAGCGTAGGGTCAAAAAGCAACCTAATAGTGACAAAATTGAGAGTGAGTGAGGGGCAAGAAGCAAGATGATGCTAAAAGTCTAGAATGAAGAATGAAATATGGACACGGCAGAAGATACTAATAAGATAGATATTTGTTCTTGCTATTCACATAATGGATATCCAATTGGAACTGCATTCCCACTAGCTGTAAATGAGTAGATGAGGTCTTCAAATTGACCAAATCCTCCTCATCTTCACTATATTTGTATGTAGAACCATTTTCTTGTGAAATACCTCTTTAATCTAAACCATCATCCATCATTTCCAATCTCCTATTTTCACAAAATGCAATACCACAAGTTTACACTTTTTCTTTTTCCTCTTCAAATAAATTACATCTATATTTTTTCCGATTATGTTTAGTTATAAACAAATGCTTCCTATTTTTTACAAAATGGTAAATTACAGAAATTTTTCCTAAAATTTGATATAATTACGAATACTTTTTTAATAAAATTATAAGCACATCTTGGTATTGTGATTTTAATTTATATTCTCCAAGGCAAAGATATATGCAAGTACTCTTTGAAACAAATTGCATTGACACCCATATTTATAAGTTTACAAAAGACAGAATTTTATGTAATTAGAGTTACGGACAAGAGTTATAATGTACCTTTTTTCCCCCTTTTATTAAGGATCAGTATGGTATGCGCATTTTGTTTGACTTGAATCGTGAAAAAGAAACAGAATCAAGAAAGATGCAACCAAACGGGAATGGTTTTGTCTCCTCGGAAGAGAATAGAGATGATCAATTACGGATGATGGATTACTGAAATAAATTCAAGATTAATTTGGAAAATAAATAAGAAATTGAAAGAAAAAAGAAGAAAATTGGACCCTCTCCTTCTGCAACTCACGCCCATACCCCTCAAAATTCCGCTGCTTGTATGATTCACATCTTTCTAATCTCCTTCTACTCTCTCTTCATCCTCTTCCTCCCCACTTGTAATCTGTTGAAAACAAGAACCCAGTAACACACACAACACGCACTCCTCACTTTTATATATGTATGTATGTATATATATATGGAGTATAGTACTGAACTCAAGTAGGAAAGAGTTATGGAAAGTTCCCTTCTTTTTCCACCAGTGAAGCGTCCTATCTACACCACTTCCACCACTATGCACGAACCCAACACCAATAATACCACCCACCTTCCTACTTCCGCCGCCTCCCGCCGCTCTAAGCCCCCACAACCGCCGCTTTCTGTCCCTTCAGGCCATATAGCCTTCCGCCTGCTTTGTCATGCGTCCCGCATCGGTGGGCTCATCGGAAGATCCGGTTCCATCATCAAGCAACTTCAGCAACTCACCAACTGCAAAATCCGGGTCGAAGACCCGACCGACTCCAGTGACCACAGGGTTATCAGCGTTGTTGCCTCGCCAGCTATTATTCACAAGATTAAAATTTCTGCGGCTGCAGCGAAAGAAGAGGAAGAAGAGGCCAGTGAAGGTATTGGTGATTATGGGAATGAGGAGTGGTTTGATGTGTCGGCGGCTCAGGCCGGGATAGTGAGGGTGTTTGAGAGGGTGGTGGAGGTGACAGCTGAGGGGGATGATGTGGCCGCGATTGATGGAGTGGTTTCTTGCAGGCTGTTGGTGTGGAAGAATCAGGGAGGGGCGGTTATAGGGAAAGGTGGGAAGGTGGTCGAGAAAATTAGGAAGGATACGGGATGCAGAATTAAGGTTTTGACTGTCGAAGGCTCGTTGCCCACGGATGAAATCGTGGAGGTGCGGAGGTTTCTTACTTTGTTGTAATTATTCTGAGTTTGGTCTTTATTTTACAATGTTGGTTTGATTTTGTGTGTTCTTTAATCCGAGTTGTTCTTACTGGTTATGACTATGTTAGACGAGTCCTGCATTTGATGTTTCTGTAAATTTGAATTATGGTTCGTCTTAATGAATAAAGATTGGATTTATACATTTATTTACTATTGCCTATTTAAGTATTAGGTGTTGGATTTTGGGGGATGTGCATCTATATATATATGGAAGTAGAAAGTGTACAGGAATGAAGGATGGTTGTGCCTGGTCGATCTTTCTGTTTATAGATTAGAACCAAGATTATGGGAGAGCAAGATATGCAGTTGAGGAGATTCTTCAATTGGGTTTCTTGTACTCAGCAGTGAGAGTGGCAAGTTCTAGTCAGTAAATTTAATCTGCCATTGACTTCGGCCATAATTAAATAATGATTCACTTCATTGCAGATTGAAGGTAATGTTCTGGCAGTTAAGAAAGCACTTGTTGCCGTCACTGGTCGCCTTCAAGAATTTCCACCACTTGACAGAACAAGAACTTTTGGGACAAGACCACTTGAGACAGAGTCTGTACCTATTCCATCTGTGGATCTTCCCCTGCAGCGGGCTCCAATACTCCCACAGATGCCTTCAAACTCTGCAAATCATGCCTCAGGAGTTGGTCCTTCATCTTTAGAATCTGAGAAAGCTTCCAATATGGACTATAGAACACCACAACAAGAAATAGTTTTTAAGATACTCTGCCTCAATGAACGAGTTGGTGGCATTATTGGCAAGGGAGGATCCATAGTCAAGGCTCTTCAAACTGAAACTGGTGCTTCTATAAGCATCGGGCCAACTGTAGCTGAGTGCGATGAACGGTTGATAACCATTACTGCAATGGAGGTAATTGGTTTGCATTCAATTGCGATCGTTGGTTTATATGCATGAGTTGATATTTGCTGTTTTTATGGCCATTTTTTCGTAGGGTGTAGATTCCCAATACTCGCCTGCGCAAAATGCTGCTGTTCTTGTGTTCAATAGGTCTATGGAGGCTGGTCTTGTGAACGGAATGGATTCAGATGCAAAAGGATCGCTTGTATCAGCTCGAGTTGTGGTACCATCAAACCAGGTTGGCTGTTTGTTGGGAAAAGGAGGTGCAATAATTTCAGAGATGAGAAAGGTGACTGGTGCTGCACTAAGGATATTTGGGGGCAACCAAGTTCCGAAGTGTGCCTCAGAAAATGATGAAATTCTACAGGTACTATAGTTTTAAATGATCAATAAATCTCCGGGAGCAATTGCACAGACCTTTTCCAAACCAAGGAATTATTTTTTCTAAGTTACCTACATTCCTACATGTACAGTTTACCAGGATTTGTTGATGGGTGATTTTTATGTATAGGTGCATGCAGTTGATCTGATGGGCATTCACAAAGTTAGAAATGGTTGTATTTTGTATTTTCACGGTGGTTTTATTCAAGTAAAAACAGCTGTAAAGTTTTTCAGTGATGATTTGTATCATACCCTTAAGCTTTCCACTTGATCACATTCATTCTGTTGTCATTATAAGAACTCATTTTGTTGATTCTTTGTCTGGAGCATGGAACAAGAAAATAGATGGAAAAGGAAGTAAACTGAAACCTTCTGGTGTAATCTGGACAACATGCTTATGAGTTGTTAAGCTAAAACCTCATGGGTTTGATGTATCAGCACCTATCCATACTCTATTATGCTTTCCTACGTTAAAAATTGTCCCTTAAACATCTTCCACAATCATATTGTCAGGGACCTTGGTGAAACAGACTTATCATTTTGCTCACATAAGATAATGATCATTCATTGATTAGCATATGTTGTCCAAATATTCTGGCATACTTTCCCAAATTGGCCAAATTTACTGAAAGCAAGTATTTCGAATGGTTGCTTTTATGTTCTTATGGCCTTCGTAGTTCAACTAAAGTTTGGGATGAAGCAATGTACGACATAACTTTTGAGACTAGTACTGGTCCAAGTTGCCTCAAAGTAGATATCTTGCCTCTTACCAAAAGATTGCCATATAATGTGCTTTAATAGGTTATTGTTCTTTTCGCAGATTACAGGAGAGTTTCTAAATGTACAAGATGCTCTATATAAGGTGACTGACAGATTGCGAAGTAACATGTTCTCCATAAGAATGTCAACTGGAAGTGGCAATCGTAATTTTTCGAGGACCGAGAATAGTGCCTTTGGCAGAGTAAGGGATCCACCTCCATTTGGATCACAGTTCTCTGTAGGGGGCTCAGATAATCTCAACGATCTGAAGTCCTTGAGTGAGAGTATGGATCATCTTGGTATTTCCAATAATATAGATCAACCATCATCACCAAGTTCATTGACACCAACTGTAAGATCTAATCTTCACTTGGTACTTTTCTATGGTTTATATGAAGGGTTATGCTGATTCTCGGTGATGTATGGATGGTTCTGATTGCAGACAGTTTATGGAGTAAACCAGCGAAATGTTACAGATATTGGTGAAAGATCACCTTCAGTTATAAATGGTGTGGAACTTGGCAGGTTTGCACTTTGCACCAACCAGAACCCTGCAAACCCTGCTTATTATCTGCCACTGATGCACCATTAATATGTCTTAGGGGTACCCTTTTGTTTCATGTACTACTCTGATAGGAAATAAATAAAATTAAGGCTGATCAAAGTGGTAATGAAAAATAGAGTGTTTCCTAATTTCCTTAGTCATGTTTTGGCATTTGCTGATATTAGAGTTTTGATCTTTTTTTTTTTTAATCATTTTCTTTAATTCTTTTAAGGATAAGATAAATAAACCACAAAAGCTCGTAAAAGGTCACGAATCTTGATCACAAGGTATTGGACAGTTATGGAACCAACCGCTGAACTCCAATTATGTGTGGAAAAAATTGGCAAGACAGCACTATAATATTAATATTAATGGATGCCCTAAGGTGCTTTCAATCTTAACCTATTGCGATTTTTCTGCTCACTCTCCTACTCCAGCCCTGGCCCTTGTTCCTACTTTATGTGACTTAGGTTGTGAATTTAGTTTGTCTTTCTGATGTTAAGTTGTAATCTGGATCATGGTCCATCAAATAATGTTTATTAAGCGCTTCTAATCTGTACTGTTTGAAATCATTGTGATGGCTCCTCAAAAAGAAAGAAAAACATGTGGTAAATTTCGCATCTGTTACAATGACCTTTACTTAAATTAGCTCTTCTGGTTTCATAGCGTAATGAATAGGTTTGATGCCTTCGGATTGACATGGTTTGTTTCTATGCATATAAAAATTCAAATGTATATTAAATAAAGAAAAATATTCTCATACATTCTCTCTGTGTGTAGCAGTGGAAGCAGATCAGCTGTTGTGACAAACACGACAGTTGAGATTGTTGTCCCTGATAATGTGATTGGCTCCATTTACGGGGAGAATGGTAGCAATTTGTCTCGTCTGCGCCAGGTAATTTGGCTCCAGTTACTCTGCTGCATATTATGTTGTAACTTGGTTGTTGATGACCATAGATCTCTGGGTGTTGCGCTTGCCCATTAATAGTTAAAGTATTGTTTTTTCAACTCACTGCTAAAGATTTGTGGTTCTGGATAGGCTTATCTAGTTTCCTTTCTAAATCCGTGATTTATGTATTTAATACTCGGTATTAGTTCAAAATAAGTTGAAGTTGAACTTACCATTTTGTGGAAGAAAGATGAAGATTTGACAATATGTACACTCAAGAGGGGGCTGTGGCTTCAAACATGTAAACTTGAAGTAAACAATATATCTGTTTGTGCTTAAAACTTCTAGCTGTAAGAAACTCGTCAGAAATTCAGATTTCTTGCTCATCTTTTCATTTGTTATTTCTTAGTTCCTTGTTTTTGTCATTTATCTTTATCAAGTAATCACCTGATTTAATTTTCAGATTTTATTACCAACTGGGTCTTTTTGAACATGTGTTTATTTGTGTATCAGATATCTGGAGCCAAGGTCATAGTGCAAGAACCTCGTCCTGGAACAACACAGATAACTGTCGTTATATCTGGGACACCAGATGAAACACAAGCTGCCCAGAGCCTGCTCCAAGCATTCATGCTATCATGATGATATCATGTGGCTCTCTTAAGGATCTTTATATTTTTCCTTTCTTGGTAATTTTCTCAAAGAGGGACAGCCAGGAAAGCGCGATAATTTTGATTAGTAACTTAATTGTGTGACAGGCTATATATATATATGTAATCCAAAGTGATGATGACTGATTATTATAGATTAGGGTCCTGACCATCTTTTTCTGGCCTGGTGTACAGTCATATTTAGTTTGAGATGTTGAGCTGTTAACAACAGGACATCGAGACAAACAACATCAAATTTCATGACTTTGATATGTTCTCTTGTTAAACATCAAGTGCAGACTTTACCCATCTTTCCATGCAATTTAGCATGACACGAATAAGGCCATTTCAGTGTCTTTCATCTGAGTTTGTACGTTAGGTGATTGGAGATGGATATCAGTGTTCTACATCAACATTTATTTCATTCAAGGTAAAAAGGTTTCAGCAAAGGTAAGAAAGATATACAACTGGCGTCTGTGTACTTACACGATCCAGCAGGACTAAAGCCCAGCAAGAGGCAAAGCTCACCCCAGGAAGTTGGAAATACATCAAAAATTAATGCAACAAGCCTTCCCTAAATTGGACGTTTTGAACAATCCATTGTTCATCGAGATAAAATACAACATAGATTTCAATCCGCATAATACTTCCACACTGTAGTGCAACAAGTTTGCCCCTGAACTACCAGGAGGCTATTGCAGATATTCAGCTGCTTACAACTGCATCACTTGCTGTTGCTTCTGGTTTGAGAGTAATTTCGACATTATCATGGACTCCTTGCAACAGCAGTTCACCATCATATGTTACGATTTTACGCTTCTTTGCAGCACGTAGAGTTCCAACTAGAGCTTCAAAGATGTTTGCACACCTGTCATCGTTGAATAGGACACCAAATGTGACCTGCATAATCAAGACAGATGCCAAGTCAAGATCCCATCAGAAGATAAGCTCAGTGGGACACGTTCATCGTCTTATCTGCTACGGTGTAATCGGATGGAATAATCATACAGGACTCATAAACCAACAACAGTACGAATTCTTAAATCATTTAGAGTGTATAAGAGGAAAGGGAGTCTTCTACATTAAATGAATTATGTTCCTATTGTCATCTGATGCAGCTTTCCAAACTTCCAACACTTATTTCCGGTTTCTCAAATGTGATCGTCCATTGAACAAACACAAAAACAAGAAAGTAAAAGAGCAAAATATAATTTAGAGACTAAACCAATCATCCAGCAGCCGCATGATTGTTATGAAGCTTCTCCAACCAATTCGAACATATCCTACATGGGGTAATACTTACCAACTAGGCAATAGCCTCTCTCTAAATTCAATCCACAAAACTGTACTGCAGAATTTGAAGTAAAAATCTATAGAAATATCGCCTGGTGATCTTTCACAAATCTAAAAGTTTGACGGATAAATGATCATGCTTCATCAAGAAAGAACCAAATTTCTCTTTAATCTATATTCTTTCTGGATCTCATAATAACATCTACAGAATCACAAATACAAGAGGAATCATTATCTACTTGACACATACCAGCTTCTTTGGATAATGATCACCAATTGGTGGTAGCTGTGGTTAAGTGGTTACATATCTCCAATAACCTCAGTGTCTTTATTGGGTGGAAACTGAAAATTATGAAGACGAACACATGCATGTATCGGCTGTGTTTGATTCTAGTTTTTGTTGAACAGTTACAATATTTTCCAATTCCAATCAGAAAATATCATAGCTCGTGAGCTTGCCTTCGACACCAAGACACATGTATTGGAGTACACAAAATCCACCAAATAAGCAGTACAGGAGAAAAACACAGTTTCAGTAATTACAATTATAATGGGCGATTATGTAGACAATCAGTTGACAATGCAGCTAGCAACTAGAGGTCAAGTTGCACAAAAGCACTTTTTCATATATGTTCATTAACCAGGACAACAATCTGAAGTCAAGTTTTGAGCATCTTCACTAAAATGAAATCACTTATCAAAATCTGCTTTTCCCATGAGTTATCACTCCCGATCACATCACGATACGATGCGAAACATCTAAATCCACGTACTCACTAACAGAGTATGGATTGCTAACATTATTATTGCCAGACTAGCAAAACATTCTTGGATCCAAAAACTGAGCAAAGGGAACTTTTTTAAATTACAAATTAAAAAAAAAAAATAAAAAATTCAAGGTCCCAGCTGAAGAAAACATCCAGAAACAAGAGAATAATCAGAAAAAAAACAGCATGAACTAACTCACAATTCACATGGATCCGAATAAAAAAGAACAAGACGTAGATAATTCCCAGTCAAAATTGCAAGGCAATCGAGAATGTGAGAAGAAAGGACCTTGTAGGAGCCATCATCTTGGGGTTGGCCGAGACGCTTGATCTCTTCTTTGAGTCGCTCCACCTCTTCCCCCACATTCATGATTTCTGTTTGATGGATGCGATCTGTTTCTCTTCTCAGATAACTTTTCTTGGATATGATAATGAAAACCAGTTTTGCTTTTTTATAGCTCCCCTCCAAATTCTTATGCTTACAAATGTTATAATTATAATCAAATATCATTCACATTTTTTCCAAAATCAATAATACAATGGGTAAATTGAATTCTAATTTACCTACCCAAAAAGGCCGCACATCAATAATAAAAAAATAAATCAATTTACCTCCTCAATTTTTAAAAAATATGCAAAAAATAGCATTGTTAATTAGTTTTCTAAAACAATTACGATCGTTAATTTTTATAAAATAACAACATTCATATACACCCTTAACTCAAAGTTTTATTTTTCCACTCTGAATTTTTTATTTTATTTTGAATGGATTCGAGTTCGTATGTAATATAACGGTGAAAATATATTTTTTTTCATATACAATAATAAGTGTAAATGTGTATAAATAGTATATTGACCAAACTACTTATAATATATTGAGTATATAAATTAATTAATTATTTAATATTAAATATCAATAAAACATGATGTTGCTGTGTAAGGTAAGGAGTAACTTTGTTTGATGAAAAAGGGGTGATGGCATATCCCGTAAAATCTGCATAAAGCAGGGGCTATTTCCTTATAACACAAAAGTTTTGATAATAAAAGAAAAGAGAAAATTACGATTTTAGTTCCAAATTTGCATATTATTCTTATACTTTTTAAATTAATTAATTTTATTGCAAATTTTAAAAAAGAATATTACAAAAATTAGTTTTATCGTAAAAAAATTATAATATTTTTTTTGATATTTTTGGAATGTAAAATTAATATATTAACAATGAGATTGATTTTATAATATTTTTATAAAGTATGAAAATATTGCAAATCATCCAACATTTTGGACTTAAATTGTAATTTTCTGAAAAAGAAAAGAAAGGGGTAAAGTGTAAAATAAGAGCAGTTGTTAAGTCAGACAAATCCTCCACCTCCACCTCCAACTCCAACTCCAACTCCAATCCTATGTACGGACCACCACACGCCTCCATGAATGACACCACCACCGTACAGGCCCCCCGCCCCCTCAATCCACATATCGACGACAACGACGACGATGACGAGGATGTCGTTGAGTGCTCTAATGGGGAAGAATCCGTAGACAACCCCCCATCCCAGATCAGATATGACCTGCCGAACAACTCTCACTCGCCGCACGCGCTTCCTGCAACTGGTGTTATGGAGCCTGTCGACCCGGTTGCCTCTCATGCTCTATACCCCTCGGATATGGGCCCCGCTGCCGGGGAAGCTGGAGCCGACCAGCTCACGCTGTCGTTTCAGGGCGAGGTTTTTGTTTTCGACTCGGTTTCCCCAGAAAAGGTGTTTTTTTTTTTTTTTTGTTTTTTTTATATAAATGAATTTATGTGTCGCGGTGGAATTCTGTAATTCGAAGTGTTCTAAAAAAAAAGTGTTCTGCATTTGTATTTAGTTTAGCAGGTGATGTTTCTTGAGAATAATTGCCTTTGTAATTTTCTTTAATAATTGATGCAATTTCGTGTTTGTGTAGTCTTTTATGTCCGAGTTTAGATTAGCTGGTTTTGTTATTAGGCACAATTATATGTTTGTTGGTCAACTTGTGTGCCGATAGTGTAATCCATTTACCAACTCTTTTAAATTATCTGTTAAAAAAGTAGTTAAGTTGCACTTGTTCTAGTGGAAGGATTGGAAATTTTGAAGATTGTTGAGTTATTTTCCTATTTAAAAAGCTGAAGAAAGAAATGTATGCAGCCTTGCTAAGATCATTTCATGTTTGTTTATTGCGTTTTTTGCAAGGATTCATGAAGCAATAAAATGTTCCTTCTTTTTCTCATTTATATTTCAGGTTCAGGCAGTTTTATTACTGTTGGGTGGATATGAAGTACCCACTGGTGTTCCTAGTCCTGGGATGACTCCTCAAAACTATAGGGTATGCAGAAACTAGTTCAACCTTCAATAAATGAAATCTCTTGCTTAGCATGAAACTAGTTCAACCATCTCATTTTGCATCTGCTTCAATAGAATTTGGGTGATTATCCCGGGAAGTCGAGTCAACCACAACGGGCAGCCTCCTTAATCCGGTTTAGAGAAAAGAGGAAAGAGCGATGTTTTGATAAAAAAATTCGCTACACTGTTCGCAAGGAAGTTGCTTTGAGGTAGTAAAGAATTGAAATAGTCCGATAATGATGGATCATTTATTATTGCTCCACCTGCTCCACTGTTGCTTGTCTGCTATCTGACATGATGACAATCTATTTTGTTGCATGACTTCCAGTTGTTCAGTTTTTCATTGGATCGTTCGGTTCATCAGTTATTGATCCTTTTCCATTTACTATATATGCATTTACAGTTCCCCAGTATGATCTAAACATTCTGGGAAGTTTTTTGATTGCTTTGTCACTGGAATCCACTTGTTTCCAGCTAAAGGTTTAAAGCAGGGTTATAGAAATAAATGTCAGGAAGTTTTGATGATACCCTAAGTGGGGATGAAATGTGAGTAGATATGCGCATGCGTGCTTCTCCCTTTATCCCATTAGTTCAAATCAATGTTTTAGAATGAACACTGTTCCTTATTGTGGAAGAAAAATAAATGTGTGTGGGTCTCAGAACTTTAATGGGAGGAGGAATCCAAAATTTCAAAAGATTGTACATCAATCCTGGATTACTAGTATGGTGGTTTGTGCTTGTAGACAGTCCAATTTGTTACGTCTGGCTCTAGCATGAGGATATTGTTTAAGAATGTTTTTTAGCAAATTTATGCATTTCATCTCTGCTTTGATGCATCAATGTTGGGTACCTACATATCAACTTGTTCATCCCGAATTCATCTTTATTGTCATGCATATGCAATCTGCCAGAATGCAGCGTAAGAAAGGCCAGTTTACATCGTCAAAGTCGCTCCCTGAGGAACTTGGATCATCTTCTGCAGATTGGAATGGAAGTTCGGCCCAAGAAGAGCAGGAAACCTCGTGAGTACTAAGAGTTTGAATTTTTTTGGAATCTGTTATTTCTTAGCTGGTGAACCTGAGCACATGCTTTTGCTGCCTGCTAATTATTTTTCATAAACTTCCAACAGATGTAGGCATTGTGGGATTAGTTCAAAGTCCACTCCAATGATGCGACGTGGACCAGATGGGCCAAGAACTCTGTGCAACGCATGCGGTCTCAAGTGGGCCAACAAGGTGCGTCTGAATCATTATATAGGATGCTCCCTGCTTGTTTAGTTGGAGTAGCCTATATTTATACACAGACAAGGTTTGCTATTCTGGGAGGACATTTTCTATTAAGAAAGCACCCTGTAGGTTTCCTTGTTTACTATTTCGGACTAGATAGGTTTGCCCTCCTCAGGTTTGCATTAATGCCAGTACACGGAACCTTGGCTGAGGCAATCATCTAGGCAAATATTACTCTTCTACTTCAGACATATCATTCCTGTAGAATACTCGTCAATAGATTGGGGCCAATTTCAAGATAACTGTAGGATCAACTTTCTTCAAAATTGGAAACTTTTCAACCTCAAGCATTTTGGCTATTTCTTTGGCTGTATAACTGTGCTTCTCGGGAATCCTGCTTAAAGCATCTATACACCAATAAGTGTCCTTTTCATTTCCCTGGACAGCCCTTCATTGCTGCCCCCATTTTTGGGGTGGGGTGGGGTGGGGGCGGGTGGTCTCAATTCTGCAACTGGTTTTCCAGGGGGAGAGTGGATTGAAGAATCTTTTCAAATCTTTGGTTGCAAATCTATTTCTAGATCACCTCTCATTTTGTTTTCATTTTGTTTAGTGCAAGCTTCCACTTGAAGATTTCCTTTAACATATAAGTATTGCTGCTCTTATTTGTTAAAACTTTCCAATATGACAGGGAGTCCTGCGAGACCTTTCAAAACTCCCCATTGTTGAAGCCCAGCATCATGCTATGAAGGCTGGTGAAGTTGTAATATTTCACACAATTTTATTATTAAAATTTGTTATTAAGTAGTTTGGGTTTCAAATTTTTGGTGCTTATTGTTATTGGCTTTCTTTTTCCTTCTCAGATCAATAGTGAAACAAACAGCAAAGATACTCTTGCACCTTCTACCAACATCATCACATCTTCTACCGGTGAGAATTAATCCTTGACTACTGATGGCAAGTAAAAGATGGCTCCCTTCGGCCAATGCAGTTGCATACTTGCAATTGTGATTGAAATTTGGTTCTGATAAGTGGTAGCCTTGTCTTTCTTTCGTATATGAGAGAATGTACATATTCACTGCATTACTGGTTCGCATATATTTCTTCCCATATCCCTCTCTATCCCCGTTTATGTTGGAAGCAGATATGGAGATTTATGCTTCATTATCAAATGCCTGCTTAATCACTAACTGTATAAAAACCTCGAGAAAAGTTAGTGGAGTGTTGCAGAAGTTGCATTTGTGTTCTTTATCTGCCTCCCATTTTTCAGCACAAAAATTCCTGAATCATTACTATTACATTTGCATATTATATCAAAGCATACACGGATCATTGATTAAGAAGAAAATATGGACCATGAATTGTCAGATTACGCATGGTAATGTTATTTACAACAGCTCATTGGGCTGTTTTTGCGCCAAATGAGTAAATGAATAGAAAATGTACTAATTTGTTACATCATTCGCTCTAAACAATTTCCAAGTTTGTATTTATTGACAACCTGACTCTCTATCGACTTGCTTCAAAAGACACATCAGATGATATCTGAAATGTTTACACCGACGCCACGGAGACCAAAAACTGTGGCTTATCTTAGTATTTGACGACGTTTCGCCTCAACCAGAGATGATAGAGGACCATGTGAAATGCGTCATATTTTACAGGGGGTGAATTCCACCTGAACCGTTTCTGCACCTGGATTATTTAACACAAGTGAACTACTTTTACATTACTAACCCTTCAAACTAAAACTGAAGCACTAAGGAGACTTTACCTTGATAAGATTGCTATGCAACCTGCTGTACTCTTCACCTGCTTTTCCCCTCAAAATGTACTTCAAGTCGTAGACATCCTCCTCACTCAGTACAACAGAGAATTTCAGCCAATCAAGAACGTCGTTGAATGGCAACTCAAAGTAATCCGCCAATATTACTGCAGATAATATATTAAAACTTGCTCAATAGTACCATCATAAACATCCACCATGCAATCTTTTAATTTCAGATCCTTTCATCACAAGACTGCATGGTGTCTACAGTTGTATTTTTGTAAATACATTACCAGGCACACATCCGTAGCGAATAGCCATGATAATGCGATTGCTGGTGGCTCTTGAACCAACCGGGCAGATGCAGAATTTAGCCATAGACAATTTCCTCATTCCTCCAGCCGGGTAATAAGTACTATTCTGGATATCAAGCTCGTTGTCTCCCTGCCAATTGCTCACCAGCGTATTTCTCAGATCAGAATTGCAGGCTCCTTCCCAATAACCGAGTATCGTCCTGCCAAGTACCCCCACCATCATGTTTTAGTGTGTGTAAAATGGAGAATGCATGTTTCTTTTGTGGGATCTATTAGTACCAACACGAACTAGTATGGTAATAATGTTACCTCTTGTACAAGTCGTTTCGTCGGACAGGTTCTTTGAGTGGCTGCATCACTAAGGGAAGTGAAACATCTTTATGAGGAATGAAGCCAGAATCATAAGTGGGAGAGCAGACGACCCGAATTGAGTTCTTGACCAGATGAGGGACCAATTCTGTGACTCGTACATCAACATCATGGCAAGTAACAAAGAAGTGATCCGCCCCCATAGTTCTGGTCCAGTAGGGGTACTTGGCGATTAAGCCCTCTACGTATTTTTGAACAATTGATGCCATCTCCTCATAAGATGATACCTGAATACCATTAAAAACGAAACAATAGTGTACTAAACTCCAATCCATTATAACAGCAAATTCTTCTCATATTCAGAATTAAAAGCATTTCAATTCTCTATTTCAAATTTTCTTTCGTCTTTGTGTTCACTGGTAATTGGCAACCAAAAAGAATCTAGAAAACGAAAAGACTAAGCAAATAAAAGAAGAACGTCAAATGATACTATCAAACGTTGCTGCTACAACGTTACTGTGAAATCTCAAATAGTTACATTAGGTTGCCGCAAATGTCTATTCTGGAACCATCCTCCTATGCAAGAACAAACATCATAGTACTAGTAAACTGGATTAAGACCACCACCACTAAGTTCTATAAAAACTTTGTAAAAATTAATGACTCTTGGAAGCATAAGAAAGGTAAATGAGAATGGCAGCCATCAAAACAGGGAAAATGAAGAGCAGGGACAATGGTGGGGGTTGAACCGGGCCGGGCCCCATTCCGAGCGGCAGAAAGATCAGAAGCATCACTATGCACAGCATTGCCACCACGGAACCCACTCCCCATCCGCCGTATTCCGCCTCCGCCCGCCGCATTTTCCACTCCAGAATATATATATATATATATATATATATATATATATACTGTATGTATGTCTTCTGTTCTTGTGCTTTCAGAGTAAATTTGATGTCTCACTTTCAAGAAACGTATACAGTATTTATACGTACATTCTGCATGGTGTCTTTTCGCAGAATGTACACAACTTTTCGTGGACAGATAGATGCTGTTTGATGTACAACGTTTGGACTTAATAAATTATTTTCTGTTTCTGGGCAATTATATATAAATGAGAAACTGTATATAAAGAGACTGAAAAACCTTTTGGTGCATTTTGTGGCAAGAAATGGGGATGAAGAAGAGATGGGCCTGTTCAGGATCATCTGTCAGAAACGAGCTTTCTCTGATATTCTTGAAGAAATAGCCTTCACTCGCATACTTTCCAGAAATCGTTTGATAATTCGTGTAATTCTCATCTTTATACTCATCTGGGTACACATAAATCTTGAATTTCCTCTCCATTTCTGCGTAATCCATCCGAAAGACCTCCGCTGAACGGTAAACGTCGCCGTCAATCTTGTCAACCTCCACACTTGCAATAATCTTACATAAACCCATAAAATGAGGAAAAGAAGATTTCAAGAAGTTGAAAAAAGAGTGAAAAGAACTACGAGAGAAAAAAACAAAAAAGGGATATAAAAGAAATTACTCTGTCAAACTGTTGATACATGAAACGAGTAATGGAGAAAAGGATTATGGTGGCCGCCGGGGAAATGGTGAGAAGACCGATGAAGATCCGTCTGAGTCGTAGTGAGCGAAGTACACGGAGAATGTTCACCATTGTTGATGGTGAGAGAAAAAGCAAAGAAGTCTTCTCTTTCTGGGTGTATAGAAGAACTGAGATGGGCTTTCTCAAGGATGAAAGGGAGAGGGTTTAAAGACAAACTTTGGAGTAACAGCTTCTTGGCGGTTAAGTTAGTTAACATCGCCCAGCGCGTGTTGATGGGCTTCAATCCAATGAATATTTACTGCTGCAACATATTGAAAGATGTTAGATATAGAAACATATTTCCTTCTATTTACTTATTGCTTTATTTTTTTACACTCATGCATCCAACGCACACCTGAGGATTAAACATGAAACCTACCGTAAAAAAGTCTTGTGTTCGAATTATTGGATTGTTGCTCTAGGGAGAGGCACGTATATGCGAGTTAGTGATGAGAGTTGAGGAATGCATTTGAACCCCATATCAAAGTTCTTGTTTTTGTTCATGATTTGGTATCCACGTCAAAGTACATGTCTGTTTGATCTTTAAAGTAGTGAGGAAGAACAACCTTTCATGGATTCTTGGAACAATCTTCTGGATGGAACAGTAGTTTCTTCTTCTGAGTATCATAGATGAACGTCTGATTTGTCTGCTGATGAGCTCCAATTATCGATTTACGTTTAGAACTTATCATGGCAAGACAAAAGTACTCAATAGATTTAGGTAACTTAGACTTCTTGGCAACTTCGAACCCCCCCTGAGACCTTATAACAAGGCCACCATTTGATCCCTGAAAATGGAAGGTAATGTCAGGGAGATCCTTGAACCCTTCTGGCTTTCGTCGTTCATAGCAAAGTTCTAGACCTAAATAACCAGTTTTCCTATGCAAGTTCTTGTTCGTGGAGAAGTAGTTCTCTAGCCCTTCTTTCAGTTTGTTATAAGCAGGTTTGATGATACGTGAATATGGTATGCCAGAGTCTATTATGCAACCACCCTTAGGGCCATTAGCCCCATTGATCTTTAATGCAAAGACATCTGTGCTGATATTTAGTCTTTTCCTGTTGATGCTGATGCCTTGGAGCCCCACATAATAAGTCCCGATGCCCTTTATCGTTGTGATCGTCGTGCTGCTTGCTTTCCGCCCCTGAACAATGTCATCACCGAATATTAGGTATGTCTTCGGCCTTATTTTGGTGAAGAAGTTAACAACTGGAAGGCAGTATGAAAATCTTCCATGAGTTTTGTCAATTTGACTCACAAATGAGTAGTTATCCCATCCTAAACCCATAATTCCTGCAACCCTGTTGTTCTTGTACTCACCATAGTCCATATTGTTTACCAACCCACATCCAAAGATGAAATCTTGGACAATTTTTATAGTACCCACGTTGAATTTGAGATGAAGGGTTTCTTTCGCGGTGATCCCAGAAGTGTTGGAGCCATCTCCATAGACTATATAGTAAAGTATAGGGTTTTTGTTCTCATCAAGAATAGGGCGAAAAGATGTGGAGTTGTTCCTTGGAAAGGGCTTTGGTTTCTGTTTGAAACACTTCTTACAACCTTGACATTGCATCCATGTGTAACGGCTACCGGTATCCATATCAAGGTAGTACTCTTTGAATGAGGGTTTGGTTTTGAATGTTCCAATCCCAATTTTCACAATGTAAATAAACTCTTGCAGATCAACGAGGGGCCGTGCATTCTCAAGGAATCTATGCTCTTCGGTGCTGTTCTTGGAGACTGTTGGGGGAAACTGTCAAAGTACTTAGTGCGAAGAATTGATTGAGATACTAACCTTTGTATCCTCTTTTCATAAGAGAAATTCTGGGAAGAATATGATTCTTCGAAGTTGTGGTGGATTAATTCCAGAGTTAAGCCACTGGAGTTGCCAAGGATATTATTCAGCAGTAGTAATGAAGTAGACAGAGACAACATTAGAACTTTTGCCATAGCTATGGCCTATGTAAATATGTTAAAGACTCCATTGTCTCAATTCAAGTGCTATATAGGGGAAAGGAGAGTTGGCTATTAATGAAATATTTCCTATTCAAGCATGAGCTTTGTGTCACATAAATGAAGGATCGATAAGAGATATACATGATGCTTAAATGTATACTACAACTACTTATCCCACTTTGGACGGGTATCCAATGATGAAAGAAGGGAAATTAATAGCTGCTTCAAGTTGATAGAAAAACTAACCATATTCTTTAAAGTGCATTTCTGGTAATAATTCTGAACAGAACTACACAGATTAGGCTCTTTACACATTCATTTTACTGCTCAGGAATGAACGGTATGGCATAAGCAGAATACATCATGACATCTTCAGTTGGGCAAAAGGCTTTTGCCCGGTAATAGGGAGATGAAGGGGAGCATAAAAATCCATGAAACCAAGTCGGCACTCAAATGAGAAATTTCACTCGCAGATTAACCAAAACGCCATTAACACATCATTAAATGGATCTGTTATATAGAAGAACGTATAGAGTTTTAGAAAGAGGAAAATTGCACACTTTATACAAGTGTTGAATCAAAACTTATCATAAAAATTACACTTCAAACTCTCTGACATGCTATACTAAGGCCCCTGCTCAAAAGAGAGGATATAGTTGCCTAAGCAGCTGCATGTATTTGCTACAGCAGGATTAAGGATTCCAAACACTGACAACGGAGGGAAGCTCCTAGTCTTATTGGAGCTCTTACAAGCAATATATATTCATCGCCACCAAAAGATTAAGGAGAAATTGTTCAATTTTACTACCATCTCCATTTAATAGAAAGAATGCCAACTCTCTACCGCACTTGATCCACAAAAGGACTCCATGAGAATACTGGATAGGGAGTCATCCAACGAATGCGTCCATGATAGAACTTAGTCCAAGGGATTCCTGAAATTATATATCAATGGAGGGATAAAGACCAGAGATAGAATTACGTCCACCACCATTAGTATCTGCGTACAATGGTGAGTGCAGCTCCCCGGAATGTGAAGACTTGCGTGGCTTCGAGGTTTTGGGGGAAGCGCTATATGATTCAGTTGAACCACTACTGGTGTTGTACAAAGATGAGGTTGGAAGCCCATGAATCTTTGGCAAGCCTGTTGGGTCCGTACCCATGCTGTACCCTCTCTCAACAGTCTCAGCTTCAAGAGGCAGTTCATCCAGCGTCTACATGAAAAAAACAACATTTCATGTTAGCAAGTAGAAAACTTTTCCAGCTACAGCTGCCAGGAAGAATCTCAGACATGAATGTGCAAGGAAAAAAAGGTTGCATCTCGAAGACAAATTCTTTGACCAGGAAAAATTGGGGAAAAAAGAGAGACATACTTCTGAATCAAACAAATCCAATAGTTTCAGGTTTTCTGCCAAAATAAGTTTCTAGATGCTACGTTGTTTGATCAACCTTCAGATTTGCTTGAGAAAATACATCTCCACTAACAACCAGGAAAAATGGGCCATGCTAGAGAGATACAAACACACTAAAAATTCAAGGTCTCATTTTCCACTGAGCACTTACCCGGAAAGCCTGCTGCAGGACCCGAAGTGTATCACGGGTACGCTTTCTCTTCATGGATACCTCATCTGGTTCCTGCAACATCTCTTCGAACAAGTTGTCTCTGCTCAATACATAACAAATACAAGAATCACATTTTGAACACAGGCGCATATGTAATGCACTTCAGCTAGGCTGTTGCTGAAACCCATCTTTCAGACAGGGAAAAAGACTCCATCAATAAGCAACAACACCAGTTACAGAAAGTGCCCAACAGAGGGGGTAAACATATTTGCCTCAGGATAGATAAAACACATTAGAAACTTTATGTACCACATGATTTCATTCTAATATTATGAAGTATGATGAGAAAGAAAAGGGGAAAAACTTGTAAACTTTCCCATTACCTTGTCTTGTTCTAGAGAAGAAATGGTAACAAAGTGCAAAACATGGCGCCAATTGAGTACTCAATCTAGCATCTACATTTGTTTTGGTTAAAAATGTTTTGCTTTCATTGAAAGCAAAATAGCCATTTTCTTCATTCTATATTGTATATGGATTCACCAAGCAGAAAAAGCTTGTCAAACATACCTGTACAGCTTTTTGATGAAAACATTATGGAGTTCTCGCTTTGTGTGGTTTACCTGCAAGAAATTTAAAAACAATGGTACAGTTGATAAACAACTTTCAGAATATTCGTACGGATGATGAAAAGGACACCAACATTTCTCAACTGCTAGCAGAATTAAACAATTAATAAACAGCAACCAAATGTAACCATATAATGAGGAGTCCTTACCAATAATTAACCTCAGAACGAGAATTTTTAAGTTGCATGATTTCAGGCAAAGATGAGAAGTGTTCAAATTCATACATTTGAAATCAGAAAAGATCATTAATTTACAGTAATGACCTAACATCCTGTTAAAATACCTAAATGTGCGACTTCAGCATGCAATTTCATGCAGTTATATACACTTTCAGAATACTGACCCCCTAGGAATAAACTCAAAGCAAAACTTTCAGAAAGATGAGCAAAATAAAAGAGAAGAAAATTCAAGAAAAAAGGTTGGCAATTACCAGAAAATGCATGATTGCTTTGGGTACAGAATCCTCAATGTTCTTTCGCACAATATCATAATACGATCTTAGCAACAGCTTTGTAACTGTAATCTCAATAGCCTCTTGATCTGAATGGGTTTCCGAAGGCCTTAATACACTGGGGGGCTTTGACAAGTAGAACAGAGAAATATTAGCACAGCAAGCAACAGAGGTAGAACTTTTACGGAAGAATTTGATATTGCTGGGAAGAATACTTCAAACATATACCTCTCTCAAATGAATCATTGATGATCCCTGCTCCATGCTCTGAACAGGTTCATTAAATGGTTTACTGATTGAGTTCTCTCTAACAGATGTGCGATTGTCATGTCCGCCAAAAATTGAAGATATTCCCCAACTTGAACCGGCATTGCTGACTGGTTAATCATCCAGAATGCAAGTATTAGTACTTCCACAATAGAATAGGGCGTTCAGTATTGCTATGAGAGCTAAGTAGCAGCTTTGTTCACTTATTAAGCAGATAAAAGTATCCTCAAGCTAGGGAGACTTGGATCTTGCAATGAGGAAACAAAATTTTGGATCTACGTTTTATATATTTATTTATTTTCTTCAATTGCAAAGCATATACAATTTTTTCCTATAAACTTGTACTTCTCTTCCTTTACAGTAAGGTACATGTCCACTCGCATCATGTACTTCCCTTTGACTCCTTTATAAACAGGTCAAGGTCTGCCAAGCCACCAACAGTTCCTTTCTGAAACAAGAACGGGAAGAGGTATCAATGGCACCTCAACCATTTGTAAAGGCCCGGAAAACACTTTTATGCAGTGAACTGGCAACTGATCTGATTTTATCTAATTGTATTTACTAGTGCTATAAATTTCAGCTTAAATTTCTTAGTTCTACACCTCAGAAGTCATGTTCAGCAGTTAGTCACACCAAGGGGTTCCCCACAAAGACGAAACATGTCAAAAATTACCAGCTGGTGTAGTTTTTTCAGCGTCCACTGCCGGTCGAACACCCTTTTTCCATGTAATGAGCACAACAAATAATTAGTTTACTTTGAAAAACAAAAAATAAACTTTTAAGGCTTCCCTTGGGAAGTCTGGATAACAGATGATAGCTTACTTGCTCTGGAACAATTCCATTCACTTGCCGCGCAAGTATAGCCCGAGACTTTAGACTTCTCTCTGAGTTAGGTGCTTTCTCTGAATCTCCTACATCCTAATCAATAAATTCCAACATAGACTAGTGAACAGATTGTTGAGAAGAGAGAGATATATAAATTACTTTAAAGCAAAGTTCATTTACCTTCTGCCTAGAAATGGGTGCAGCAATCCTGGATGACTTGACCTGTTGTAATGCCATCTCTACAGCTTTACTCCCACCCAGAAAATTTGGATGGGAAGTGTTTATGTAATCCATCTACAGCACAGAAGATCCAGCAAACCATAAAATTTCCATGAAGACAGAAAATGACAAAATATACAAAAGCAAACTATAATAAGGCATAAGTGGCCAATGGAGACAAGATTGCATCACTTTCCAGACACGAATTTCAGTCCAACTGAAACTACATATAAGTTCAGCCAGTTTGAAAATCAGAATGGTTATAACAGAAACATATGCACTTGCACGGTAATAATAATTATATGTAATATTGCAGCTGGTTCTTGAGTCGTAAATGTCATATACATTCTGCCAACTTTATCAACCTCGATCAACAAATGTATTTCAACTGAATCCTTCTTACACTGGCTCAGAAATTCTATTTTCTCAGCGTCTAAAACTTGTTTTATTCTCAGTTAACTGGTGTAACAGGGGACCAAAAGATATAGCATTTAAATGCAATAAGCCAATAATAGCGGCAGAAAGGGATGTTCTCGGACAGAAACAGAGAACACGAGGCGACATAATATTAGGATATTGAAGGAATACAGTGGCATGGGAGCCTAGAATAACAAATCATTTCTACTGCAAAAATATTCAAAGTGAGACATGACAGCTGCTTTCAGGAAGAAAGATCATTTTTCGAAAGATTTAACAGCAAACCCATGTACACACGCGCATACAACAGTAGGAAAAAGAGAGAGAATTGGAGAAGCCGACCAAAAAAACATTAACTTGTCATTGGGTTTGCCAACTCAAACAGTAAGTTCACATCAAGATTTTCACCTTCTCATGCTCGAGAAGAGAGAAAAGTTCAGTAGAATGGTGCAACAGACAATGTCATTGCTTTATGAAACCGCAAAAGAATAGGAAAGTTGAGAACAGTGGGTAGATTATTCAGCTGGTATTTTGTATTTAATGTAGAAGAAACGAATACACAAACAACACAATTAACATTACCTCCATTTCTATAATATGTCCTATCATTGTTTCTGATGGCTCAAGACCTTCTCGCAAAAAATTTCCAATGACCTCATCCATGCGTTTTCGCAGGATCGGAAACCGTTGGAGTTCATTTACCATACAGCGATGGCTCATCTAAAAGACAACAACAAGGTCAATGTCCAAATACCAGGATAAGTCACCTATATTCCACACTAAAATTTGCTATCCGTTATGTACCTTGATTAGCTCATCGTAAATAAATCTAGCACACTGGAGACTTGGATCCAACAAACGTGCTATTTGTCTTCTAACAAGAACTTCAAATGGAACCTATAAGTTTGTGTTTATTTTGCATGTTAGCATCAGGTGGAAGGCCATAATACTGAAAGCGGATGCGTTTTCAGCTTTTCCTATAAGATAAAGACACTTCTTGAGAGAAATAACAATATTGAAACTAAGACCTACTTCTGGCACAAACAGTGCAGACTTGGGACCTGTTGCGTTTTGTATGGCAGTACGGATATCATCATCAGTTAAATCCTCACAAGGATCTACATCCTGCAGAACAGAAAAGGGAGTATCATATCTAACAGAACTTTGACTCAAATCAAGAACATCCAGAAGCTCAAAGGTTAACCAAATTTCTTCTGTGCAATTGTTACAACTTGCAGACCAAAATTTATTTGACTTCAGAAATCAAATTGGGGTAAGCAAGATCTTGACTATGCAACACCATATATGGAGCTACAAAGAGGACCTGTTTGTATATTATTCCCACAAAAATGAATGAATACAAGACTACCACACGTACAAAATCCTTCCTGTTAGGACACCTAATCCACCTTCAGTTCCTCTATTTCATTCACACAGTAAAGTATTTCCTTTATTCCCTTCACTTATTCTCCAGAATTTCCACAGTAAGAAAAATCTCATGGTAGTGACTTATACACAAACAAGCCAAAAAATAAATTATCCTGAAAGCTTAGTCGCAGTCACATTAGGCGAGTAATCAGTTGACATAGTAATGGACCGCACCTTCCACACATTTTCTCTGAAAATGTTTGGAATTAATTACAGTGGGATTGATGTCTAAGATTTCATGAGCCTTGATGTCTAAGATTTCATGAGCCTTGACCATAACATTCAAATCAATAACTAACCTCCAGGCTCTTGACAAAAATATTTTGGAAAATGTAATGTATTCGTGCTCCACCAGACAGCTCAGATGTTGACATTTCTTCATTTTTTCCTTCTATCATTGATGAGAATGCTGTTTCCAACAAAAACAAGACTAGATTAGCAATCAATAGGATTTTCGCAATACTCCCCTCCTAAAAGGAACAGTGTATGTCAAGTAATCATGCAGATGATACAATAGGCAAAAAGTTTGCACGATATTAGATTGCAGTAAATAATCATACGAGGAAATGGTATACTTCTATTACCAGCACACTTTTAGTTACAGAATAAGATAAAACTTAGTTATAATGGAGTTTGTTATTCATTCGGAGCAACAATATTGAGATAAAGAATGCTCCTGATCAGCTCATTTATGACATTAGCCACCAAAATAACACCAATGAGCCCTACGCAAACAGGACACCAGTCAAACAAGTAAAGGTGCATGCTTATATCCCCGTATTGTTATATAAAGAAACAGCGGTCACATACCTTCAGAGTATTTCGAAAGAATGTTAAGTAGTAGTGCTCCCTGGCCAGCCTGTTGATGACAAATAAGGTAAAGAATTGGATAGCAAGGCAGTTTGTTAATTACCGAAACACATATCAAGAGAATTAATGCAATCACCAAGAGAAGTAGTTACCATTTGCAACTAATTGCAATGTCCCAAGGACAAACAACCACTGAGAAAAAGTAAAGCCAAAAATATGGCAAATATTTTTCTTAATGTAGAGACCAAAGCACAATGAGCTCCCACAAAGAATTCAAGCATAATACCCAACAAAATTAAAGGCTGAATAGCACCTTTGACTCGGTAATTTCTCCATAGCTAGCATGCTCCTTTGCAACAGAGACCAGTGCAGCACTAATTCGTGACTTCAACCCTGGGAGAACTGTCTTAATATGCTGTACCAGTATCTGGATAACAAGTAGAGAATTAGATCATACAACTGGCGTCCTGAAAACACATCTTTCAAGGTTATTTGTGGTAACGAGTCCAGAAAAGATAAGAAAAGATCAGAATCAATTGTTTCTTCAAAGGAAAGCCACTATATTTATGAGTCAACTTTTACATGTTACAGAAGGCCTTTGGTGGAATTTTTTCCTGCCAAATGCAAGGTGCATTAACAGGGAAAGCACCGAGTCAATGTATTGGCATGTATGTGCCCTTAAAATGTCGAGGTACACATGCTTCAAGAGTGCATAGGCCACTCAGCATCATGCATGACAAAGTAGATGTCACATGAACAAGAGTGCAACATGTCATGCTGATTTGCGATGAAATAGATTAATCACAACAGAGAACGCATCGCAATAGATTAATCACAACAGAGAACGAGAGACAAACATATGCTTCTAGAGGCTAATAGAAAGAAATGTTATATAAGGTCCAATTGAGACTCAGCTTCACACTACGTACCTGATTCAACTTCTTGGCCAATTGAGGGACTCCACAACGCTCAGCAAGATCACTGTATACCTGCAAAAAAGTTATATATATTATCAGAATAATTAAATAAAAGAACCTAATAAATCAATGTGTAGTGAAAAACATCAAAGCCATACAGGCCGACTGCGAAAGAACTTCTCCTCAGCAATAAGTGCATCCTTGATGCTCCGATTCATTAGAATATCCTGTTTAATCACAATTAACACATCAACAACAAATCATTCACAGAGCTAAATGTTATCCAATGATTCTAAGTACAACAATTAATTCGCTTACTCCAAATGTATTTCCTATTCACAGCTTCTAGGAGTTTCCTTTTGTCTCTTTCGACATGATTCAAACCAACATATAGCATTTAGTCAACACCAATTAAATTAGTCTAATAGAAAACCGACATTTTCAATTATCTTCTTTCTGACAGTTAGAAAATAATAACAAAACCCAAACCCCTGACATGTGAAAAGAGAAAGAAGTAGAAAAGGTCTGGTTAGATTGCTGCAGGACCCCTAATCCCCAGCACTAGCAACCCTGATAGTCATGCTGAATCCCTTTGAAGAGAGATAAAAGGCACATTTCGCCATATTCAACCTTAGCTTGAAATATAGTTGAGCCTAATAGTTCTTTCAAAATACTAAACCAAGGCTACAGAGTAATTAACTGGTGATTGACAACCAAATATAACAAGTAACCACTCATTCTGCTGCAAACTTAAGCCATAAATGCAGCATCAATACTATTACAGTAGTTAAGAGGCAAACATTCCTATATTCAGCCACTCCTAGATAAAGCAGGGCAAAAGAGTAATGCAGCAACTGGACTTCATGAATAATTGTCTGATTTAAGTTAGCATTTACGAACTAAAACTTAAAACTACCATAATAGCATATGAAGAGACTTCATCTATAATTTGGGGAAAGAGTAAAAAGTAATGTTAGTTAATAAGGACCATGTCAAGTATAATGTAAATTAGAATGCAGAAAAAATATATATATGATATATCCAGTTTCACATAAACCTAAATGACTAGAATACCTTAGAAACATATACCCAGAAAACACATCAATTTATATCACCATAACACTGAATTGACAAGACAATAAGGCCCAAGCGTGCAGAAGAGAGCTTCGAGCAGTCAAAATAAATAAGAATGTCATGTAAGCATGTTAACTGTTAACTGAATAATTTCAGCCCTGCTCCAGAGTAAATGAAATAGCATACAGTATAACAATCGAGAATTATTGTCATCTCTCTTAGCTGAAAATTACCTCTTGACTGCGATTCACAACACCTACATAACCAAGCCGAAGAGGAATAACTTTTCCAAGCAAAAAGTTGCGGGCATCAGTACCCCTATCCATAATATCCAACTGGAACATCAATCCAACCATAAAGAGTCACACTCAGGAAAGAACCAAACAGATAGAGTAAGCACCACAAAATAAATAAGCAATAAAATCTTCACCTTTGTAATTACACCAATTGTTCTATAACCTGCAATTATAAACTTTTACACGTGAGCTCTAGAAACCAAAATCCACCATTCTAGTAGTGCAGACTTTGAGTTTAAATAATACTTCTTTGGGGTGGATGAAAATTTTAAGTGCAAAACCAACCATCGGGATCAGCAATTCCAGCCATCTGAAGAGCGTCTGAGTTTGCCAGATCAGAATTTGCTGGTGTCACAGCCAGGATCAGGCAACTTGGAAGTTTAATATATGACATTATCATTGTCCTAATGCGTGCCTCAATATCAGATGGCTGATCACCAACAGGAACTTTTGTTAGGCCTGGAAGATCCACAAGCGTTATGTCAAGAACATTCGGTGAGAAAATCTTTAAGCGTATCTGTTTGTCTGATACGCCTTTGTTTCCTCCTGCTTCTCTGTCTGTTTCAGCCTAAGCATAATCCACAATCTAGTATTAAAGGACAGCCAGGTGAATATTTTAGAACAAATAAAGAAACAGGAAGCAAAGGAACCACTCATGCAACCAAAGCAATAAGGCAACATACAATTAGAGCTTTCAGGTGTTAACATGAAATGGTAAATGGTTCTTTCCCGAAAATGAAGCCATTACAGAATAATTGCCCTCTGTCTTCAACAATCTTGGCGGAGTTTAAAATGCCTCATTTGTAGCAATCTGACTGCTATGAAAGCATAACCAACATGAAATTTTGTAAACTGGTTTTTCATACAAAAGGTCAACCTTCAGATGCATGCACAAAATCATTTCCTGCTTCAACCATGAAGTTAAACTTTGATTGCAAGACACAGGAGATGAAGTTACATTTTAGAGAAAGTGTTCCCTCAGAATCACAGAGATATATTTCATCAACTTATGATCAGAATTAGCATGGTCTCAAAGTAAAAGCATCATGGGGAACACAGCTCCTTAAAAACAAAAAAACTCCATCTACATTCTCGTATGCAAAGAATTCACTGCAACATAACCAAACATAAGATGTCTGTATGAGCTAAGTGCATCAAACATTGAAGTTAATCTAGGTTTCTAGTCCCACATTGAAGTGCAGACAACTTTTTCGACAATCAATCTCAGTCGCTAGAAGCAAGGGAAAGTTAATTGACAGACAATTGCTTGAACTTCAGGTATAACAATGAGAATTAGAAGCCCAATCCCACTTTTAACTAGTGTTTTAAATACTGACGGCCAAACTGGTTCGTTTTTATCACATTGAACAGCAACATGTTTCGAATTTAAATATACTGCACTAATAAAAAAAATATTTTAGACATAAAAATAACCTGAATCTCCCTTCTGATTTCATTGAAATCAAAGAACCTCTTCCCCGGCAAATGCAAGAACTCCCCCCATTCTTCATCCGTTCCATCAGCCTTTCTCTTCCTCTGCACGAGCTGCAGCACGAGCGGACGGCGCGTGCAGATATCATTTCCACGTGGCAGGAAATCACGCCCCACGAGCGCCTCCAACACACTTGATTTACCGCTGCTCTGGCTGCCGACCACTGCCACCTGCGGCAACTCGATCGTCGATTGACTTCCTAGTTGCGCGAAAATATCTTGCAGTTTGTTCACTATGGGTATCACTGAGTGCCCCAATGATGCGGCCGCCGCACTACTGGCCGACGCCGTCGCCTGGTCTTCCGCCATTGAATTGATTGATCAAAGATGGAAAGCAACTTTGGTGATTTATTCGTAAAAACTAAATTTAGTTTCGACTAGGATCCAAACTGTGAAGTTGATAGTAAAATCTGAAACCCTAGGCAGGGGTTTTGATTGGGCGGTGGTGCAAGTGGGGAGCGTCTGAATAATAATAGACAGAGAGAGAGAGAGAGAGAGGAGCGCGTGGATTCCCGTACCGCCCAAGAAATTGGGGGAGTATTGTATAAAACGGTGCAGTTCCAGGAATCGACCGTTGGATCATCGCCTTGTATTCTTTTTCTTTCCGATCAAAATACCAAATATGAAAATGATAATGAAATCAACAACATATATCTAATATTAATATTTTTCTCCAATCATTATAATTTCCATTGCTCTATTTATGTTATAGCGCTATTGTGTTTCATTACTTCAATTTATTTCAATGCAAACTATTTAATTTTAAATATTTCTCCACTGCTTACAAAATACTCAACAAAAATTGCATCCTAATTAAGTATTATTTAAATGTATGATCATATCACAGGATTGTGTTCCGTGAAATTTAACTAATTTATTCATAATGGTCGAGCTTGAATCAACAAATAAGAATTATCAAAAATGATTTGGATAATTTTATATACTTGCTTCATTCCTTCATTCAATATATATATTGTACATATATTAGGAGTCGATAAATAATTTGACAATATTAAAGTCATTTATATGATTGAAAGTGGGAGGCAACTACAAATGCATTAGGGCTTTATGAAATGTTCCTGTTGTTGCTATGGCCCATGACCTTAAAATCGGTAGGCCACTTAAAAGCCCAAACCCCAAGCCCACCCGGCAGCCCACAGACGACCCGTGACCCGACCCACTACCGGTACTTATACTCTACTTGTTGCCCTAACCCTCAGTATGTACCTTGCGCCGTCTGCCTCTCTTCTTCCCCTTTCTCTCTGATACTCACCGCGATACTCTTTCCTTCTTGTCACCGGCTTCCATGGAAGCTTTCCTAAACCAAGATAATGGTTTAAGGAAAGCTTCAATGGCTTTCCTTTCTCACCTATTTTCTCAACCGTATAAATAGGAGCTCTCTCCTCTCTTTTCGGTGAACTGAAATCGAGAAATACCCGAATCCTCTTAACTCTTCTTTGTGAGAATCGTGAGCCTTGAGGTGTCTTTTGCGACCGGGTGAGATAGTGATCTGAGTGATCCGGTTCGTTGAGGTCGTGTCTCCGTGTGGTGTTGCCGTGGGCTTGGTGCCGTTTGGGAACGGAACTTACAGTGGCCGTGTCCCTCTCATTCTTGGACCTGGTGTTTTCTGAGCCGACTATTTTAACAAGAGTTTGTCTCTGTTGATTCCTCAGTTTATTCATTCTGTTATTTTATTATACTGCAATATTGGGTTGTATAATTTTAAGGAGTTTCGTACTCCAAATCGGCATGTAATAGTTGATAGGATTGTTTTGATATCCACTCTACAGTGGTATCAGAGCCACTCCTTCCGATCCGACGGCTCTCTGGTGGCGGTAACTTGCTGAAACCCCTCCTCTTACTTCCGCATTTTATTTCTGTTATATTATTTCTCGAACCATTAACTGAGGTGCTTGTTCCCCCTGATTACCCTCCTGGCCGGACCCTTGAGGTCGTCGGGTATCTGGACTGGGTGTTAGGCTGGAGAGGCCTCAGCTTCTATTTTCTATTCGTGATATTAACTGCTGCTATATTCTGAATATTATACACTGTCTTGTGGGATTTCTGAAATATCTGTTATTTCTACTTTGTGATTAATCTCTTAAGATTGTGGATATCTCGGTTTATGATACTGCTGCATGCTTGTTCTCGGTGAACACTATACTCGGTGAAATTTTGGACTTACCATATCTTTTAAGGCTCTGTGCTTGACTCACTGTTGATTCTTGATACTTTGAGGTTATAATCTGAACTGTGTGTCTGCGTCGTAATCTCTGAGTGCTCATCTGTGATTTCATAACTGTTGGGACTTCCTGCTGTGATTTCATAACCGTTGGGATTCTCTGCTGTGAATTTTCATAACCCACTGAAACTTGTTTTCTTTTTGAAAATCCTTCCTTCTTTTCTTAAATTCGATTTTTTGAAAAGTTTTTTAAAATGGCCGGATACAATTTGCAACCTTTCGATGGAAAAGGTGATTTTTCAATTTGGCAACAGAAAATGAAGGGCATTTTAATTCAACAAAAGGTTTTCAAGGCCATTGATGGTCGGTACTCTGATTCCATTTCTGAAGAAAAGGTTTTAGAAAATGACGAATTTGCATATTCTTCTATAATTCTAAACCTGTCTGATAATGTTTTAAGAAAAGTTGGTAAACAAGACACAGCAAGAGATTTATGGGAAAAACTAGAGGATCTTTACACTGATGTTTCATTGCCTAGTAAGCTATTCTTGCTTGAAAAGTTTTTCAAATACAAACTTGATTTATCCAGAACCATTGATGAAAACCTTGATGATTTCACTAAATTAGTGCAAGATATAAAACTGACTGGTGATAAGAATATTGATGAGTATTCTCCTATTGTGCTCTTGAATGCTATACCTGATACATATTCTGATGTGAAAGCTGCGATTAAATACGGTAGAGATAGTGTGGGTCTTGATATTGTTGTTAATGGCTTAAAAAGCAAAGAAATTGATCTTAAAACAAATAGACCTAGCAATAATCATCATGAAGTGAACTCTGTTAGAAGTAGGTCCAAATTTAGGAACTCTAGTAACATGTACAACAATAGGAGTAAGAGTCGGAATAAAAACAGGAGTAAATCCAGAAATAGAGATTATTCACATAAGGATGACAAAATTAGAGAGAGAAGATGCTATAATTGTGGTATAAGAGGTCACTATATCAAGGACTGCAGAAAACCTAGACGTGATAATAGGGATAACCATGGAGAAGAAAAAGAACAAGTGAATAATGTTACTAATGAATCTGGAGAAGTCTTTGTGGTTTCTGATGTGAACTCCGTGCTTCCTTTGAGTATGCATGAAAGGCTTGTTGACTCTGGTTGTACTTTCCATATTAGTCTTTTTGAAAGCATTTTCTCAAATCTCAAAATTGGTGATTTTGGCTCTGTGTCTATGGCAAACGAAAAACGATGTGATATTAAAGGTATTGGTGACATTTCCTTGACTTTTGATAATGGTTATAGAATGACTCTCAAGCATGTTAGATATGTTCCTGAACTTAGTCATAATCTTATTTCTTGTGCTGCTTTAGAAGATGATGGGCTAGAGGGTAGATGGGGAAAGGGCATTATGAAAATCATGAAAGGCTCCCTTGTCGTTTTTAAAGCTGAAAAAAGACGAAATCTATATTTATGCTCTGTGACATATGATTCCTTGGCTGCTTCTGTGAACATGCATGACAAAACCGTTCTTTGGCATAAACGCTTTGGGCATATCAGCCAAAAAGGACTTGAGTTTTTAAACAAAGAAGGCATTTTGAGTGATAACATTGATAAACTGCCATTTTGTGATGATTGTGTTATGGGAAAACAACATCGTGTACATTTTCCTGCTACACCTTCCCCGAACCCTTCTATGTCATCTTGCATTCTTGACTATGTTCATGCTGATGTATGGGGTCCTTCCAAAGAACCTACCCATGGTGGGAATCGATATTTTTTGTCTATTGTTGATAACTTTTCTAGAAAGGTGTTTGTTTTCTTGCTTAAACACAAATCTGAGGTTTTTGAAAAGTTTGAAAAATGGAAAACCCTCGTTGAAAATCAAACTGGAAAAAGGCTTAAATCTTTACGCACTGATAACGGTCTTGAGTTTTGCAATAAGCATTTTGATAATCTTTGTGATAAGTTTGGTATTAAGAGGCACAAAACAAACCCCTACACCCCCCAGCAAAATGGTGTTGCTGAGCGTATGAATCGAACTTTACTTGAAAAAGTAAGATGCCTGCTGATTAGTTCAGGTTTACAAAAATCTTTTTGGGGTGAAGCCGTGTTAACTGCTGCATATTTGATAAATCTATCTCCATCTGTGCCTTTGCTTGGAAAGTCTCCTGAGACTGTTTGGAGTGGTAAAAAACCTGATATCTCTTTATTGCGCACTTTTGGCTGCTCTGCTTTTGTTCATCAAACTACTGATAAACTTGAACCCCGCTCCCTGAAATGTGTTTTTATTGGTTATCCTGATGGGGTAAAAGGGTATAGGTTATGGGTTAGAAGCCAACCAGGTTATAAGGTCATCATTAGTAGAGATGTAACTTTTAATGAATATGAGATGCCCTGCCTCTTGAAAACTGAAGTAGAACCGAAAAACTTGACCTTTAATAAGGTGGAGGATAACCAAGAAGGGGGAGAAAATGTAGTTGAGACCAATGATGATGAACAAAACTTAGAATTAGAAGTTGATCCCTTAGAGAACTATCAACTAGCTCGAGACAGGAGTAGACGAGAACGAAAGATCCCAACTAGATTAAATGATTTCCAAGTGGCTTTGAACATAGAAAACATAGAACCCGCAAACGTAGACGAAGCCCTTAGGTCAAAAGAATGGCTTAGTGCCATGAATGAAGAGATGAAGTCTCTAAAAGACAACCACACTTGGGATCTAGTTCCAAGACCTAAAAATTGCTCCCTAGTTGATTGCAAATGGATCTTTAAAATCAAACAAGAAAACCCTTTGAAATTTAAAGCTAGATTAGTAGCTAAAGGATTCACTCAAAAATAAGGGATAGATTACAATGAAATATTTTCGCCCGTTGTGAAATATACTACCGTTCGCATTATGCTTGCTCTTGTTGCTCACTTTGATTGGGAGTTGAAACAAATGGATGTTAAAACTGCTTTCTTACATGGTGACCTTGATGAATGCATATACATGCGACAACCTGTTGGTTTTATTGAGAAAAACAAACCTGACCATGTTTGCTTGCTAAAGAAATCCCTATACGGTTTGAAACAATCACCTAGACAATGGAACAAGAAGTTTGATATGTTCATGCTCTCTTTAAACTTTAAGAGGAGTGATTATGACCATTGCCTTTATTTTAAGTTTTTGGATGAAGTACATGTCTTTCTTGTGTTATATGTTGATGACATGCTCATTACTAGTCCTAGTTTAAATCTCATCGAATCTTTGCAAAATGACCTTTCCAACAACTTTGAAATGAAAAATCTTGGTGATGCAAAGAAAATCCTTGGCATGGATATTCACAGAAACAGAAAACGTTTTTCCATCCTTTTGAATCAAAAATCCTACATTCATTCTGTTTTGAAAAGATTCTCTATGGAAAATTCAAAACCTACATCGGTTCCCTTAGCTGCCCATTTTCAATTATCCAAAGATCAATGTCCTAAAACTTCTTCCGAAAAAGACAAAATGAGTAAAATTCCTTACTCTAATGTGATTGGGTCTATAATGTTTCTCATGGTATGTACCAGACCCGATATTGCATATGCTATAAGCTGTTTGAGCAGGTACATGTCCAATCCAGGACCTCCTCATTGGGAGGCTTTAAAATGGCTCCTAAGATACCTACGAGGTACCGATAACATAGGTATAAATTTCTCTAAATTTTCTGTTTCTGTTAATCTCATTGGTTATGTGGATTCAAATTATGCAAATGAAAAGGATAGTAGAAAATCCACAACCTCATACATTTTCACTTTGTGTGGATCATGCATTAGTTGGAAATCCCAACTACAACACATTGTTGCACTTTCTACAACTGAAGCCGAATACATTGCTACTACCGAAGCTTTCAAAGAAGCTATTTGGCTCGAGGGCCTTGTAAAAGAAATTGGTTTTCTAAAAAATCGGCTTACTGTTTTTTCCGACAGTCAATCTTCCATTCAACTTTGCAAAAATCCAGTTTTTCATGATAGGACTAAGCACATTGACGTTAGATTCCATTTTATACGTGATATCGTCAGCAAGGAAATCATCAAATTGGAGAAGGTAAGATCTGAGGAGAATCCTGCTGACATGGGCACAAAAAGCCTTCCGGCTGAGAAGTTCATAAATTGTTTAAAGATTCTAAATTTAGTTCCTGACTAACGTCAATATTTTTCTTGCAGGTACACAGGGGTAGATCCCCCTAAGGCTATGATGAGTAACCAGGTCCAAACCAAAATCTCCAGGACCCAGTACCTTTAAGGTCTGGTCCAAGGTGGAGTATGTTGTTGCTATGGCCCATGACCTTAAAATCGGTAGGCCACTTAAAAGCCCAAACCCCAAGCCCACCCGGCAGCCCACAGACGACCCGTGACCCGACCCACTACCGGTACTTATACTCTACTTGTTGCCCTAACCCTCAGTATGTACCTTGCGCCGTCTGCCTCTCTTCTTCCCCTTTCTCTCTGATACTCACCGCGATACTCTTTCCTTCTTGTCACCGGCTTCCATGGAAGCTTTCCTAAACCAAGATAATGGTTTAAGGAAAGCTTCAATGGCTTTCCTTTCTCACCTATTTTCTCAATCGTATAAATAGGAGCTCTCTCCTCTCTTTTCGGTGAACTGAAATCGAGAAATACCCGAATCCTCTTAACTCTTCTTTGTGAGAATCGTGAGCCTTGAGGTGTCTTTTGCGACCGGGTGAGATAGTGATCTGAGTGATCCGGTTCGTTGAGGTCGTGTCTCCGTGTGGTGTTGCCGTGGGCTTGGTGCCGTTTGGGAACGGAACTTACAGTGGCCGTGTCCCTCTCATTCTTGGACCTGGTGTTTTCTGAGCCGACTATTTTAACAAGAGTTTGTCTCTGTTGATTCCTCAGTTTATTCATTCTGTTATTTTATTATACTGCAATATTGGGTTGTATAATTTTAAGGAGTTTCGTACTCCAAATCGGCATGTAATAGTTGATAGGATTGTTTTGATATCCACTCTACAGTTCCCAATCATTTGATGTGATTCTATGATACAACATAAAAATGGTCATTTGAGGAATGCAGTGCTAATTGTGAAATATCTATAACAAAATAATTATTTATTTTATCACCATAAAAACCTCACATTAAGCCTTCACCTATTAACAATTACAACTTGAGGTACGTACCATACTTTTTTATCTCAAAGAAGACATGTTTCAGGACCACACAGAGGAAGGGCAGTTTTGTCCAATCACATAAATTTGACCTGGCAATAGGGCGTAGGGTGGTGGTGGCTTCTCCTCCAAGAAAAATCTAGAACATGGTGGACAATTTTTAGAGATAAAATGTGAATAGCATGACTCCCCTGTGCTTCTCTATCACAAGTCTGTGGGCCTCACAGTTGATTGGTCCAAAGACAATAACAACCATTTACATCCTGACACGTCATTGTTTCACCAAAACTCGCAGCAGGGAATCACCACCGATTTTATAATATTATTTCCAGTTACGGGGTTATATATAGAGATCCGAGGGTTTTGGGGTCAGGTCATATCTCTTGCCTAGGTTTTTATCATCGTCTCTCTTCAACATATCAAATCGGAAGCCATGCCTCGCCGTAGCTCAGGGGGTGAGTTTTTCGCTTCCTTTCGCCGTTCTAACAATTTTGCGTCTGTTGTTTTGCCGATCTGTATCAGTCTTTGAGGTCTCGGTGTATTTTATATTCCGTTGGATTTTATCGGTTTTAGGTACACGATTAGGGTGTGATTTTTTTGGGCATTGGACATGTCGTAACCTGGTACTTTGATGGGTTTGAGCTGTTATTGTAAAGTCTGGGGTCTGCGGAGTGATTGCTCGATTGTGGTAGTGGTTGGTGCAGGGTTTTGAAATGTTAGATGTTTGCTTGATTTCTATTTCTTTTAAGAGCCCCTTTGCTATTGGCTTCGCGGTGTACGTGTTTTGCATATTGTGAAAGAAGTCTCACTGTTATACATTAATGATATTGGTTATTCAAGTATGTTGGAGATTAATTAGGCAGACGATTAGGGGATATGGCTTCAATTGTATAGACTATAGGACTTAATTAACCATTTTGAGTTATGTTTAATTCTTTTCGTCCTTCTCAATTTGTAGTTAATGCATTTCTTATTCGGTTGTAGGTATTTCTTAGATGTTGTAGTGTCATTTACCGTTATTTCTGGTTATTACTTGTTAGTGTGTTCTAATCAGGATTTGGTGATAACTGTGGATCTCACCTGTCAAGTTGCAGTATTATTTTGCAATCCCTTCTTGTAGGGTGGACACTTAAGTTTTCTTTTAAGACTGTGCTGTATTATCATGTCCAGCTGTTAGGTTTAGAGCCAGTTCCTTTTTACAGGAACTAATTCGTTGCATACTAATAATGGAGTTCTGGGGTATTTCTGTGCTGATATGGCTATGGTGGTTGTATAATGCTTACTTGGCATGATCTGCATGATCTGCTATCTTATAGTGAGGCTTGCAATGTGAGTCTGATTGGCTATTTTGAAGAATCATGTCTAAATTCTTGCTTGATTGCCAGGAAGATCTGCCCGACCAGCTCCACGTCCTGCTGCATCCCGTAACCCACCTCCTCAACCAGGTACCTATTCGTTTCTTCCCCACTCTCTTCAGTTGAGCATGGATACTGTTGTTGTTCAATCTCAACCCTATGCATGTTGTTTGCTATTGTTTATGCAGTGAATCATGCTCCTCCACCAGCTCCGGTTCAGAGCAGCTCTGGTGGATCCATGCTTGGAGGCATTGGTGCAACAATAGCCCAAGGTATGTGGATACATGATCTGGATGCTCGATTGATGTGGAGAGTAAGACAGTTCAGACACATCTTTTTGTTTCTTGTTTATCTTATTCTTTTGTTGTCTTCAATTTCTGTAGGAATGGCATTTGGTACTGGAAGTGCTGTTGCACATAGGGCTGTTGATGCTGTTATGGGTCCTCGGACAATTCAACATGAAACAGTCGTCTCTGAAGCTGCAGCAACTCCAGCACCTAATGCACCCAGCATGGGCGGATCTGATGCTTGTAATGTTCATTCCAAGGCATTCCAGGATGTAAGTGAATCTATCTCTTTCCAGATGAGAACTGCTCATCACATCCCTTTAGGTGTATTATATTAGTTTTGAATCACGCTAGCATTTTATGTGGTGGATAGTATCTGTCTAAATCTGGAAATGAATTACTAGTCCTCGTAAAAAGGAGGTGACCACTAAAAAAAAATAGTTTGCTTATTTGTGATGTCTTGTTCTGCTGAACCCTCATGTTATTATTGGCTTTCTAAACAATGGCATTGTCAGTTGCTTTTGTACTTCGAATGAAGTTCTTATGTTGATTATTGAATGTTGAATTTTTTGCAGTGCCTGAACAGCTATGGAAATGACATCAGCAAGTGCCAGTTCTATATGGATATGTTGGCTGAATGCAGGAGAAACTCAGGTTCTATGATGAGTTCCTGAGTGTGATTTCCGGCTTGGTTACATCCAATTCATCATTTGTGTTTGAATCCTCAAGGAGATGTTATTAAGGGTTCACATCAGTGGATATTATTGTTACCGTTGAATGTGGTGTTCTACAGACTTTATTGGAATAAATGATACTTTTAAGAAGCAGACATCTTAGGAGAACATTATATTGTCTGGCGTAAATTTCAGTGCATCTCCATTTTGCCTTTTGATATTATTAGGTTAATATGGGAATTTTCCCTGTGCCCCTCCCTCCTCCTACAAAACTCTTAGCTAAATTTTGGTTATTCTTGATTCTTAATAACAGAACTTTGGAATTGTTATTAAAGGCCCATTACATTGGTCCACTGTGGGGTACTAAAGTATGGCAGAAGCAAACAATGGAATTCGCTTGATGAAAACATTTCTTTGTCCAAGATAACATGAAGTTATGCAATACGCGTTAACGCAAATGTGTATAGTTTGTATTTGGGTAGAGGATCAAGTGCAGTACCAAATGTGCTCTTTCTGTCAACAAAGGTATTGTAGCAGTGAGGAAGTATTCTGGAGAATATGAACTGGAAAATCTCCTACGGCTATGGTATATGCTATCTTGGATCATTACGTATGCACTTGCAGTCTTAAGCTATATAGTAGGGATGGAGCAAAGAAGAATGCGTTTTTGGTGTTAAGTCTTGCAGTAAACACGTTCCATATCATATGGAAATATGTTTTGGAGCCAATATTTTTTCTTTGAATCTCATTTTATAGAAATATGTTATAGAGCCAATATTTTTCCTTTGAATCTCATTATATTTAGGTATTTCGTGTTTGGTTCTAATGAAAAATTGAAAATCTATGTAACGATTGAGGTTGGGGTGGTTTATCATGTCCTTTTATTTTGTTTACTTTATCACAAGAGTCAATTGTTGAAAACTTTTTTACTTGTGCTAAGCCAGAAACAAAGCGAAATGGACTGCAATTACACTAAAGAACTGGATGCTAGATGTCCCTTGCAATGGATGTTATACTTCAGTGACATAAAACGATGTAAAATGGGCCATTGTTTACTCAAGGCCCTCAGCTTTTCTTGCTCTTTGATCGATAGCAGCGAATTACGGCCTGGCTGGCCGGCCATTTAACAGGAGTGCTGGTAGCTTCTGTCTACAGTAAATTAAGCCTCTAGGTTGGGTTGGGGCGGGATGGATTTCTGGTTTATCATCCACATTCTCTGCTTGTATGCACGAGGTGCAGATTGAGGTGGTGGTGCTTCAGGGCTTCTACGTTTTTGTGTTTCCTATTGAGATGAAAAATACTCACGTGGAATGACAATACAATTTACTCGAGAGCCATCCCAATAAATAAATCTGGGAGTACGATCAAAGTAACTCTCCAACATAGTTATGCATTAGAGTGTATCTCCAAGGTGGCACGAAAGATTAAACAACTTTGGGAGAAGAGACAGAATGGGGAGTGACAGGTTATACAGTAATTCTTAATTCGTGTTGGTGGAGGTAAGGCTGCAGTTGCTTTTAGCATAATATCGTCCTGCAAAGGCCATCGTCTATGTTTGTGCTTCAAATACAGTGAGTTATTATCTCAGTCTAGTAGCACAACAGATTCTAAGATTTTACGAATAAAGGGATAGTGTAACCACTTTTTATAACGGAAATGTTAATAGCTTGTTGGAATGTTTGAATGCTTTCTAACGTTTTGGCTTAATGAAAAATGGGGATTAGTATAAGGAATACGGGGAATTGCAGTGAAGGGATATGTCCAGATTGGAAGAGTATTAGCATGTATTATTTTGGTGATGACTCTTTACTCATCATTCCTCTCTAGCAATACACTAGGTTTGCAGTGATCGAATAACCAGTTTTATCCATTTAGACGTATGCATCAGTTCAACTAGCCAACAATGAAAGAATCAAACATAATTAAATTTTTTCAGGAAGATGTATAGCTGCACCAAATTACGAGCCAATCCAGCTGAGCTGCTGCCCAGGCGGCTGTGTGCGAGAGTGTGAGAACCTAGGTCTTAAACCTACAAAGGTGCACAACTGCACATGCATCGGTCTTGAACCTACAATGAAGGTTCTCAAGCTCAAGGCCCTTTAGCTATGTAATGAGGGATATAGTCTACCAACTTTTAATATGTGAAGCGACTTTACACCTCTCCTTTAATGCTGTTTCTCCAGTATTGTGATGGTGATCTACACTACCTTTCCCTTTGGCATATAATATTGGCATATAAGCAATTTACTTTAAGCATTAATTTTGATAAACCAAAATTATTTACATTTATATAAATTTATCTAACCCCTGTTTTATCAAATTAACACTCGCATAAGTTATTGGTCAAAACTCGGTAAACCCAAATTTCTAAATTAATTTTTGCAACAATTTTGTATGGCATTTGCTTTGATAGAGAAATTACGGCTTAGCTCGATTGTTGTTCTTTCTGCCCCTTTCTTGAATCTTGAATCCATGTTCTGTCTTTTTTTAATCCTTGGCCCCTTGGCTCCTACGTCGCAATAAGAAATGGTCTTCTATATTGTTGTAGGGTAGTATTCATCCGACATTTCCCCTTAGTATCATGTAGAAAAGAACTTTTAATAGTCTTATAAAAATATTATTTTTAGGTACATATATCGCATTAGCTGGGGCCAGACATTTGTGTGCCCCTCCCGCTATAATTATATATAATACGAGCGGGATGATGGCAGCAAATATTTGAACGTTGACAACACGCGGGGCGTACGTAGTTGCCAGACGTGTGTGTGCCTTCTGATTCTTCATAGAATGTTAGCACGCCATGAAAGTGCCTGCTCAATATTTAAAACTGGCCCTTGAGTTCTCCAGCGGTTTCTAGCATCACATACTTGGTCAACTACCATAAACTACAGAGTATAAATCTAGACAAATGAGATGGAGACTTGGAAAATGAAATTAAATAACTCAACTCACAATGTTCAAATGTCAATACTTATAATAAAGACCCCATCCGATGACATCAAATGGGGTCTTGTTGGAGTTTAGTTCCCAAATCACACGATTTTCTTTGCCAAACTTACCCAACATTACTTATATTTACATTTCTCTAGTCCCCCAAGTTCTAATCACAATCTTCCCTTCAGAAAGCTGGTGCATAGTTTCTTCCATACTTCTCTATCCGGCTCGCTTGCCCCCAACTTAGTCTTGGCTTCTTCAGCAAGAGACTCCTGTATGAGCAAAGATATGCGTCATAGGATCAAGAACTAGCGAGGATATTGTTATATCAAGAGGGGAGATGATTTTGAATCCGAATAATAGTACTAGAATCTTTGTTGTACCTCGATGAGATCACGGTTGAAAAGACGGTCAATCAGGTGTAACAGGATGTCCTTTGTGTACTCAGGGTGACCTTGGATGCCCATAATATGTTCAGAGCACCTAAACATCTCTATCCCGGTCTTGTCTGACCATGCTAAAACCTCTGCTTTAGGTGGAAGTTCCCATAACTATGAAGTAAGAACAAAAGTGTGGTCAGGATACTTTATGTTTTCACATGATACGGATTAGAATGAGCTACTGATGAAATGAAAGTGAAACCTCATCTCGATGGCACTCGATGACAGAGAGGGAAGTAGGCATTTTCAGGGTGGTGAAAATCTGTGAGGGAGTCAAGTGAACTTTTGTGATCCCAATATCCCATCCTGCACTGGCTCGGCCGACCTTTCCTCCTAGAGCTCGTCCCAGTATCTAGTTAACACCAAAAAACCCTTTCACATACAAAAACATAGGTCATATAATTAATGAATATGCTAGGATACTGCTTATTATTCTCAGCAACGTTTTCATGTCCCATGATGACTAGGAAAGGAGAGGGGGCATGATCAATTACTTTGTGGAAGGAAAACATCAATAGCTATCAAACATGATAATGCTTTAGTAACTGATTCTATTCTTGGACGTGTTTCCTTCCGTGTAATATGGGCCAAAGGAACAAAGCAAACTCTGGTGCTGACAAGAGAATCATGCAAACCAACGGAAACGTGTCAGGATGGATTTGACTTGCGTGTGTGATTGAATTGGACATCCTCATCATCCCACCATGACAACCATAATTGACACCCAGGTGTAACGGCGTCATTTCCTATTTTTCTATGTAACATTGAGTATGGAAAAAGAATTGACTCTTATAACAGACAATGTTGCATATACTAAATAGTATTTGTTTATTGGGATTAATGCGTGTCTGTTGCAGTCAAATCACATGTTCATGAGCAAGCTGTCTGTCTTTTACTACTGTTATTGACATAAACAATCTGGAGCATTTCGACGTCAACAAAAGTGGCAGATAATTGGACGCTGTTCGTTTCTCCTTCAGAAATGTCATTCAGAAGAAATTTCAGAGCATCTTTGGATATATGAAAAGCCACTGAATGGACGGCACAATTGACTCTATTTGGATTCTAAGGTTGTAGTTTGGCCATAATAAAGAATATACTATTAAAACAGACAGGTATCAAAATATGATGATCTAGTTTCTACAGCAGCGCAACATAATATTGTCTTTGTTACTTCATAATATACATAAATCTTGTTATCAACTAATAATTTCATTCATTTTTGATTGCTCTCTTTTGTCGGTATCATATAAGAACAATATTTCTTGAAATATCAGCACTATCAACAGCATTTGTCCCATTAGAACAAAACCACGATGGGAAACATAAGTTAGTGGTCTTATGTATCTACCAAAGATGGAGGGACACAGAAACGGTGCTGGATCAGACGTGGAAAGTAATGGGCTTAGCATACAGGACAAGTTGTTCTGCTCCACACGATTTCTATTCTTGCAAACTGTTTTTTTACCGTTTGTGGTATTCGTTTTTACCTGAGTTCCACTCTCTAAGTTTTACCAAAAGGGCTTGGAATCTTGTATTCCCCCAAAAAAAGATGGATTTATTTCGCAATATGAGAGTAAATTAATGTTTCTCCTGATTTGACTTGTCTGAAAACAAATTGGAATTAACAGAAAAATATCCTAGAGTGCATATACCAAAAGGACGAGCAGATAAAGGGGTACAGATGTATATTGTTGGTGGGATTCCACGAACACCAAGAACCTTAGAAAGTGAAAACAAAAATCTACTAGATCAATTGGTTGCATTTTAAGTTGTGGTGTTCGTATTTACACATGTCCAACTATCAACAATAAATTGTAATATCTCTACGAAAATTAGATGGAAAGATAAGATGACACAACAGATAACAACTTCTTTTTTGATTGAAAAAATCAACGATGCAATCCATTAGAGATTTGATGTCACTCTAAATCGGCATAAATAAAATAAATCAACCAAAGAATTTGGAATTGGATACATAGAATACAGAGAAACAAAAATGGCGAAGCAAAAGTCTCAATCACGTGATAATTGTTATAGCCAGCATTAATTGCTTTTTAGCCCCACAATAGGAGGCTCTATTTAGCGCCAAACTATTGTAAAACAAGGGCAGACGGCCCCAATCAAACCAGCTGTAAGGCTTCAATTCAGGACCACGAAACACAGCATAGTTTCACACATTACTAATTAATAGTAAGTAAGTTGATCATAGTACTGATTATAATGTCAGAAAGTGTACAAGTTTTTCTCACCAAGAACTGTTGGATGATGTTGTGTTGGTTTTAGAAGTAGTGCGTTTATAAGCATTGGCCACTTTTGTAGGGGTTTTCCTCGTAACAGAAGAATCCATTATAAGCATAATGTTTAGTTAAGTCCTTATTAACTTGATGAAGTGAAATGGTATGAGTATATGACTGTGGTAATTAGTTTGATTCCTAAACTTAGTTTTTGAGAGGAGTTTAATTCCTAAACTTTTATAACCAATGATATACTATATTTTAGCAACAAGTGCATATTGCAATCTTTTAGCATCTCCAAACATCATCTATTAATACTCATTTCTTTTTATATTTGGTAAAGTTATATTGTTTGCATTATGACTATAAAAAAGATTTAGACAGAATATTTTCCAATCTTTTCAATTTTATTTTTGTATTAACACCACTTTCTATGGTTCTATATTTTTTAAAAAGATTTACTACTTTACCCTTGATTTGGAGAATAATACACGTCAAATAATTTCTTAAAATAGCTTAATGAAGAAATATAAATAAAATCGTACTAGAGACCACCAAAACAAAGTTTCCTTTATATGTCAAACGTTTTCATTTTCTTGTATTAGGCAGCTATTTCCATACAAATAATGATGATATAACCAAAAATGATATGAAGTCTTCGTCATCTTTGGAGAAAGTTTGTACAACTTTTTAAAGAACCATCCTAAACATTCAATTGACCAAGCCTAGCCGTGAATGGAATTGAATTGGCCATTTTGAATCATTTTTAAAATGCTAGATCCACATTTACATTGTCAAATAATTATTTTATTGACATAGATGGCCGTAAACTGTGCCAGCGGAGGTTTTTTATACTTAGACTTACACAAACAATTTATTCGGCTAAAACAATAAATTCCCTTAAAACGAAGTAAGCTACAGAGACGGCTTTCTTAATTGGTAGTTGTCATTGGACTGCTATGTACGGTGGCCCCATATATTATATCGCACCCCATTATATTATGTAATAGTTAAATCTTATTTGTCTAAATGCATTAAATACGTTGTTCTTTTTTTAGAAAATATTAATCGAGCCATGTCTTAAAACCTAAATATTATTACTTCCAAATGTATCAATTATATATATCCTCTTCAGGACATACTTAAATACATCTGAACTTTTCAAAATGAATCTTTTTCCTAAAATTATATAAACTCTCAAAATATAAAATCTTATATTTTTAATTCTCAACTATGTTTAAACTAAAAAATAATGTTATACAATATTTCACACCTTTCTTTATAGGCGTCAAGGCACAGCGTTCAGATAATATGCCTAGTGTGATTAAATTGATTAATGCGTTCACCGACGGAGAAGGTCATCCCTAATTCTATAATATTTTTAAGCGATATAATCCATCAACTTGAAGAAATTTGAATATATATCTAACACTTTAATACACAAAATATATATATATATATATATATATATATATATATATATTTATACATGCAAAAAAAAGGTGTCACGCTTGAGAGTGAAAAACCACAACTACCAAACCAAACTTAGCAGGCATAAAACCAAAAAATAAAGGACAGCTGTCTGGACAAGCAGCACAACGAAATGGAAAACTGGCACGAGCAAAACAAGCAAACAAAAATCACGAACCGTACTGAACAAAAGAGAGTGAGAAAACGATGAAAAAAGCATACCTGATGGCCGAAGCAAATGCCGAGAACTTTCTTCTTCATGGAATCCAATTTCTTCAGCAGAATCAGGAGTCTACAGATCCAAAGGTCATTTCCGTGCGCGTCATTGCAGCTTCCGGTGATCACGAATCCGTCGTACTCTGCGATCTCATCGTCATCCGGAAACTCGCCTCTCGCCACCTTGAATACGTCCCATCTTTCTCCTTCTTCTTTCAGCATTCGCACAAAAACTCCGTAGTAACCGCCGTAGATTTTCTTCACGTAGTCTGAATCCTCGGCACAGAGAAGAACGGCGAACTTTTGGCCTCCCATTCTCTCTCTCTCTCTAATATATATATATATATATATATATATGTATGTATGTGTGGAGGGAGAAAGGGTGAGAGCCGCGGAAGAGTAGAGCTGGGGGAATATGAAAATGGGTTTGAGGCGAATACTTATTAATGGTATTTATAGAAGTTTAGGGAACATACAAATGGGAATAACTGATGAGCGAATTACGTATTTGTCCTTGGAATAGTAATTGACTAACTTGCCCCTCCTTTTGCCTGTTGCTTCAAACTCTACTCTATAATTAAAGAAACACTTTGATCCAACTATAGAAAGTTTTAAATTTTAATGATATTTGATAATCTAATGTAAAAGCATTTTTGCTCAATCATGATTTATAGGTGTTTTTATAGTTGAAAGTATTGAGATAAGTTCTAAAAAAATTTAACTGTTAAATTTTTTTTAATGTTTTTTATGTAGGCAAGTGTTGGATATCGACCGCAAATAAAGAGTTTGAGCAACTTATAAATCTCAAGGTCTCATCTTCCTAGCGAAATGCCTTTTCAAAATAAAGCAGTGAATTTCATACGAAGTTGGAACGAACAATTTCGTGTAACGGAGCATCGATTAATCGCAAACCACATCATCACCACTGTCTGTGCTAATGAGGCCATGTGTTCGTCCCAAACTCCCTCGTCTGAGGGGCTAATGATGTAGACAAACATCTAATATCTAATATTGATTGTAGATGAGGAGTTTGAATAGTTTATAAACCTCATAATTTTATCTCCCTAACGATGCACTTTTCCAGGACAAAATTCATGAGACTCATATGAAACCAAAATGCACAATATCTAGCAATGGGATACTGATTGAATCGCAAATCACATCATTTGGTGTTATTCGTCCGAACGAGCACATGTGTTCATTCAAAATCCCTCGTTTGGAGGATTGATGATGTAGGTAGGTATTCTATATTGGTTGCAAACGAGAAGTTTAAATGGTTTATAAGTTTCACGGCCTCCTCTTTCTAACAAAGTATTTTTTTAAAACAAAATCATAAGACTTATACAAAGTGGAAATGAATAATACCACGTGCAACAAGACAGCGATTGGGTCACAAGCCACATCAATTTTACTTAACCTTGTTGTGGTTATTTAATTTGATGTTTATGACCCATTATTGTAATGATTTCATAGTTGAATTTATAAGATCAAATATTCAGCCGTTGAATTAAAAATATATTTTATACTCCCAAAATTTTTTGAGAATTTTATAAAAATAATTTAAGATGTGTATTTAGAATTAATTATATAAAAAAAATAGTTTAAGATATGTATTTAGAATTGTTTTTTAGCAAAAAAAAAAAAATACTGAGATAGTTTTTAGAATAAGACAATCCACCATAAAATTTCGAAAAAGTCTTTTTCCAAGCACGTTTTCTAAAACAAAGGTAATTTCCGGTTGCAGCCTCCTTCTGTCAATCAGAATATTATTTTTCTAAAACACGATTTATGGATATTCTGATTAATTTCTTGAAAAGTTATGGCTTTGGGTGCTTTCCTTAATTCTGATGTGAAATTCCATTTTATTCAATCTACTTCTAGTGGGATATATTTCTTTTACCCCATAAGTCGTGTTTTTGAAGGTTCAATGAACCTAGACTAGGATTTAATGTGCTACTTCTTCTTTTGACATATGTTTATTTTAAATTTACTTTATATCGCTTTCATATATATACTATGACATATACCTATGTCAAAATTATAGGATGTCTAAATTCAAATATACCAGTGTGAATTGACATTCAATTTCTTATCATCTTTAGAGTATAATATCTATACTTTTGTTTATTGGATTTATATATATCCTACAAAAAAAATATGTTATGTTTTTTTATTGTGTCCGCACAACGACGTTTAACTGAAAAAAATTATTTTATCTACATGACACATGTACTGACACATAATTTCGCATTTTATAAAATCGTTTATGAAGAGCGGTAGTTCAAGTAGAACGGGCTGTGTCTTCTCATAAAATTAGTTGTCAAATAAACCTAGTTCAAATACGAACTCTCTTTTTTTATTTGCTTTGTACCATGTGTGTTGGTCCTGGACTAAAACAAATTCGACATATATTAAACAACAATCGTTTCGAATAAACATGGAATTCGCAAAACAAAAGGAAGCTTCAAAGTAGTTGCCCTTAAGCACTATGGTTAATCAAGCTTTTGATTGATCTCGGGGACCAAAAGCCTCTGAAAAGGTAGCGAGAACTTTTTCGAAAAAGAAGTTCGAAGTTGACATCTTAAGCAGACACGGGAGCTAGCAGTTGAAGATCCAGATGCAAGCTTGCCTGTAAATCAAGATTCGATCCGACTAACTATTCTGACTGCAAGAAAGAATTGAGTAAGCTAGTCTGTTGCTCGTATGCCATATGGACTCTGAGCTAGGACTTTTGAGCTAGATGCTACTAAAAAGGAGCTAGAGTTAGACAAGAACTAGTGTAACTGCGGAGCTATAAGTTCCTAAATCATTGAGTTACTGGTTGATGAGTTTCTTTAAGAGACTTTTCTACTCTATAATTAGTTTTTTTTTAGTTGCTTCATAGAGCTCTAAAGAGTTATTAGAAACTATTAGGATTCTAAGAGCCCTATACCAACATTTAAATTAGGAATTTGGACTTTTCAATGAGGACAAGGGCCAAAGCTCTACTTCAGTCCACCACTACGGCCAAAGTCTCTATAGCCTTCAATCCTTCATCAGGGCCAGAGTCCCTATATCTTTTTGGCTGTTGTCAAGAACCAATACCTAACTATGTGGGATCAATACACAAGTCAAGATGTTCGTTTAGTCCCACTAAATATTTTGATAAAAATTCAAACGAATATCATATATAATGTTCAATCTTAACCACCAGATCATAACAATTGATAATCAAATGCACTTACTATATATTTAATAATGACTTATCTATTTGAATTGATTCTGACTCACACTCATGTTGGTAAGATTCTAGAGATGTACCCATAGTAATAATAACCCAAGCCAAACATTTCATAACAACCAAGAATTCCCATGATGATGTTCAAAAAGGGGTGGTACACTTGCCGTTTGTCTTCTATTTTTTATTTATTAGTCAACATGGCACGTTGTCCCTATGTGTACATAATAAATAATATTTTACGTTTTAAAAGATTTTGTGAATAAGAGAAAATAAATATAAACCAACACATCATATTTCTAAAATGAAATAAAGAAAGAAAGCAACAAAGAAAAAGAAAATCAACTTAGGAATATTATTAGGCATAACAATAAAATTAGTATTATGGTGTCATAACCACCGTTTGTAAGAGAAAGGCATTTTCTTTTTAATGAATAACTTTTTTTGCTTTAAAATATATTATAAATAAGAGCAAATTCAAATCACTATATTACATAAAAAAAAACTAATTTATTAGCTAAATATAATTTGAAAAGTTGAATAAATTAATTAGTTATCTTATTGGTTGAATGACATTTTTTACTTTACAAAAAATTTGTAAGAGATATATTAATACATATAATTAAATAAGTATTACTTTTTTAAACTAAAAATAAACATATTCGTTATTTCAAGAAAGTTATTAAAAAATTAAATTTAAGTATGAGTTTAATAATATATTAATACTATATTTAGTACTTTAAAAGAAGGTAAATTGTGAATTAATTGATGACAACATAATTAACGTATTAAACTCCAACCTATAATATGTTAAAAATTAAATCAACCAAATGACTTAATTACAAATTAATATATATCTCATTAAAATCTTCGGACCATACGTGAAATATAATTTTTCGTCTTCCAACTTAAACCCTATTCAATTTTAGTCTTATTAATTATGAATTTATCACATTTAGTCCCCCGTATTTCAAATTTTATGTATACTTTCACACTTTTCTATTAAAAGATTAATACAAATGCATTTACTTTTTTTTTTTTTTTCGATATATCATGTGTGCCAGCCAGAATTCCTATAAAGTAAATATTATTTTGCAACGTTCAATCTAATTAACCACCAAACTTACAATATAAAGTAAATATAAACGACTTAATTTTTTGAATTTGTTCTGATTGTGTATTGATGTCGGTGAGATTCTTAATTAGTATGCTTACTGTCCCTCTTCAATAATGTGATTTTCAATTTTATAATATTATTTATTACCTGTATCTGTATGTATATGAAATAAATTGATATGTTGACTTAAATTAAATACATTGTGTGTGTGTGTGTGTGAATAACATGAGATTCCAAAAGAATTCCACATGGCACAAGAAATGTGATGGAGACATACGTGGACGTTGTCACGTGACATTTTATCTGATCAAATGTGTCAGGACCACGTCCGCTGCTGCTTCCCTAATCAATCTAACTTTTAATTGAAAAAATGTTTCCTAGCTAAACTAAAGTTTATTAAAAATTATTTAATTTAATTACTGTAATCCCACCAACATATTAGAAAAGTCAAAGGTCAACTACAATAGACAAGTAACACGTTGTTTTAGAAGAGTTAATTGTATAATTACGACATTATTTTAATAAATTAAATAATACATCGACTCAATAAATGTTTAATAAATATATCAGTATAATAATAAACAATGAAATAAATTGAGCAGTTATATAGGGAGTGAGGCTCATTTCTATAAAATGGTCGGCTGCAGGTCCGACAGAGGGTGACGTGGCGCGCCTTCACTGGAGCCACGTGTAATGCATACAGAGGATATCGTACCGGTATAAATACCCTCATTTATGGTCTTTCAAATACGCTTTTATCACCTACTTTTACCGCCAATTTATGCTCTAATTCAATCCATTTACCTTATTTTCGACCCCGCCTTTTCTAACTTAAGCATCGGAGGGCCATCGCCGAGGGCTTCTCGGCTAGTCTGACGTTTGCTGTGTTCTCAGGATCCACTCCAGGTAACTTAAAAGAAGGATTCAGCGATCACGACCCAGCTATCCGACCTAGCGACCCCGATCCGGAAATCCTAATTTTGAGCGATCTACATCATGGTCACTGCGATTTTATAATATATTAATATAAATTGATGAGTTTTATTTCTTTAAATAAAAAATATTAATTATTAGTATGGTGAATTATGCGGCGTTCTTTACTCAAATCTCTTTTCTTTCTTCTTGGTTTTCTCTTTTGCCTAAAACTTGTGTTATCCCTTTCGCGCTTTTCCCGACCCACTTACAGTTACCGTAAATCCCGAGCAGCATGAAAGTTGTGTAAACACCAAGGTTATGAAAGTGGGCCTTAGGCTTATCTTAGACACAAAATTTTAATTGGGCTGTTACTCACAAAAACAATTTTGGGCCCATACATATGGAAGCCCAATAGTAAACATTTATTTGATTTGTACTGAAGTTAGCTGATGAATACCATTTAAAATTAATTTTGGAATTTATTACTATTTTTGAAAGTTTTAGATGTAATTTATAGTTATTAGTATATTTACTATGTATGATTATTAATATCACTATAGTTGTTTTTAAATAATAATAATAAAATCAATCAATTGCAACATACACTAATATTAAAAATCTCGCCAACTTTTACACTTACAACTTTGAGTTTGGAAATATTTTAGTGTGATTAGATCATAGCTCTAAATAGAATTGAAAAAATAATTAAATTGTTGGATGTTTGATTTGGGATCAGTCTCAAAAAACTCATCTTAAGCTCTATTCATTAATTTAACAGTAATTCAAATAAGTTTGAAATTACTGTTAGACTTGATTCAATTTATTTACAACTTTAATTGTTAATAAGCTCGACCTATATTAAACATTTATATCTAACAAGCACCGACTACTATAATAATTATATACCAATCGTAAATATTAAATTATTTTATTTAATTACTACCTATTATTAAAGTAGAATGACGTTGAATACGAATAGGTTGGATTTAGACAAGTGGGCTAAGCCTCATTGGCTTAATGATCAGTATTTAGTACTACTGAGATTAATTAATGACTTTCTAACATTAAACAGAATTGTTAATTAGGAGAAGAATACTGAGAGTCGCTTTCAAAAGTCCTTTTTGGTTGTTCAATGCGTAGAAAGTAAGCTCCTGCTCCTCTCCTCTCTCTCTGTGTCGAAATCTCTTTCCCATCTACTAAGGAAGAAAAAACTTGACAATAAAGCTTATTAGAATCCATCCAAGATCTCACTCACACTCAAACAAAAAACCAAATGGGCATCATCGGACTCCTCAAATTTGCTCTTTTAAGTATTGATTTTCTTGCCTGGTACTCTTTCTTCAACTGCATCAATTTTGCTGCTATGCCTATAACCCTTCTTGTTTTTCTTTACTCTGTTTGGTGCAAATCCTGGTTATGTATCTGAGTATGTTCCATTTCTTCACACTGATCATCTCTATCTCTCTCTCTTAGTGTTTCTTTTCTGGTTTTGTACTGGGATAGGGATACGTACGTATGCATGTATTTCTGCTGATAATAAACTCAGATTAATCTTTTTGATTTTGTTAATGGGTTTCTCTTGTCCGAACATTTATTGCAGGCCTGTAATTGCTCTGGGCTATCCTCTGTAAGTTCTGTCTGAGTGTGCGTATTTGTGTGCTTACTATTTCATGGCACAAAAGGAAAGTGTTCTAAGTGTATGAGTGATGAAGTGGGATGATTGAATGTTTAGATATTTATTAATCAGGAAACAAGAATTTAGTCAGTGCTTATGTGGTGTGATTTTGCAGGTTTTCTACCATCAGGGCAATTGAAACTACTTCACAATATCACTTGAAGAAGTTGGCCAAATATTGGACCCTTTTCGCATTAATTTCTCTGTTAGAATTTGCTTTAGTGAAAATCATTGAGTGGTAAGCATTGCCATTGGATTTGTTAAAGAAGCTTTCGACTCCTTTAATAGCTTCTTCTTGGCATTTATATTTTTGTTTCTGAGTTTTCTATGCATTGATGATTATTAACTGGGGAAACAATGGTGAATTTCTCTGTGTTAGAGTCGATCCATCTTTTAAATGCTTTTGTTTGTTTCGACAGGATACCATTCTGGTCTAGCTTAAAACTCATAGCTACCTTCTGGTTGGTGGTGCCTAGATTTCGTGGTGCATGCCATGCCTACCGGAGACTTATAAGTCTATGCTTGTTAGTGGATGTTCATTCAGTTATCGACAGGTGGTCTGTGGATCTTCAAGCAGTTATCGACAGGTTTTATAAGGCGAAGGAGGAGAAACTGCGTAAGACAGAAGCTTTTGAGGATGTAGTGGAGAAATACATCAAAGAGAATGGAGCTGAAACTTTGGAAAAGCTTATAGCAAGCAAGGTTAGCTACCTTCTTATTGAAGTTAGTGTTATGCATGTCTTTTCATATACGTGTTGCATGACTTCAGTTGGATACAACGATGATCCGGAATCATGTTGAATGGAAGAGGAAGCAAATATCAGCTAATTGTGTTCTTTAAGGGGAAGAAGACTGACTATTGGAGTATGCATGAATATATATGGTTGCAGCCTTGCTATTATCTTAAAAGCCATTGAAGCTTCACTTGTTCTCAGTTTTTGTTCCGAGTTAAAGTGACTAGCTCAAGCTTTTTAACTTTTTTCTTTTTTTTTCTATGTATGTTTTCCTATGAGTTATTATTTTTCACCTACAGATACAGTCGGAAAGCAAAGAACCTGATAATTCTCAGAGAAATACCTCAGTTCCAGAACCAGAGGAGAAAAATGCTGCAGCTACATTAGAACAGGTATATTTTGCATGTTTTGCTCAGTTGAGAATTCCACTTGATATATTTTCTGTCTTATAGCGGAAAGAACCTGATGCTGTTCAAAACGATAACGAAATGTTACAAGTCATAGAGAAGACTGCTTCAACTGAGGTGAAACCCGTGAGAGTTCTCAGATGGATGGATGCATGTTTTTCTTGGTAGATATTCCACTTGATATATATTCTGTCTTACAGCTGAAAGAACCTGATGCTTTTCCAAAAGATATCAAAACGTCAGAAGCCACAGAGAAGACCGCTTCAACTGAGGCGAAACCGGTGAGAGTTCTGAGATGTTTGCTGTCTTACAAACTGATAATAATGGAGCTCCCCTGGCCAATTGTCCCTCTCTTGTTTGTTTTTGTTAAAATGGCTGCTATTATTAGCCATATAGTTAATAGCACTTAAAGAGAAGGCTCGCAAGGCAATATTCTTGAACATTTTTATATTTCAATGCAACTCTGATCAATAAAACGTGAGTATTTGTCAAATAATTCCCTTATTCCTACCTTCATCTTCGGTTTCCTGGGAATCAATCATGTTTGTATTCAATGGGAAGCGATGGAATGTTAAGCAATAATGTTTGTTTATGCAATGCAGCTTCAGAATGCAGAGCCAAGTACCATTGCATGGACTCCAAAGGAAACAGATGCAGCATCTGAGGTTAAAGAGATGAAGGAAGTGCAGCAAGAGTGGATCTGTGCTTTATGCCAGGTGACGGCCACAAGTGAGAAAATGTTAAACGACCATCTGGGGGGTAGAAAACACAAGTCCATGATTGAGTCCCTGAGAAAAAGCAAGCTCGATGCAGAAAGCACAGCCTCTTCACCTTCAGCAGCAGGTAAATCAAGTCGGCGCAGTGCAAAGTCAGTGAAGGGCAAGAGTGAAGTAGGGGAAGGATCCCAGCAAAAATCTTGGAAGAAAACAGAAGAAAGAGTTCCGAATCAGGTGCCTAGTGATCAGCAGAACCAGGGCAAACCGAAGCAGAATGGTGCTGCCAATCAGCAATTTCACGCATGGTGTACGGTCTGTCATGTGAAGTTGCTTAGTGAGATTGATTTAGCCTCTCACTTAAGAGGAAAACGGCACACATCCAATGTTCAAAACCTTTAAAGGTGTCGATTCCTAAACAGGCAAGAGATCACATGAATTAATTGATGCGTACAGTAAACTGTAATCAGAGTGAATGTGGATTTTGAAAGTAGCAAGATTGTACCAAGATGTAATGCCCTTCCAGCCATATGCAGAGTTCGAAGCAGCGGAGTGGATTGTTTCACAAGGTGGTCTTAACATAGATTAATATGTTTATCTGCATATGCCATAAACTGAAAAATGGATTCCCTCCAGTTGTTTTGCATGAGGTCTAATTAGTTGTGAGAATCGTGGTCACTTAAAAATTCCAAGTAATAAAATCTAGAAATTTGGGACATATACATGACTGTAGGGACTGCAATTGTAATGTTGTCCAAAACTCAATAGATTCAACCGATCAAAGTTTTGAGTTCACGCCTTCCCTCCGGGCCAGGACCTGAGACTCAGCTCGACTCGTTAGACCTATTAAATTCATGTTATAATTTCCAAACATTGAAAAATTGTGTTTTAACATGTAATGATTAACTTGTACTAAACATGAGAAAGTAGTACAATATTATATTACTTGAAAAAGTTGCTTGTCTACAGTTTGATCATATTGGTTTACATTCTTTATTGAAGTCTGAGCATATATATATACATGGTTGATGGTTCGTCTGATCACCTGGATCTTATGTAATTATGTGGGCAGATATTTTTATGTTTGGTTATTTGATGGTCCCTCAGTAGAATTTATTTCTGTTCCTAGGGCAAATTTCCATAACCATCTTGCACTTCTTTCTTATTCATTTTTAAGACAACACCAGCAAAGAGAACATCACTGTGTTTGAGTCTACATATCATGAGGGCAACTTCTGAAAGAAGCTCAATCAGCAGTATTTTTCTCATCATGACTTCTGGGAAGTTGGCATTGCTAGAGAAACTCCAGCACCACTGGGTAAATCTTTCCATTGTTGAGTCACCGTCTTGATCTGTGTGTAAAACTGAACTCCAGCCTTTCCTGGAATGATTCCATAAGTAAAGCAAGATCAGGGATGTAAACAAACATTGTTTTCGAGTAAAATATGGTGAAAAAAAGAGATGATTTTCTTGAATGCCGAAAATGCTCGTAGTTAAGTACTTAAAACCATCCTAATTGGAGAGGAGTATGGTTTACCATAGAAATTGAGATCCCCAGCAAAAGAAGCCTTGGAGCCAGTAAATGAGAAGAAGGGTAACGGAACAGGTATGGGAACGTTGATACCAACCTGGGACACCAATGCTCACATCAGAAATTGATACTTAAGAGGTTCAAGGAAATATCAGTAACCGACTTGATACCTGGCCTGCCTCTATTTCAGTTTGAAATTTTCTTGCAGCTATTCCAGATGACGTAAAAATAGCCGCACCATTCCCATATCTGCAGAATTGGGATAAGGTAAATGCTTGTCTGTTGAACATAAAATAAGGAAAAGGCAAAGTTGATGGGTTTAATAGAACAATAATGAGAAATTACTTATTTCTGTTGACAATGTTTATGGCCTCTTCCAAACTGTCAGCCTGAGAGAAGGAAGCAGACAGTGTTAATTAACAAGAACCCACGCTATGGTATAGAAATAGACAAATTACTGATATACCTGCATGCAAATGAGGACAGGCCCAAAGATCTCCTCCTGGAAGTCCCGAATGAGGAATTAAATACAAATCCAAGCAAAAGATTCAAGATAAACGTTTCAACATACAGACAGAACAAAGGCACAGATTAATACCTTATAACATTCCATGTCGGCTGTGACATCTGCTAGGATGGTCGGACCAATGAAGTTACCTTGTTCATATCCTGGAACCTATGATCATCAAAGAAGGCAAAGATAAGCATGTTGGGTCTTACCCAACCAAACCATTTAAACATGTAAATTCATTTCTAGGCTGAGAAGCATACAGTATGTAAACATGTAATTTCCCCAAAGTAACCATACATCAAATTATTTTTCCCCTCGACCACATGTAATATCATTGGACAACAATCATTCTGCTTCCTAAGATAGCTTTCCTGTTTTTGAGAAGAATTATGGTAGAATAATTTTTAACTTCTTCGGGAAGAACCAAGTATTGAGACATAAAGGGGCTTCATATCTATCTATCCTAATTCTTAAATTTTCTAAACCAAACTACTCTGTTTGCATTGAAGGACTTACTGAGACATGATTTACATGCACTTAGAGAAAGTAAATTGTAAGTAGGTATCACAGACAATTAAGCAGGTCATAAGCAGCTAGACAAAGCTTTAGACATGCAATTGCAAGAAGATAAATAAACAAGCACCTTAATAGTTCTTCCATCAAGCAATAGTCTTGCTCCACTTTCGATCCCGCTTTGTACCAACTTGCAGACCCTTTCCTTTGCCTAAGAAAACAGACAAAGAAATGTAACAGGATAGACTTCCTGACAATAAGAAATATAGACCAAAGGTTATTAAGCATTATGAGCTAGTGACTGCATAGAAGAATTCCTGATGAAGATTTTCATAGATGGAGTTTGAAGATATGCTCTGATCCAACCTGCTTGCTAATTACTGGACCTAAGTCTGCCTCAGGATCTGTCCCAGCACTTACTTTAAGCGCCTTGGCACGTTCCACTAGCTTTTCTTCCCTACAGAGATTGAAAGGTTATTATGCATGGACAACTGACCTGGTCACTACTAATTACTGTTTGTTTATAGTAATTCGTTGGAAATATATTGATTTGACACGACAGTTCTATATAAAAAACACAATATCATTAACTAACCAAACTTATTACCATTTCAAACGAAAACCTAAAAAAATTGAAAATACATATTTTCCACTTAAAATGAAAACACAAACAAACAGGACGCTTTACCAACAATACTTGAAGCAAAATTTGAAAAGCATGTTATTATAACAAATACACTACCTTCTAAGGAACAGGTTAGTAAACCTTGATGCAATTGTTTTTAAGCAGAAAAGAATAAAACTGAAAGCAAGCATAGCACATATAGACAGGAGTACCATAATTTTGAGTCCCCAACAAACACCACTGTGCTAAGTGCCATACATCTTTGTCCAGCGGCACCAAAACCAGCTGCTACTAAAGCATTTAAAGTTGCATCCACGTTTGCGTCGGGCATCACGATTCCATGGTTCTTTGCTCCCATATTGGACTGAGGTGTTTGCCAGTTAAGCAGTCAACATTTAGGCTACATTTAAAAATTGGTTGATGCCACCATATATCTAAGCATAAGAAAAACATAATCATAATACACAAGCATAGATCAAGTTCATCTACCTGAACACGTTTTCCACTAGCTGATGCTCTTGCGTAGATATGCATGCCAGCCTTAAAATGCGAACAAAAATAAGCTCCTCAATTAACTTGTTGAATAATGAAATTCAAGCTTGGTTAGTCATGTCAAACAAGCCAAGCTCAAACAAATTTTCATCAATCAATCTCATGACAAATCTTTTATAGTGCGGTTTGTTTATCATTACTATTCTGACAAAGAAGTATTATATATAGTAACTTGCTTGTCTTGCTTCTCGAATAGTAGGTCATGTCGAGAAATCAACATGCTGCATTCTAAAATGAGGGGACCAATTAAATGCTGGCAGCTACGCACAACCTTGTATAAGCATGCATGCATGAGAGAGAGAGAAAGAGAGGGAGAGAGAGAGGGAGAGAGGGAGAGAGAGATTCCAGGGAAGAAAGGCATAAATAGGATAGCATGCAGTGCTTGCATAGATGTTCAATGAGCATGGATGGATTTGTGTGCTTTATATCATGTGTGATTGTTGCACCATTCAAACTAGTATCTAAAAGACAAGAAAATTAGGAAAACCATATCTCTAGGATAAACCTTCTCTTTATCAGACATTATTGCTCATACAATATAACTTTGTACTGTCCAAACTAATTGTATTGGTTGATATCTTAGGCAAATGACGGTATATTATGGAAAATATACTTATATTGACAACAATGGAAAAGGGAAAAAATTTCTAGCATGAAATAATCACCTGAGAGAAACTTTGTGGAACAGGGAAAGTCTACAAAGACACACAAATTTCAAACAGAAGAACGAGTAAACATAGAGAGATACTAACTGTATTTGAACCAACAAATGATACAGCTCTAATATCGTCATCATCACATATAGCATTAACAATGTCCTGCAAGAAAGAGCAACAATGAGGAAAACTATCAGATCCAGGCTGAAATTCGTATTTCTTTGATTAGCCATACATTGTTTTTCTGATTTCAAGTGATTGCTGATGGAATCCAGGAGGAAAACACTAAAAGAAGTTGGACAACAAGAGCATACATGGGTCCCATGGACGATATTCAGGACACCATTGGGCAAACCAGCCTCCATTGCCAACTCTGCAAGAATCATTGAAGCCCCTGAAAAGGGAAAAAGAAAAAAATGAAGCAGAGAAAACATATTAGAAGCAACAACCACTAAAAGTCATATCTAGATTAAATGACCTCACACCAATAACAAAGGCTAACAGACAATTTACTCAAATAGAACAGCAACAAGGTTAAATTCAAACAAAGTTGAAGTATCTTATTTTTATTAAAGATTAGGAATACAAAGGTTTTAAGAGGTCAACACAGTGAATCAACATCAAACTGAAAAAACATCTGAGGAGCCAGTACATCTCCAGCCACTATTGGCACAGATGTGAAGAGAAAAGTTGTAATTTTAATAACTGACTGGTGAGCAATGATTGGATTGTAATTTCAAATGTAAAATTTAACTTTAGAAGCAGTAGCATAAGAAGTAACAAGTGTATGCCTGAGCAGTTTGGTCTGACGTTACAGAATCAGACAAGATCAGATCACACATATGAGTGTACATGTCCATGTATGCATGGTTCAGAAGAGCTATCCTCGGCCACTACCACTTCCATCTTGTCCTATTCTAGGATTACAAACAAAAAGCACAAGGAATAAAATACACCAGAAAACTTTAAGCAATAGGTCACCTGGATCTTTTTCAGATGGCTTCAGAACATAGGTGTTTCCACATGTGACTGCCACAGGAAACATCTGTGACATAAGATTAGAAAGAAAAGGCGTATTATTGAGGATTGGTTTTAGAAAGTACTTCCATTGGAAAAAACAACAATAAGAAGGTCAAAATACAAAACAAAACAAAAGGGAAACATACCCATAAGGGAATCATTGCAGGGAAGTTAAAGGGGCAAATTCCAGCACAAACACCAAGGGGTTCTCTAATGCTGTAGGTATCAATTCCATTTGACACATTGGCCACATACTCTCCCATTTGTAGGGTTGCCATGCCACATGCATGTTCCACCACCTCTTCAAGAAAATTCCCATGATAAGGACTCAGCCAAAACCAGAATCTCTGCCAAAGTAAGAAATAAAGAACATGCACAGAATACTAACCTAGCCCTCGGAACACATCTCCTTGAGCATCCTTCAATGTCTTCCCTTGTTCTGTGGTAATATTCAGGGCAAGTTTATCCTACATAAAGATTTCGATCCTTCTAGTTAATATTACCAACGGACGAAACAAGAATGATGTATGTTGAGAGAATTTAGCCCACTGACTGTGTTTTTACGAATAAGATCTTGGAGCTTAAACATGACACGCTGCCTTGTAGTAATTGGTGTATTTCGCCAGGACGGAAAGGCCTCTTTTGCAGCAGCTACTGCAGATTTGAACTCCTCCTTTGTTGTCAGTGGTACTCGGGACACCACTTCTTGTGTTGCCTATGTCATAATATGAAGTAAAGAAAGGAAAACACAAATGCTAAAGAACTATATAGCAACTCAAACAAGCAAATACTATCATTTATCATCTTCACTTACTGGATTTAGTACATCAATGGAATCAGATGAATGTGAATCCACGAAGCTTCCGCCAATTAGATTCGGAACCCGCTGAATACACATTAATTGAGACATAAGTAAAACTGAGTATTCTAAAAGCTTAAATTGTTAGAAATGAGAGGGGATAGTTTCAGTGTTTATTGTTTCTGCAGGCCACAAACATTTAATATTTTTTGTAACTGATGCCCTCAACATGTAGAAACAGCATCTCCTTTTGCAACTTGCGAGCTCTTGTACATAATGGGATGCCTTCATGCGAACTTTGGGACCTCTGTGATCTAGATCAGGACGAGCACATCACCTACGGCTACGAGTTTAAACAGTTTATTTTCCATTCTTTTGTTTATTTTGATGGCTCTTTGGCTTTCTCAATAACTATGTAAATACTTAAGACCTCAGAAACCATCAGTTTCCGAAGCAGGCAGACGCTATAAGAATCAAAGCGTGTACCCTAAACTTCAACTCAGGAAAAGTTTCACTGCATAGACTAATCTCAGTTTCAATACAAAGGGATTAACTGAGAACAGCAACAATTATCGGTTCATCCGAAACAAATCATGAAAAGCATAAAAACTCACCAGCGTGTCGCCATGCCTCCACGATCGTTCAGCAGCAGTTGAAAAATGAGAACACCCAACCCCGATAAGTATCCGAGGACTCAGTCTCCTCATGTGCCTCACTGCAAAAACATCCTTTAACAAATATTTCACAAAAACACACACACAACCACATGCACACAAAAACGCAAACAGCGTAAGAAAATAAAAGAAAAATAACAGCATGATTAGGGATTTCAAGATGCAACTCATTTTAACAACAATCCATACTATACAAGAACCAAAGAAAAGTTGAATTCACGCACATAAACTCATTTTAACCACCAAAAATCACTAATCCGTCAATTTATCAAGAAGAAAATCTTGTAGATGAATACAAAATGAATCACCTCGTTGAACTGAAAACCCCAACATCATTGAGTTTCTTTCTGCCCGAAGAAGTGAAATGCAGTGCGCCACTCTCTCTGACTGTGTTCTGTCTCCAACAAATACTAATAAATTCTTATATTTCTCTCTTTTTTATTTGGAGCTGAGTTGGATTTTCTTGTAATAAAGCAAACAAAGGAATCTTTATCCATTGCTGGTTGCTAGTTTTTCAATATTTGGTGTACGATTTCAAGTATTCATTTTTTTATTTAAATTTATTCGTATCTGTAATAATTATTTTCTTTCCTAATTTAAGAGTAATTAAAATCAATGGGTTTTGAGATCTTCAAAGATTTGAATTATCAAAATCAATTATTTTTGGATATGATAAATCCAATAATAAATATTTTAAATCTTTTGTTATGACGTATAATAAATATAAAATCAATCGTGGATTCAAATTCCAACAAACCACGTACTTATTTATCTCTATTTATGATATTTTACTTCGTTTAAAATACTTTGGCTTTTATGTACGGCCAAGAACTTTCAAACTTGATCAGTTCCTGAGTACAATCAATTCTGAGGAGCACTTTTTCAAATATTTGACAATAAACATAAACTGAAAGTGAAATACTTTTTTGAGAATCAGAGTAAGTGCAGATAAAGGGGGTATAGTATACTATGTATGAGAGGGCAACTGTATCTGTATGGGACATATTACAACTGTTGCTCAAGCCTCAATGCGTGCAGCTGAGTATGGCTGATTAAATACACACAACATAACAATTTCTGTAAGTCTAAGCTGCTGCTCACTCCTTCCAACTCTTTCTTCAGCCTAAATCTGAAATGATCAAACACATTGAATTCTTGTACCCAATACTAACAAGATTCAAATATTACCACATTGAGGAGAGAGGGAGAGAGAGGTAAACAACTAAAAGTGTAGAGTCCACTGGGATCCATCCAATGCGGGAATTGATGGAGATATTCCATGGCTATTTGGCATGTCCCGTGATTGTTCTACAAGAGATTCCGCATCGCTACTTGGAAAATCCTTTGAATGCAACGGCAGAGATACCCCTTCATGACTAGGAAGATCATGATGCAGTGGTAGAGTTACCCCTTCACCGTTTGAGAAATCCCTCAAATGCAAACCCAACGATACATCGTTACCTGGGAAGTCGAGGGATTGCAATGTATGGGGTTCTCCACTGTTACTAGGTGCATCATCTGTGTTTAACACAGACAAAGACATCCCACTGTTCGAGAAGTCCTTCCACTGCTGAGTCACGGTTTTTATCTGGGTGTAAAATTGAAGTCCAGCTTTACCTGCAAGTCATAAGGAAGATAAATACTAGTCAGGGGAAAAGAAAATCCAGTTTCAGCAACCGCTATCAGAAGCTCGTATGGATGCCTTTGTATTTAGTCTGTGTACCGTAAAAGTTGATATCTCCGGTAAACGAAGCTTTGGAGCCAGTAAATGAGAACACAGGCAATGGGGCTGGAATAGCCACATTTACACCGACCTGGATTCAAACAAATTAGCATCAAAACAGAAAAGGAAACAACAATCGCAAAAAAGTTTTCACATCAAGAAATCAATTTCATGGGAACATAGATGAACGTAATCTGTAACATAGACAATTAAAATTGAATTTGAAAAGCCATATACTATTCTAGACAAATACTCAATGGATAAAGAAAATCCCAGCGTAAAAGGTTGCATAGTCTGCAGAAACCTATAGACATGGTGAAAAATGACTACCTGTCCAGACTCGACCTCAATCTGAAATTTCCTTGCAGCAGCACAAGAGGATGTAAAAATTGAAGCTCCATTTCCATGTCTGCTCCAGGTAAACAATTAGGTCAAAGACGATCTACAAGATACTGAAACTTACAAATAACCAAGCGGAATAAATATACTTGTTTCTGTTAACAATGCTTATTGCCTCATCTAAGCTTCCAGCCTGAGCATGAGAAGGTCAAGACAAGATGAATATTAATGAACTTAGCAAATAATAGCAGCAATAAAGATTATGTTACGGAATAGAAATATATAATATAGAACTACCTGCATGCAAAGAAGAACTGGACCCAATATTTCTTCCTGCATACATCAACAATAAACAATGGGTGCATATTAGTTTTCATCATCCCCATAGACCAATACACCAGGAGTTTCTGTTAGAAAAAAAACTATATACCTTGTAACAATCCATGTCTTCCGTGATGTTAGTTAAGATTGTGGGCCCAACAAAGTTTCCCAGCTCGTATTTGGGAACCTATTTTTTATCATAAAATTACAAGTTAATAAATTAAATTATCATTCATAAGTACTAGTCACTTGCTCGGTTGCTCTGGTTTCAAATTTGAAGGGGAGCAATTTGTGTAGGGGACAGGAAAATGAGGTAAATAAACATGCATCAGAACGCGGATACTCAACTGCAAATACAAAATAAGCGGGACGTATAATTTAACATTCTCTTTAACAAAATCTCAAAGCACTGTGTTTACTCATATGTGCATTGTATGACGTCATTTAAGAGAAAGCAACAGGTCTTAGGTAACATGATATTCTAGAAACATTTCAAGAAAATAGGAACAAAAATTTAACTCCATGACAGCATCCAAGCATTTTTACACTATTTAACAAAATTTACAGCCGCCTGTACCTTTTATGCAGGACTCTGGAATCATAAAAATGGGCAGAGTAGAAGATATGAAACATACCATAATCTTTCTCCCATCAAGAACTAATCTTGCACCATTATCAACAAATGTTTGGATCACCCTGGAAATCCGTTCTTTAACCTGAAGATTCCAAAAAACAAACAATAACTAAATCTAAATGTTTGAACAAATAGCATATGGATAGAGAGCCTCCGCTCTCTTTACTAACTGCAATAATTAGAGAACTAATGGAGGAGCAGATAATATAAGCTTCCACTATACAAGTGCACATGTATCTAATTTCAATCTGAAAAGTCAGCTGAATATTAAGAAGCAAAAAAGTGTATCCATCACTGCACCTGCTTACTGATCACAGGACCAATGTCTGCACCAGGTTCAGTTCCAGCATCTACTTTGAGTGACATGGCACGCTCTACTAGCTTATCTTCCCTGGCAAAATTAAACCACAAATTTTCCTCATGGAAGTTCAGGGAGGACTGTTTATCACAGTAATGGCCAGAGAATCCAACAGGGAACAAAAGAACACATAATATAGTCCAGTACAGTGAGCTGTGATATAAAATAAAATAGCCTTTCTGAATAATAAATCATACGGTAAAAGCTTCCTATAAATCTGCTGAACAGCCCCCCCCCCCCCCAATCCCAATAGCCCCTTTCATTGTTAAGATCATCAAAGTGCAGCCTTTCCACAAGATTAAACCACGGCAACTAAAATTATGCATGCAGGACATACCAAGACTTTGACCCCCCGACAAAAATAATACTGCTGATAGCTGTAAACCTCTGTACTGCAGAGCCAAAGCCAGCAGATATCAAAGCATTTAAAGTAGCATCAATATTTGCATCTGGCATGACAACAGCATGACTCTTGGCACCAACATTGATCTGAAGAAAATGGGAAAAGATCAATTAAAGAATGCTGTAGACAGTATCAAGCAAGAGCCAGAGAACTGCCCAACAACTAGAGAACTTCTTTCACCTGAACACGCTTACTGTTAGCAGATGCCCTTGCATGAACATACATCCCAGGCTGGAAACAAAAAAGATTATGTGAGATATCAGGAATCTTTATTACCTTGATCTGTCAAATGACCATGATTACTGATGAGAAACAAATATTTGGTACTTGTTAGCAGCACGAAGTTTGTGCCAAATAAAACATCATAGTGAGTTGCACATACACACTATCAGCAACAGATAGAACAATATGCCAAAGGAAACTCACTGCATCTGAGCCTATATAGGACACAGCTTTGATTTCGTCATCATCACAGATGGCATCAATGATGTCCTACAGGATCTCAAGATAAAATAATTCAAAAATCAGTCGCATGTATGAACACCCAATAAAAATGAATTAATTTTTTCCGTACAATATATCCCAAAGCAGATTTTGCAATGCGAAAATTCAGAAACCATCACGCAAGTGCAATATACAATTTCCAACTAAGAACTTATAGAAACAGCTCATGATCGCTCAGGGGGGCAGATGAAAAACAAGGATATCTTAGAGACAAGTTGCAAGGACAAACTCAAAGCTTACATTGGTTCCATGAATAATATTTAGGACACCATTCGGCAACCCAGCCTCCATTGCTAACTCGGCAAGATGCACACAAGCCCCTGAAAGCAAGGAAGGTGCAGGGATGGTGATTGACAAAAAAATGGTAGTACTTTCTAAGAAAAATGAGGAACAGCTTGTAAGCAAAAATACGGAAGTCAATTTACAAGCACAACAAGGTAATGTTCAAGGGAATACCACCATACAGAAAGTGGGGAAAATCCCAATAACCACACTAAATAAGAGTGCTAAAATAAACAGAAACTATTATAGCATCAAGTATCATTCCAACCATATATGCTTTAAGTTTTTATGCTGCATCCTATAAATAATACCTGGTGTTTTCTCAGATGGTTTTAGTATAAAGGTATTGCCACATGTAACAGCAATTGGAAACATCTGCAGAGAATTGCTGAGCAGTGAGAATAAGAACACTGGGAAACCTATGAGACTTGAAAACAGTATCAGGAAGACAATTATCAGGAAAAACAGAAATTTGAAATTTGAAGGGGATCACCTTCTTAAGTTTCCATGGAAACTTGTGTGGTCAGTTCTAGCAAAATGGAATATATGACTAAAAAGTACAGAAATCCCTCCAAGTCTCAAGCCAGAAATTCTTCCTACTTATAATTTAATTCATCTAATTTTGCCTCACTTGCGTTTGTTACCTATGTGTAAATAGTGCATAAAATCTGCTAGAGACCATTTCTGGTCCTTCACATAGTTAGCTGATTAAGCATTGCATCGCCCTTTTTCTTTTTCACTTCGGATGTTTCTGATGATTTCTTTAGTGTAACATGGTCCAAAATTATCGAAAAGAACTTGTACTTAAAACAGGACAACTACTCATTTCCTTCAGAGGGAAATAGTAAAAGGTTATCCACATTTTTATTACAAATTCCATATTAACAAGATTGTAGTGATAATTCCATATTCCATAATGTTAATAATGCCAGCAATTCAGTGGTATTTGATAAGAAGCATAGTAAGATTGTAGTGATAAATGAACGCGAAAACGAAACAAAATGTGGCTTACAGAAGGAAAAAGCAAAGAGAGCATAAAGCATACCAATAATGGAATCATGGCTGGAAAATTGAAAGAGCATATCCCAGCGCAAACACCAAGGGGCTCACGGATGCTATAAGTATCAATTCCATTTGATATATTCGAAAAGAAGTCCCCCATATGCAAATTTGCCATCCCACAAGCATGTTCAACAAGCTCTGAATAAAATACAGATTATGGAAATGACCAACTGGCAGCGCTTAGGAATGCTGAATTTTGAGAATGAATGAAAAATTTTCTAACCAAGTTATTCTTTTTCTGCATTCAATTCCATTCATGTTATTCTTTAGCTAAATTAAATCTTTAAGCAAAACCCACAAAAGAAAGGAAGTGGATATCCAACCAGTTCTACTTCTGCTATCTGCTTTTACAAAACTCTTAGGATTTGGCAAATATCTAAAGCACTGCAGAAAAAAGTAGGTACATATATACATATATATATTCACTTAAAATATAAGGTCAATCAACTTGTCATGTTCTATTTTCAAACTATGTTCCAATTGAATCCATCTAACTACCAAGTTCCAACAGGAAACTTAATGTTTCCATTACAAGTACCATATGGTCCAATCAACTAAAAATTGAAGTAAAAGATAAACTCACCAATCCCACGGGAGATATCATTAAATGCATCCTTCAATGTCTTACCCTGCTCTGCTGTTATATTGCTGGCAAGCTTATCCTGGAAAACAATTAAAACGAATCCAGTTAATGAATCTTTAACAACTAAAACAGTCAGCACGAGAGTTGCAAAAGCTTACAGTATCCCGGCGAATAAGCTCTTGAAGCTTGAACATAATGCGTTGACGAGTTGTAACTGGGGTATTTCGCCATGGCATAAACGCTCTTTTTGCTGCAAATACTGCAGCCTTAAGTTCCTCACCCGTAGACAAAGGAACTTGTGCAACCACTTGCTGTGTTGCCTATAATTGATTATGAATTATTAGAAACGGGGACCTAGAAGAAGAAGAGTGATGGCATATGTAGATTCTCAGCACTCACAGGGTTTAACACATCGATAAATGTTGATGATTGTGAATCAATAAATCTGCCACCAATGAGATTTGGGACCCTCTGCAAGTCATAAATAAAACAAAATTTCCAAATCACAGATCAGACATAATCCCCAATTTGAAATCCACAAAACACCCAATTATAGGGCACAAATCCGATTTTTTGGGACAGCCTAAGTAACTTAAAATCGATTAACAGAGAAAATAAGCCTAGCATTCATCGATCTATATCGCTAGTGAATAATTACAAATGTTCGCCTATGTGAAATTACCGGGGGGTACCGTTTCTTCCATGATGGCTCAAAAGATGTTGAAGGGTCAGAGTTCCCATCAGCAGCTGTAGGAGATCGCAACGTCTTCAATCTCCTCACTGCAGCACAAGACATAAAGAAGGTAAAATGCAGGTGAAAACAGAATACACTAAGGTTTTGGTGTATGAGGCAATAAACACCACTGATTCGCTAAAAAACGCAGATGTTTATCTGAGGTAGTTCACCAAAAAGTTTTCATACTTCTTTTAATACAATAAATTGATTAAGGCAGCAACCGTTTGCTGCTTTCATGGAGATGAAGAGCCTTCGCTGCTTTTATTTAATTTCATTATTAATAAGATTTTGGATATCTTAATGATGTGATTCGAATCTATGACAGCTAAAATCTAGCCAATTTGGATAAGAACCACCTTAATCTTCTAAACAACAGCTTTATACCATTGTAGCATATTTTTTTATATCTTCTTTGTGGACTAAGGTGGGAGGTTTTTTGCTCTCCATCTGATACGCTGTGAGAACAGAGATATTTGTCTAAATCATTTCTTTGTGATTGTTTCCATGTGCTCTAGAGACTCCACTTTCTCGGCCATGTGATCACTTCTTGCTATTATTAAATCTTTTTCTTACTAAAATAAAGAACAACAAAAGGTTTTAGACTAATTTGAAGGTAGTAAACAACTACAAATATGAGAGATTGGCATAATGCAGTGGACACATCTTAAACTCTAAGATACAAAGCAAGGTCAGGGTTTTGGATTATTTAAGAATGAATGACAATGATTACGATAATTGCGAAATTAACAGATTTACCAAACTCAAAAAGGAATAAAGGAAACTCAGACCTGTAAGATTTCCTTGACGGAGCTTGGCTTTCACATTATAAACATGTTTTGGTGTAGATAAGAGCTCGGGGTTTGTTTGTCTAAGTCTTTTAAGTATCTGGCGTGGCTTTAAACCTGCTTCTGTCATTTCTTTAATTAGCATAACTTCTTTCTCATTGAAGCGACGTGCAGAAGGATGTTCAGACATGTCCTTCATGGGTTCATGATTGTGTGAACCATTCTTAACAGTAAGTACCCACAAGCCATCCTCCTTCTTACCCACAAGCTCAAATGGACAGTTTGTAAGTCGAGAACCAGATTTCCTTTTGCGCAGATGTTCACCAGACGCCTCATCAACAGTCTTACGCCTATCCCGATAAACACCTCCTCTATCACAACCAAGGACTACAACTTTTTCCTTCTTAGACTGTTTAATGGTAACAACATAGCCCTGAGAGATGGCAAACTCCCCAACATGCTGAATAAGTTCTTCACGATCAATGAAACTCCCAGGTGGCGGTGGAAGCATCTGTCGAGTTTCATCTAACTCCATGTAACTGGTCCGAGCAAATCAAAAGAAGGGCAAACCTACATACAAAGTGGAGTAAACATACCCTCTAAACCATGACAACCAAATACACTCAGATTCTATTAATGCGTGGGGCAAATGAAAAGGCTGGGTGAGTAATAACAACAACAATAGTAACAATCATCAATACATATATGCAAACGCTAAATAACCATTTGATTTAAGTTGGTATATCTCTGAAACAAGTTGGAAAACCAAATTATCAAGTTTATATTTTATCTTTTTGGGGCAAAATCTTTTACCAAGTGAACCCGAGCATGTGAAATATGCTGGATGTATTACATAAGGAGGATTCTCGCAAAAAACTTCTTTACCAGAATCTTCTTAACCCTCTAGATCAGAGAACTGCTAGATGGTTGATAGGTGTATGACAAGAAACTTATGCTTGATCACTCATTTTACATTTTACAGTCTAAAAATCAGGTATCCAGAAAACTCAGTATATAATAATCTGTAAACTCAAACCAATCTCAAAATAAGTGCAACTATTTCTCCATGTCAATTCATAATAACTACATTTCATAAATTCATATAGACATGTTTTCATGCACAAGCCAAATAAAGCCACATTGATGCTAAAATTGCAGGGCCATAATATGCAACTCAAATCCCACACTTCCTGAAACAAAAACATTAACAATAGCGAACAGGATCATCCTGAAAATGATGATCTGAACATTAAATAACTAGTAACCACAACCTCAAAAAAGCACTGAAACAATTAATACACACTAAAAATTCACCAAACAATTTAACTCAGCAGCAAGTAAACTCAACTCATTGGAACGATCCTCCGCAATCTACATTACATTTGCACAACTCAAAAATCCAAGAAGACAAAGCATACATACACAGACAAAATAAGTGAAACATTACAATTACAACTACTTGATAATCACACAAATACCAAAAACATCTCTGATCAAATGGGATTCATTAGAATTGTGGAATTCCAACTCTTTGGCAAATTAACAGAGAGAAAATAAGAGGGTTTTACCGGTGACTGAGATTTGACGGAGATGAAACGGCGACGGGAAGGTTATAGTTTTCCCGAGTTGGAAAGTGAAACGGCCGTTTGCTGTTTTCGTTTTCTTTATTTTTTTTGTTTTCCTTTTTTCTTTTTTTCTTTTTTCTGTAAAGAGAGTGTGGAAGCAACGACGGAGAACTGGCGATAGCGATAACCCTAATTCGGACTTCCGAGGGCTTTTCTAATCTTGAGAATTTGTCAACGGGCTGGATTCCGGCCCTAGCCCGAAATCCCCCTTTTTAATAATAATTACAAATTTATAAAAACAAATATTCGATTAATATTTCAAAAATTATAAATATTTTCTCAAATTAATGGTCACTTTTTGCAATAGATTGTCACAAAGGGGTATTGCCAAACGGTCATTAATTTTAACGGAGTATTTGTATTTTTAATTAATAAAAAAATTATTTATAATTATAATAAATATCAAGAGAGTTTGTTGTAATTTATTATTTTTTTAAACAAATAAATAGAATAAAAATTAAGTTCTTATATTTCACATTCTATTAGCAATTTCATTTTCGCTTGATTTTTTGATTAATTTTTTATTTCAAATCTTAGTACATCAGGTTAATATACGAACACCATATGTCGTTAAAAAAGAAAAAACAAATGACAATATTTATATATGATTGTGCATATTGAATAGAATAAAAGATGCAATAAAATTTATAATAAAATATTATTTTGTCTAGGGGTAAAAATAAATCAAACTATTGACATTTAATTGCAGTCGATGGATAAAAGTTTGTTTAATTTAATTTATTAAGATTAACAAGCCAAATTTTATTACAAATTCTATTCGATAAATCAAACTCATTTCGCTTAGTGCGAAAATAATTAAAATATACTTAAAAATATCAGATTGTTCAAACTCAACTCATATTTGATCCAATTAAAACTCGTATGAGCTCGATTAGATCAATAATTAATAAAATTCAAACGCAAATTTTCGAACAATATAAAAATTTAAGTGAAGTTAAACAATAGTATATTTGGCTCGACAACTCATCGGAAGGGGGTATATATTATAATATTTGTAGTTAAATTCAGTTATTTGTAATTTTTCAAACAACGATGGATATTTGTAATTAAGAAAAATTTCCCGAAGCCCAATGTAATTTACCCTTTAAATAAACCTTATATTAAACTATTTTCTTATCATATTTCGACCGTTGTTGAATTCAGCCGCTTCTTCTTTTCTTTTTTTTTTTTTCTTTCTTTTATAGTTTCTCAATAATTTTTCTGACAGGTGCCAAATTGCAATTTAAATATTCACTGAATCAGGACTTCAAAAATCTGATCTCAGCTGATAAAACATACATAGCAACCTCAATAAGACCACATATCTGCATGTTACAATTTAATTTATAATGTATTCTAGTTTCAGACAATTTGCATCGAAGCCACTGCTTATGCAATAATCATCATAAACACACTATTAACTATGTATAGTTTCTCAAACGCAATTGCAGCTCAAAGCTCAAACATATTTCACATTGCTCCTGACTTCAAGAAACAGCAGGTTACCAGCTTAACAGATTGCAGGTAGCTTGCTGGAATCAAGGCTGCGTGAGCACGAAAGTTCCGCAGGAGATACACAAATCCTATCTGAGCAGAAACGACGACATGAAACTTGCTGTATGAACCGAAACATTATCCTACACCGGCAGCAGATGACACAACAGGACTACTTTATGAAGGCAAAAACAAATGAAAATGTGTGCAAGTATTATTGGAATACCACAAGCAGAAAAGACCCCCTCCCCCGTCAACAAACACGTATTAGCAGGGACGTCGAAAATCAAACGTTTTTTTTTTATTGCAACGGCCTTACCAGGAGATCATCAGAGGCATCCCACATGAGCAACAACCTAGAACAATGCTTACAACTTGGCCTGAATGATTGTATGACTGTTCTGAAGTATTATGACTTATCAATTCACCGAATGAAGAAACCATAAGCTCGCTCTTCTATGTTTTAACTTATTAATATTACAAAATACCTGAGATAACTCGAGTCGCAGATCTGTTTTCCGTATAGCAAGTAATACTCGGACCGTATTAATTTAAAATACTGCACCGGTGACAAACCAACGTTTTCACCTCGAAAATTTGAATCCAGTTTTCAGAGAGATGAAAGACATTCTACAACAAGAAGTCCAAGAATTTGAAAAGCATTATAATTTCTTAGGTTAGCCAGCCATTGAACTTTACACCATAGAAAGAAAAGAAAAACTGGGATTAGGGAGGACCACCAGCGCACTAAGCATTGATAATCATCATTAAGACAAGATTGAGAGGGGACCAGTAGGTATATGATGATGATGTTCTTTCTCTATTACCACAAAACATCTTAGTATATTCAATTCAGATTCCTCCAATACAAGGATGCAAAATTTCCATGAAACAGAGTGCCTGTACAAGAACTTACTCATTCGACAAGTTAGCATCACGGGAGCTATAAAGCACATTCTCAAGAGTGTCCCAAATGCTTCCATTGAAGGAACTCTGAGCTTCATCCTTAACTTCTTCACATTCATCTTTAGATAAGCGTTCCAACCTTTGCTTGCACAGTTTCAGCTGTTCTTCCAATGAGCTCCTCTCGGATTCGTGCCTCCAAACAAGCCATTGCAACGATCGAATCACTTCTTGATCATGGATTTGTTTCTCCTCAGCCAATCTTCTGTACTGACTCAATTCCATTTCGATCAAGCTTTTTTCGTTCTGAAGCCGTAGAATCATCGCCATTGCCTCCTCGGCCGCAGTTGCAGAAGCCGCCCTTTCTTTCGCTAGTTCAGCCTGAGCCGCATTAGCCCTCTGCCGCTCAATCTTTATCAATTTCCTCAGTGTTGAAACGTCTGATTCACCATCTTCATCTGTATGCTCTTCTTCATCATCCTCATTAACATCACTATCATATACACATTGTTCATCAGAATCAGTATCAATTTTTCCGTCAGAGTCAGTGTAAAGCTCTGATATTTCTTCCCTTTCCTCCATTTTATCAATCAAGGGCACGAATGAATCCTCCTTCAAGAGCTTGAACAGCCCAGATTTTCCAGCAAGAACATATTTTAAACGAAACCCTATTTTCCACTCCCCCGATTTCCCTCTCAAATCGCACAAAAACCGAACCAAACCCCTGCAAAACCTGTCGCAGTACAAAAACTTGAACCCAAATCCAAACAACAAAAACAGACCCAAATATTCATAAACCTGCTTGAATCTCCCAAACAGGAAAAACCCACATCCCAGTTCATAATCCCGGGTAAAATGCTTCAAACATGCGACACAATCCATCAAAACGAAACACCCCACAACGAACTTCAGAAAACCCTTATGGAATCCAAGGACAGAGCACATAACCACGAAGGCGTAGAGACGAACAAAAAACTGCATGTGGGTGACAATCTGTTCAATGCAAAAACACGCGTACAGAATACTAGCACCACAGTGTGCTTCTAAGACATCATAGAGATATCGAGAGGAATGGGGCTCATGGAGAAGCGAGTAGCGCTGGCGCAGAAAACGAGGCCATCAACTTCTTATCAGTGGCAGCAACAGGTTCCAACAGAAAAATCAGGAAAAACGATGAAAGGGTCCAAGAAAGGGAAAAAGGTCGTGTTTGCAAGACTTGGGTAAATTGAGAGGATAAATGATAATGAATGGTGGGGGAATTTAATTTTAGGATAATTTGGAAGGTCAATTAATTGGGGAATTTTTTCGATAGAATTTGGAGATTTTTTTTAGTTGATTACATTATATCCAACTTTAATGCATCAAATATATGCATTTTATTTAGAACTAATGCAGGTGACATACTTGGAAAAATAATATAAAGTCAAATGTTGTAAGGTTAAATATATTTTGCATATTTGGACTATGTACGAACTGCATTTATTTTTCTAAACTATAAAATATAACAAAATATCCTCTCGTGAGATGGGTTAATTTTTTTATGATGAAAATACCATTACCATTTGCACCCCTAAAATGTGTTAATTACAATTATTTCCTAAAACATAATTTGAATTATTGTAAAATTTTATTTAAATAAATACTATCTAATACTTATGGTTTTTTATAACTAGTCTACAGTCCTTATATCTTTTACATAACTGTTTAAAAATTTTATATAATTTTTGCGTGTGTTTGCTATATATATTGATTTTTTTTTGAAAAAAAATATTAAATAACTACGTCGAACATACATATATGTACAATAGAATATGCAAATCTATAATATAATTAATTTATAGTATTTTATAATTTTTTGAGTAATGATAAGATATATTTTATTTATGCGTATAAATAATTGAATAAAAAATTAATAAGTTAAATGACATACTTTTTAATATGCTTATGAATTTAGACATATTTAATGTATTTTTAACATAAATAATTTACTTTGTTTCAAATATATTTGCATATATTGAACTTATAAATATTTTTTGTACTACATAATTTATAAAAAGATATAAATTTTAAATATTATTTTTAAATAAAATCTGAGTAATTACTAAAAGTATTTTGGGATTCTTTTTAATAAAACATACATTAGGAAGTAAAATAAAAAATACAAAAAGTAAGAAGGGTATTTTTATTATGTTAATACCAAATTATTTTATCATAAGGATTTTTATTACCTTTCTTACAGTGGAATTATTCATACTTAATGTTATTACACATTTAATTTCAATTTATAATGGGTTCATCTATACTAATATAAAAGGGAGAAGGACTCCATACTTATAAATGACAGTTAATAACACCACCTCATCGATTTTTTGTATAATCAAATATATCATTCAACTAATTTTTTAAATTACACATTAATTCATGAATTAATTTTCTTTTTTTAAAGTATTAATTTATATATTTTATACTTATTTAAAATATATTTTATTAAAATATAAAAAATTATTTATTACTACATGCAACAATAGTGTGCCACAACGACTAGTATAGTTATAATGAAAAAACGGTAAAAATTTATGACATCTTTACATACCAACTTCCCTGCTGGCCCTCTTTGGTATTTACAAGTTTGTCCTTGTCACATGACCTTTTATTATTATTATTTTTTCAAGAATAAAAAGCAAACGGCTCTCTAGTACTTGGTTATTTTTCTTATCTTGTCGTTTTGCCCAGCGCATGTGATATTTTGTTTTATTTAATATTTTCGAAAGATACAATTTTATCTGATATCTGGAACTTGAGAATTTATATGCATGTTGAAACATCGATCTAAAATGTATTTAATGATACACGACTCATCTACGGTATTGGGTCAAGTTCAGAATAACTTGACCCGTATATAATAGCACATTGATCTTGCGGCATTCAGCCACTAGGAGATTGTGAGGCCGTTCGGTGAAATCAATGAGTTTAACTGTGATCCCTACATCAAAATATAAATATAAACTTGTATGTTTTTATTTCTCAAATATAACATAGTGCATGAAACACATAAGTCAGTAGGCATTATATACTTTTTCAAATAACAACGACCATATGTCCCGTTTCGGTGATCACCCAATATTTAATGAGATTTTTGATTTGATATTTGGGTGAGGTCTGATTTCTAATGGTATTGATTGGTACGAGGGGGGTATAAGTATGATGAAAGCCAGAAGATTCAGTGCCTTCGTAAATCACAAGAAAGAGGATTCTTTTTAGGCCAGATCCCATCCCATATTTTTCTCACAACCTAACTCAATACCCCTTACTTATTTTGCATTCTTCCCAATTATCAAACTTATATGTTTTATTATTATTATTTTTGGTTTGGGATTTATTTAAAAACACTTGGTAGCTGAATTTCTTTCGAGTGCATTTGGATTTGAGAAAAGAATTTAAAAAAAAATAAATTTTCAAATGACTTAATTCGAAATTAAAAAAATTAAAATTCATCAATATTCAACAAAACATAGTGGAAAATTAAAATTGAAGGATATGAAATCATTTAAATTTATAAATATAAAAATTTTTATTATTTAATATTTAAAATTTATAATTTTAAATCCTTGAATCCAAGTACAACCGTAGTTAATTATCCATTTAATCAATTTTATTTAAGTTTATTTTAGACCTATTAAAAGGCGTGTCTAATAGCAATAAATAATTATTAGATTTTAGGTCTCATTAATGTGAATACTAATTTACGTAGTCATTTTTAATATCTTGACAAACATATAGAGATTATTTCCTCAGCCCATTGGGCCTCAGGTGGACGGCCCACATACATCTAAAGCCCAATGGAACTCTCCGTATCCAGATACAGCCCACGATTGAGCGCACTATCTCCTTAGATTTCACATGATCATTTATTTCCTCTATTCTGCATATACAGGGGAGTATGAGGCTGTGATCTCCTTACGACGACGTTTACAGATTATATATTTAGAAGAACATTTGGAATTTTTATTTCTTCTCAATGGTTGAGAAAAGTAAGTAATTAATTAATTATATAATAATTGTTCACATAAATTCCGTGTATGTAAGAAATAATTACGTAATAGGAAAAATATGGACAAAAAAGAATTTTATTAATTTAAATTAAAAGGTGTTAATGTTTCTAAAATGAAGGTAATTTTCTGATTTATCTCTTTGAATGTCGATCAAATGGGCTTGAAGTTTGTTTTATATATGGATGTGTAATTTTTTCTGAATGCTTAAGCAGATTATGAGTCACTATGAAATTTAATATCAAGACTTTAAGGATTTGATGCAAAAAAGATGTGGAACATTCGCGGTTGCAAAATTTTGTTGTGGTGGCAAGTTTTTTGACTTGAGCCCATTTGATTTATTATGGACTTTTTCGTGTGTGGTGACTTATGTTGTAAATAACTTGTGGTGTGATGAAGGCTCCTTTTTATACATATGAATATGCTTTGAATTGCAGCTTGAGCTCGCTTCTATTGGGCATGAATGCCATGAATTTTGTTATCTATCTACTTATCAGTTGTATTTGAATATATTTCAGCCCATTACTCAATTGAACATAAAAGAATAATTGTGATGGGTGCAGCCCAAGAACGAGCAAGGGCCCCCAAAGACTTCCTTCCATAAATACGGTCGCACAGGTGGAGGAAGCCCGCTTAATTAGCCTGATATTGTGGAGCAAATACTGACAGTCAGCCCAGCCTCCATGCATACATCCCTCTCTAAAGCCCACGTGGCATACACTTGGACCCTCCACGTATATCTTCCGCTAGCATGGAGTACGCGTGGTGTGGGAGATTTCCTCAAGAACTTGGACTCTTGAGTCAATCAGATTCCCTACGGACCAATATTCCTCCTCATATATGGATTCCCTTCCTCACCTATATAATGACCCTAACGGCAAAATCACTAAAAATAAGGCTTAATCATGTCTTATCTCAACTAACTTTATCCGTCCACCTCAGGAATAGGAGGCACGATCTATTCCGGAGGACACTCCTCTATGAATTCAGATTCTATCCCCAGGCGGGGGTATACCTTCAACCTGCAGAGATCTAGCTATTATTCTGCTACACGTATATTGCACTGTTAGACGCAATTTTGCTTCTATTTTTCCATCATCAGGCTTTACTCATTTGGAATTATTATTCTTCAACTCCAGTACTAATTTGAGCATCGAAATGCTAATCATTTATTTGCAGAAGTTTTTCTCTCGAATTCTTTCTTAGTCATTCGAGATCCATCGCTCAAGTTCAAATTCATTGGACTCGTTTAAAATCACATGCATCAAATCGTATACATTATTTTGGGTTAATCCATCAAGACGTATAAGACCTAAATTTTATGTAAATTATTTATTATCTTAAAAATTGATGAAATTCAAATTTGATATGCACTTTGATCTGAAACTTATATTACCATAACTTATTTTAAAACAACTAGTACATGTATAACGACACACATGACCAGAATCAAATCAAAATGACCAAATAGCAAGAATCGGACACATATATTTAAATCCAAAACAACCTTAGTTCTTGTGTTCTTCAAACTTAAATCTTAAAAAACGAACCTTATAACTTCCAAATTACTTAAATCACAGTACTAATTACACAGAAATATTTGATGTACAATTAACGACCAAATTAAGTGGCAGAGATGAGAATATTACAGCTCTCAAAATCACTAATTAACATCTCAAAACTATTATTTAAGAAGCCATTATCAATTAACAACACCACAATTCCCCAAACATTTTAACTAATTAATTCAAATCTCCCACAGACAAGAACAACAACAAAGTACACTCATCACCCACTCCTTGTCCATTTCTTTTTATAGTTTTTTTTTTACCCTTAAATAATAATAATAATTGTTCAGTACTTGTAAATATATTTATTTAAGTTTTTGTTCTGTACGAGGATAAAATTTCATTAATTATTGAGTGTAAATGGAGGGAGAAGATTTGGTGGAATCTTTTGAAGATATGGTAGGGTGGGGATTAGACGTTCGATCAGCCGTCAAATTATTATTGGACGGGAAAGTAAGAAACAGTACATGTACATGCCCAACCTGTACCCTCTTTTAACTAATAATAATTCAATTTGCAATTATTTTATTAATTAATGTACAATTTGCTTTATATCATTAAATTTGTGCTTTCCAATGTTGCATCTAATTAATAATATAAATAGGGTTTTCTCAAAATGTAAAAAAATAATAATAATAATTGTGCAATTTCCCGTAAAAACATTTATTCAAGAATTGTCATAATGAATTCATAATACTCGGGTTCGAGTTGAGATGGGCCTGATTATGTATGACTAGATTGTGAGAGGGAAAGGTAGGAATCACGTTAACGTCTCGATAAACTAATCAACGTATTATTTTAATATATACATCAAGATAATTAAAAATGATAAATAAATTATAATAACTCATATAAAATGAGACAAATTCAATTAAAAACCTTAAATTTATTTATGGGACATCGATCGGTCTCGATCAGTACGAACTAAGACATGATGGGTATGATAAAGAAAAAAGAAAGAAATGGTGGTACTAGTTCGAAATTTCTTGAAATGGGCTTCCATTGCTATAATTAGAAGAAGTAAGCAGACGGCATCCGCTTGAGAATTTCAGGTGCATTGTAGATATGTTCCACCAAAAATGGAAACAAATCAAAACAAAATAAAGCAATTTTCCAATATAAGCACAAGAAATCTTACCTAAGAGATCGCCAAAATCGAATAAAATTTCTGGCCACAATTCGGATATCTGATTGCAAACGAATATCAACTTTTCTTTAAAAAGAAGGGATGCCTACCCCACCCCCACCCCCCTCCCCCCTCTTTTTTAAAAAAATTATTATTATTAAATATGAGAAATATGTCTATTCATCAGGTTAATTAACATGGTCAAAAGTAAAAAATCGTGACAGATACTAATTAATTATGATTGCATAACGGCTATTAATCTTTGTTTCCACAAACGACGCTAAAGCTTTGAGGTTCCATGATTTTAGAGGTTATGGGTTTGAACCCCGTTAGGTGTGTGGAATGTTATCTATTATATAGTAGAAGTTGTTGTCTACTGTAATAGTAGGTGTTATTGAGCAGGATATGATTACTGTAATAGTTTTTGTTAGATATTGATGTCGACAAGAATGATTGTACTTGTAATCGATTTATTTGCATTAATGAAAGTTCCATTGCTATTAATTCATAATTATTAAGCTACATATACATATATAGTTAATATTTGTAAATTGAAATTAGGTTGGAAATTATATGTAGTATATATTCTTGACAGTTGCAACTCCAAACAACCTGAAAGAATATCACATACACAAATGTAACCAACCTTCCTGCACCTACACTAATTCTAACATCTTTGTCTCTATGCTGTTTTAATAGAAACCATCAATTACATCAATATATATATATATATATATATGTAATAGATATGAAATAATCTATAGTACATATATAATAATTTTGTTACAAACAAAGATAATCTGAAAACTGCTACGGCCTCATTTGGTTGGGGTGATAAGAGTTGATGTTATTTGTGTGAAAATTATAATTTTAGTCATGATTGTGGCAATTGATAATTTAGTTACGTAACTTTATAAGTTTGGCAATTCAATCATTTTTTTAGCCAATTTGACTGAATTTTGCGTGTGACTTACATATGATCTAATTAAATTACGACTTTAGTTATGTAAAAATCAATTTATGCAGGATCAAAATGTCAACTTTCCTAAGTTACAAGACTAAAAATGTCAATGTCGCTGACTAAAATTATAATTTAATTGGGCCATGTGGAAATCACATGCAATTTTTGTAAAAATGATGAAAATTGCCAAAAACTTAAAGTTACATGGCTAAATTGTAAAAATCAATTAGTGCATGACAAAAAATGTCACCCCCACAAGTTACAGGATTAAAATTACATTTTTCTTTGTTATTTTTACTGCCACTAGAAAAAAAAAATTTACTACTAGCTACAATAATAATAGCTATGGCTAAAAACCATGATAAATGACTATTACTAATTACGATTAAACAAAACTGATGCAAAAAACTAGCTTTTCTACCGGCCGTTGTCAAAACATTTGTCTTGACTTAATTTTAACCCGAAAACTATAGCAAACAGGGCGATTGGTGCTCATAAAAGCGGTGATTCAATCTATCCCGTTGTGTGTCATGAGCTGTTGCCGAGTATCGGACGTTCTACTTAAGGAGATAGAATGCATGGCTGCGAATATTTTCAGGGAATTTCATGAAAAATCCACTGGAACAAATTATGCAAAGCAAAGTTGGATGCAGAGCCTTGAGGCTTGGAGAATTGATCATTTTGTGAAGCTGATGCTGCTCTCATCTTGAATATTCCAATTCAAGGGGTAGTCATGTAGAGGATGTTCTAGTATGAGAGTATAATACCAATGGCAAATTTTCAGTTAAAAGTGCATATGACCTTGCGTTGCCGCAACCCACTCATTCTGGTACATTTACTCAAGGAATGTGGTCACTGTTGGCATGTAGACAAGGATGTCCTGCATATGTTACTATCTTGTTCTTTAGCTTGACAAGTTTGGGCACTCTACAACGTTAACCTGCCGACAGGTCAATCTATCAAGGAATGGCTGTTGGCTGTACGCAGAGAGCTGGATCGTTCTTCCTTGGATTTTTTCTTAGTTATTTGTTGGTTCATTTGGTTTAGCATGGGAGGGAAATGAATTGATGTCGGGAGAAGTAATGCAGCAGGCAAGGAGGTATAGTGTATGATTTCATGAACCAAACACGACCTACGTAAACAGTCACACAACCACGTATGTAGAACTTGATCCCACAACTTTTTGTCTAGTAAAAAGTCTGTTCTTTTGTTGAAAGTGATGAAGTTCAATATATATATATATATATATATATATATATTTCTTGTTGAATATATGTATAATTATAATGAAATATATAAATCTTATTTTTTATATATTTTGAAGTTGTAAACGTGTCATGGAATAAGATTAGTTAACTATTCAATTACAATGACACAAACGTGAAAATGACTAGCATGATTTTAATTCCATGTATATTATGGGGGTAATATGTACAAACATACGTATAAATGTACTATCATTATACATTAATACACTTGTTGTTCGTATGACATAGTGATTTTAATTGAATGAGCTAGCAATACAAATTTGTATCGACAATCCACATGTATTTAAATTTGGGTAATTATATATACATACATATATATATATATGATACAAAAATAAATAAAATTCAAAACAAAAATAAATATTATAATTCGCTCGATATATAAGAGCACAAAGCCCTTAGACAATCAAATTGAAAACAATTTTCTCATAGTAAATGCGAAAAAATCCGTATATAATGTTGAATATTGATGAAAAGTTGATTTGAAATTTTAAAACAATGGTTTACAATCTTTTTCAATTAAAATACAAATATATAACCCAGAAAAAATCTCGATAAAAGATTCTCTGCAGTAATACGCCACATATACATATTATAATACATTACACTCATATACATAAATACTACATTGACATTATCACAACCCACAAAAACAAATTAAAAAAAAAAACATTTAAAGTACATAATTGTGTCCTTAATTAACAAGGAATATTCTCCTCAGAGTTCACACATGATGATGACTGCACCCCCTCGCTGGTTAGGGTTTGTTGCTACCTAATTTCAGAAAGATTTGTACTATTCATATTTACCAAAACTGTCATAATTAAATAATTTATATTGTATTAAATCAAATTATGACAGGGCGCAGTACACCCAAGATTGGTGGAAATACTGAGCCCACTGCTCTACCTGTCAATCATCCAAACGTTAGACAGCAACATCAAATTTCTAAATCATTTCTACAGCTTTTCACAAACCCCATCCCACCAATCACTACACATTTTTTGGGGTGTACGAGGAACCCCTCACCTCAACTTTCTCGACTACAAAAAATTCAAAACTACTCTCCTTTCTGGGCCGATACGTATGTCTGTACTCGTAAGATCTTATGTAACGGGACATGTGTCCTTGTCCTGAAGCGAGTAACGACTTTAAATCAAACTCTCGAGCGTGAGGTAGCGAATTTCGACTAAAAGCAACCACCAAAACCATTTTCGGTTTTTGCTATATATGGAGGTGGGAGCTCCATGTTTTGTGAAAAGAGAGGTGTTTTTGCTTTAGCCCTTGTTGATAGTCGTCTACTTTCCATATAGAGGTAATTAGAGCAACTGTATCGCTGTCCCTCTCTTGCATTATTAGACCTTAACTTAGTCAAACTCACAGCAGCAAGCCCTATTTGAGGTTTCTTGTCCCTGTTTTCTCTTTAGAAGATTGCTAAGAATTAAATGTTGTCTTCGATTTTAATCGAATCATCGCCATCATTGTCCGAGCTCTGATTATTTTGGTTGGTTTTCATCGGATTGTTATTGATAATTACCTGGTTTGTTTTGACCTAGCTAGCTAGCTGCAGGAGGGATTTGGAGAAACCCTAGAACTTTGTTGGAGGGTGGAGATCTAATAGAATGGGGAGGGGGAAGATTGTGATCCGTAGGATCGACAATTCGACGAGCAGGCAAGTGACTTTCTCAAAGAGGAGGAATGGACTGTTGAAGAAGGCTAAGGAATTGTCAATCCTCTGTGATGCTGAAGTGGGATTGATCATCTTCTCCAGCACTGGGAAGCTCTATGATTTTGCTAGCACCAGGTAATTATTATATATTTTTAAATAATCTTTTATTTTAATTTCTCAACTAGTTTTTTTAGGGATATTATTATACGTAAGTTTTAATTTTTCAAATACTTGTGGATTAATTATGTCTTGCTCTTTCTTCATTTTCTTTTGTGTTTGTGTTGATTTTGGGGGTATTTCGAAAAATTATTTAAGACGGAAACGTTTTTCGTGTACCTAAATTCAACCCTATCCCGATCCTACATGTGGGTTAATACACGCTCGCGCGTGTCTGTGTATCTCGCATGCGTGTTTAGTCATGATTATGTGTGTGTCGATGTGTATATCTTGATCTTGAATCTGCGTTTATGCACGCGCGCGCGTATCTTATGCGTATGGGTGATGGAATTAAGTTCTGCTAGTGAAAATTAAGTAGGTGTTCGTATATATGATTTTTTTTTTTAAACAAAGAAGACTTGTAATTTGCTTGAATGCTTGCATTTTATGATGATAATAAATGAAAATAATAGCAAATAGAGTCAAATATTATTGATTAACACAGCTCAGATCTGCAATTTGCAAGAAAATCCTCAAGTAAATTGGACCTAATTTAATTAAAATTAGTGTCTCTTGTCATAAATTCATATTTCAGTTTGCTATTGATCTAAGAATCAATTTTAAGTTACTTGATTTTGGAAATTATGGATATCATGTTTCTGCATAGATTAGAGGGTTTTTTTTTGCTAAGCTTATTTTAAAAGGTTTAAATACATTTTTTGTACCGTAAATTAGGTTATTTGGTGTTTTCATCCTTTGACCTTCTAAAATAGTAATTTAGTCCTGCATCTTTTTAATTTTTGCAATTTCAATCCTTTATTTTACTGGAATTCACCCTTCTCACTAGAAAAAATGCATGTGAATCTCATGCGAACTCTTAAAATTGATGATATTGTTCTTATTGGATAATTTAATTTTTCAATATTTTTATCCTTTAGGATAGCATTTTAGTTCTTATCTTTTTACAGTTCCAGTGTTTTTTCGCCAGAGAGTTCACCCTTTTTACCAGTGGAAGTGAATTTCAGCGAAAAGAATAGTTGAAATCGCAAAAATTAAAAAGATAAAAAACCAAAATATGCTACTCTAAAAAGTTAAGGAACAAAAACGCCAAATGACTTACCTTAGGGGATCAAAAATGTATTTAACCCTAATTAAAATATCTTATATGTTCACAAGATGTTTTTGAATTTTGTAAAATATCAGGTCTTATTTTTAAAAATAAGCTCTTGAAATATTTGGATATACTATATAAGATTGTGTAGCGCAATTACATCAATTCTGTAACTAATATGATCAACATCGAACGAGATTGTTAAGATTCTAAAAATAAGTTAAATCAACGTTAACATTTTCCTTTTCAAAAAATAATTTATGAGCTCATACATTCCTATTTTCTTTTTTCTTTTACCTTATAAGCTCATGATTCTGTAGCTAAATTATAAAATTCTATCAAACACTTTTCAATATTTTATAAACTTCCAGAATCTTATAAGATGTTTCAAAAACTTACATATAAACTCCATGAAACACCCTCTGAGTCACCAGGTCATTTTCGGAATGAATCATGCATGCATTTAATCTAAATATCTTCACTACGAGCATCAGATCAAGATCATGATCTTGTTGATGCTGTAGAGAACATATGTAGAACAATTATATATGTGTAGATGTATGTATATATATATATATATATAATGTAAAATGTACGTATATAAAGAGAAAATCTCTTTTTTTTTCCCATGTGCACCATATATATATACATATATATAGGGTTAAATGCAATTTAACCCCTGTAAAAAAAGAATTAGCAAATTATCCCCCTATATTTCAAAAACTAAAGCAAATTATCCCTCTACATGTGAGTTAGAGAGGGAAATAATTTGCTTCTTTTTTCAAAACACGAGATAATGAATGTTTCATATTCATGCATGCATATGAATAGCTACTTCCATGGGGTTGCAGTGGTCACAAGAGAGAGAGAGAGAGAGAGAGAGAGGGAGTTGTTGGGCCGTTAGATATTAATATAGAGAAAAATGTAATCAATCTCTCTATAAATGAATCAATTAAAAAGAAGAATAATACTTTTATGTATTTTTTAAAATAAAGTAATTTATCCTCTTAAACAAGGATATGTATTGCTCTATTAATGTGAAAAATTATTTGCTTATGTACAATATCACAAGTAGGTAACTCGTTAATTATATACACCTAATTTTACATAAGCTTCAGATAAGCCAAGAAAAAACAGGTGATTAAGAGGAGAAGCTCCTGATTATATATTCTTGTAATATACTTTGTACATATAAAACATTCCTTCTTGTGTGTAACGAGGGCTGAGATACACTAATTATTATAGATCTACGTTCAATTGAACCCAAATAAAGAATTTGATACATACTTAGATGGAATCAAAAACTTCAAATTGTATACTGTTCGACTTTGAAGTAGAAGAGGTGAGTTGATGTCCCCAAATGCCAAAATTGAGGTGAGTTCGATGCTTACTAAAATTGAACCGATTGGTGAAGTGTCACATTCGATATGACATTTTAACTTATCCAAATTTAATTTGATTCCATTTTTACCGAATGAACACTCTTAAGAGGGGTGCACTCGGGGGAATGGACCATACTATGCCGGGTGCCGGAAAAGTTTGGGCCATCGCGGGGGTGTTTCAGGGAGTTGGCATCGCGGGTGGTTGCGATGGCTGATTGTGAGAGTCTATACATACAACACTGCCATCACCACATTCCCAAGAGATTTAACACCAAACATTACATCCCATTACCAAATGATCACTGTATGCATGAGTTGTTGTTGCATACCCCTCACTTCTGCAAAATTTGGTATATGTCATTCCTCTAACTGACAACAAATGTACCATCCACAAGATCACCTTTGGATAACAGTGACATCATACAAGTATGTCAGCATGTTCATATCATCCACAAGACCATCATCTAACTGCAGCATTCGATACACAAGCATGTTCAAATCACCCCACATCAGCATAACATAAAAGTGACATCATACAAGTATGTCAGTCTCGAAACATATTAACGAAATTACTAGAGCTACCATTTATACAATGCAACGATATCCTAGGATTACATCAAAATACATAATCTTCCTACTTCACTTTATATACCATGTTATTACATGTTGGCATGATCTGATATAATACAGCTTTAGCTGTTCAAAAATAATGCAGCCATGTAAAAGCTGTATCTGCAATGAGAGTTCTGCATCTGTTTAGGCACAGTGATGGATAATTGTTACTCTTCCCCCTTTTCTTCAGCATGAAATCTGTGATTGATCGATACAACAAACTGAAAGAGGAGCATTACCATCTGCTGCACCCTACTTCAGAGATCAAGGTACTTCAAATCAATTACTATCTACTACTCGTACCTAATTTATTTTTATTAAATTTCAGCTGATTAACAATGCAAATGCTTCATTTCTGAAATGTGAAACACGTCACAGCAGCCTCAATGGATATTATGTCAATATATCTCAAGCCGTCAATCTTTTCTATAGTTTCTGCATCCCTTGATAGAGAACACAACTACAGAAATTATAGGGCATTATTCAAAATATCTATGCATATTCTTCTCGTCTCTCCCAAGTTTGCTAAGATTTGAATGATAAATATGACTTATTTTTACTGTTCCATTATTCCTACTTGACCAGTCAGTACACCTAAGATATTCACAAGAAATCATAACAATCAGAAATGGTGTCCTCTGATTATTATGTCCAGAAAAAAAGAGTTAGATCGAGTACAAGCAGAGCATTTCTTCAGAAACTGTCGAAAGATACCTCTGATAAGGACTCCATAAATATTCTGGAGTCTTGCTCAAGCAGTTTCTTGGAAACTTGGGCCCTGAACCTAAAGGGTCAAATAAGTTGATCTCCTTTAGCTGATCTCCTTTAGCTGATCTCCTCAAATATCATATATTTCTGAATTAGGCATCATAAGATCAAAAGTGATCAATACTTACAATACAATCAAAGAATTTGAATTTCTTGCTTGTTGAAACAAGAGCTATTTGGCTTTGCCAGGCAAATTGTGCTCTTGAATTCACATATTGCAGAAAGACCAACACTTTATGAACAACACCAAATGTGCATTATAAAAAGCTAGTTGCCTGGCTTTCCAGGGAAATGGCAGCAACTTACTCTGTTAAATAGACTTGAATTTGTATATTTCTGACAGAGTAGTCCACCATGAATATCATGATAATAGTTACTGTACAAAAAGACTTTCCTGGTTCATGGGGTTTTCATCCCATAGAAACAATCACCTTAAAACAGTTGAGCACCCAAGACTTGGATTCTGAGCAATCGATCTCCAAACATTTAGCAAAGCTACAATAAAGATAAGTAACAATGTAGACAAAACTCTACCAAAATACAATTTGCTTCTCCATGGTTCTTTAGGTAAAGGAACTATACCATTCCCCACGATTAAAACTAATGCTCAAAGGAATATATGTTGGAATTTCACATAGAAACTCATGTGAGTTTCGAGAAACAGGCAGTTGTAACTTCAAAAATACAAAGGTACGTTGACCACGATTAAACCGCAGTAATGCCCTGCCAAGTTTCAATTAGACAATTGAGTATAGTTTTTAACTTTATTAGTTCATGCTCGAAATTTACTCCAGCCGCATACTTTTTCAGCACATGAAGAAGATGACCATAAGATTTGACAAAATTGGCAAGGGGCAATCTCCATATAGCAGCACAGGACAGCAGCAGTCCTATGCAAAATGTGCAATGAAGAATTTATGATACAGTATTGCACAAGAACTACTTTAAGTGAAGGTGGGCATGAAGATGTGAAATTTTCGGACAATATTTTGCACTATTTGCATCAGGCAAAGCTAACGCCTCCTATTGCCTTTTGCAGAAGAATGGCCGTAATCCAAAACATAAGAGCATTATTCGAAGCTTCTGCTGGAACTGCAAATTTCACATAATTCCGTTAAAAGATAGTTCGTTTCTCTTACCAGTAATAGGACTTGAACATCATAAGTTGAACAGTGCAAACATACCCACAAGTGAAGGAGGAATACCTAGCATCTCCAACCACAATAGAACACGAAGACCTCTACAAAAGGTACGGGAAGAAGCTCATCATGTTCCATTTTACACGAGCATAACTCCAGAAGCTCATCATGTTGTCTTCTTCCGAGTCCAAGCAAAACTTAGGTAAGAGGATCACAGCTCGAAGAGAGCATAGAAAAGTGCAACTCAGTGGAGAAAATTGGCTATATTTCAGGCTGATAAGTGGATAGAGCAAAATGGTTGAGTCATGATAAATCGGCCAAAATCGGACATGTTCCAAAGATTAAAAAAGAGACTCAATAAGCAGATAATGGAAAAGGACATGTTCCCTTGACGCACTAGGGAATTGATTTCAACTCACAAGAAGAATTTTCAACTTCTTAAAATGATTATTTCATAAGAAAAGAGTATCATACTCACACATCTGAAAGATAATTAAGATAATAAGGGCTTTGCCGCCATTACGAAAAGTGAGACACAAAAGGGAAGAAAAGATGACCATAGCAACCCAATCACAACAAAGACAAAGATCTCAGATGAGGTTATCAAGATAACCAAAAACAAAAGAATGGAGACTATCTATTCATCAATTTAATGTTTTCAGAACAAGCGTCAATTTTTTTGTGGTGGACTTCCCGGTCCCTTCCTCCAGTACCATGAGATAAAGAGACGGTCAAATGGAGAAAACAAAGTTACCATTTTTCGAAGACATAATAATTCAATTTTTGCTTAACATACTTACCTCCTATAATGTGTTTTCCAGACATAACTTACACAGAAGTCTATGCCAGATATTAGATAAAACATGGTTGTATAATCTGTTATACAAGAATAATTGACATAGTTGATGGAAACTTAGGGTAAAAATTGAGCATCAATTGCAAAGAACTCAAACGACATGAACTAGCTTCCACTTTTCAGCAGGGTATCAGGAAGATTAATCGCAAAACTTACTCAATGCAGTCATTCCCCAGGACATCTAACCCTTACACACCATGTATGATTGAGCACCATAAATTGTTCGTAGAAGTGAAGTTCTTTTCAGTGATTTAGAATCAGTGTAAAGTTAGGTCCTCTTACATGTCTAGAATAAGGTTTTGTGATCAGAACAACGAACAGATGGAGTTGAGGATCTGAAAGCAAAAACCATAATATAACATGGAATTATCTTGAGATTTATCATCTCTGGGACTTGTATATCTCATCAATTTACTATGAAGGTCATATACATGCACAATGAATTAGTGATGCAGCGACTATATACCACAGGCTCTAAATCTATTAGATCTGTAATGCTATGTTAAACAATAGATCCAATAAGGAGAAAATTTTATTAGAGGCTCGCTGAATTGGAAGGAAATAAGTATATCACAATTGTTGCTTAATCTACTTATGTTGTTCCCTCCCGCAGAACTTGGATTCAACCAATGTGGAGGTATAGAAAATGAAGAAACTAGTAAGCATGCACTTGTGTATTACAATCCAAAATAAACTTGAAATTCTTCCCAAACCCAAGAAATAGTATCAGAAAGTTCAAAAGAATCCACAGTACTCTTCAACTCCTCCATGTTTGAGGATTGGAACGGACATGCAGTTGAGTATGCCATGCCATGCAAGTGTAAGGAACAGGATCAAACTCAAGGCTTAGCCACCATCGCTGAGAACTAACCAGGCGAAAACCAACTCATAAATAGGAGTAAGTCAAGGCTTTAATCCTCCCACAATCAGTGCAGGATCGAGCTTTACGAACTCCACTAAAGAAGTACATTATGTTCCATCCCATCTAATCCAGGTTCATTGACCTGTCCCACAACTCCAGGATCACCTACATGGACAGCACCTCAAAGGTGCTTTTGTGTAATATACAATCCGAAATAAACATGGAACTTATTCCAAAACCAGAAATCAGAAAGTTCAAAGGAATCCAGAATAGCGTTTCAGGATAGGAATGGGCATGCAGTTAAGAGTATGTGATACAAGTGTCCTTAGCAGGATCAAACTCTTGGCTTAGCTAACATCATTCAATACTAACCAGGTGTTCTAAAATGCCAAAACCTGTGTTTGAGGGTAGGAACTGACATGCAGTCGAAAGTACGTGATGCAAGTGTAAGGAAGCCAACATCATAGGAAACTAACCAGGTGACATCAGATGCCCAAACCAATTGATAACTAGGAGCAACCCAAGGCTATAATCTTCCTACCATCAATGCAGGGTTGCGCATTACAAGTTCCATAACGAAATATATGACATCTCCGTCTAATCCATGTTCATCGACCTGGACTTGTACCCAAATGGACACCACCTTGAAGGTTGACCAATAGGCTCAAATGCATGTGAACGAGTCGGAGAGACTCACAACCCTACAACTAATGCAAGTCCCACAATATCTTCTTACAATTGATTCAGCAACAGGTTTACAAATTTACTGTTGAAAAATACAACTTATTCAGAATTGAAGCAAAGAATGAATCTAAAGATTGACAACCTCAATGGTCCGATGTTGTGGCAACTTCATCCATTCAATCAAATACTTGATTAAGAGGCAGAAAGTAAGATAGAGGAGCAATAATCATACAGAGGACTTGCAAGTGTGCCCATAAAAATTTGATTCTTCCAGCTTATATCAACAGACAGAGCCTTGAGCATTGAGCAAATATGCTTATTCTCTAAATAATTATGAAAGATATTATTCTAAACAACATGAAGTGAACGATATTTGGTCCCTGTTCAAGGTATACGAATAGTTGCACAGATCAACACTTATAACTTATAAGTAGCATTTTATCCCTATGCTCTACCAATTCAGTGATGAAAGCTCAGGCATCTTCAAAGTGAAGAAAGAGATAGTAGAGGAATCTTACGTCACTTCACGTATCAATTACAGTTGAGATCTGGTGCCTAGACAAGCATTTTGTCAGAGAATTGGTTCTGCCTTCAGCGGGTCAGACACTAAAATCATGCTGTCCACCATCCTGGTCAACAAAGTGATGGGAAAGTAACCTAAGAGTCCAAAAAAACATATGCTTGCTATATGCAAGAATTGCTTGTTAATATATTGAATGTCTAAAACCTCAGTGAAACTACCATTAATTATCTAAAGTCATACATCAGAAAGTGAAACTTGTGGTGCTAAAGTGACCAGCAGTAGATGATCAGTTGCAATACTAAAAGCTCAAGCAGCATCTTATAAGTATGATCCATTCTGTATGTTTAAGTACATTAAGTACATCAGTCTGAGAGTCCCATGGGAACTTTTGAGCGCCATCAAAGAGGAGATTAATAGTTAAAAGAACATGTAAGCGTCAAGAGTATAGAACAGAACTTAAAAAATAGCTACAATCGACCCGAAAAATTATTGTTTCCAGCTTTCTGGTATCATGCAGCTTCAACGAACTCAAATTCGTGAATTTTTTACTTTTGAGACAAAAGGATTTTTATGAGGTGAGGAACAAGAAACTTGTTCTCATGAACAATTGGCGACCAAAAACTAGAAATTAAAATTTAACATTAAAAGGTACTGAGACAAGAAATTGAAGTGTTGACAGTAGAAGGTACTAAAAGGATAGAGTAACATCACGCACTGAAAGCATCAAAATGGGGACAGGGAATAGTCACCAGATAAAAGCAGCCATACTGCCATATCGTTTAATTATTAACAGCTCACAGAAGCATGCTGCAACTCAGAACAGAAGTTTTACCACAGTTTATAAGTGAGGACGCTAAATTTGCCTGCTGAAAATACTAATGGTTTCCTTTCAACCGCTGTTGATGTCTGTGTATAGCCATCCATCTTGAGAAATTCCTTATTATTCATGTTTTAGAAGGAAAACATATAAAGGTCCAGTTATAAAGGAAAATCTTCATTGGCAATCAAGCAATAAGAGGGCATGATGTTAAGAAGAACAAATTTGACCAAAATGGATGAGGGTAGCATGGAACACCAGAAACCCCAAGAACAATGAAGACCTTTATACTCCGACAGGCTGCCCTACAGACTACAGAGTGCGTCAAAATTATTGAGCCTCAAAACAGCCAGGCAACCTGGTCCCCAATTAGTTTAACTAAAGTCTCAAGCAGACTAGGATGCACATTATTGATTCATCAAAAGCATTCAGGGAAGCCCTTATGAAATCAGTACCAATGTTGGCCTTCCATATTCGCAATAAGTGCATTCCAGATACCTGGATCCCACTAAAACTTGAACAGACAAAGTTTAGGGAAATCCAACACAATGCAACGTAAAACATCCAGGATCTTGCTGTCCATCTATCTTTGTCTTCAGAAAAGTCCAGTTCTTGCAATGAATTTCGACATTTCAAAAGGAGATCTTCTCCCCATGTATTAGAACTCTACTGCAATAAGCTGTGTACAAATACCCTCAAGAATAACTCACAAGATCCTTTTTACTCAATTCTGCAGGGTTTTATTGGATATGTTGGAGCTTATCTCTTCCAGATGTCCCTTCTTCAAATCAGTTGAGTTAACATTCACAAAATTGGTTCTCTATGTAGGTCTTGCAATCAATTATTCCTGTCAGACATCCAGATCATAATTCATGACCCTGAATTCGCTATTATGATTCCATTAATAAAATTGAAATTGTTACTTGCTTCAGATTTCAGTTTTGTATAAATGAAAAAGAAAAGAAATGAAAGCATAAAGGAATAAGCTGATCTTGTGAAGATGTTTGCCCCTACAGTTGACCATAATACCCCTCAGATGTTGTTTATACTTTAAAACAGAATTAGCTTGTAGACAGTAATTCTTAGCTCATCATAGCAGGTGGGAGAAGATATATGGATAGATTCACTTACCTAAACATGCCTAGTTAGGTCCAGGATACAGAAACGGATTAGCAAGGTAATAGCTTCCAGTTCCTACAGGAAAAAGGAAACAAAGAGTTGCATAAGGATTGCTGTTAAACCACTAATTAACTTCACACTTTTCTAGCTTTACACCTTCAATAGACGAGAGTAATAACACCTGATCCAAAGAAAATTTGCACAAGCATCATCTATCATTTTTCTACAACCAATATATAACTCATGAAAATGGCTTTGAATTCTTAATACTTGTTTGATTATAGATCTACACTATATGGCAAAATATAAACGACATGAGAAATTTAGTATGCTAATTGTGCATTTCTTATTCCGTGCTAGTTTTGGCAAAGGGAAGCAGCAAGCTTGAGGCAACAGCTTCAGTACTTGCAAGAAAGCCACAGGTAAGTTCATTTACAAATTATATATAGCCACTGCATTATTAGTTCCTCTATATTAAATTTCACGGCATCAAGGATGAGTAATCAAAAGTAGATGATAGAAATAAAAGTGTAAGCTACCCCATTGGTAACAACCTGCAAATTGCTGGGGAAAAAAAATCAACTGTTGGGATTTCAACACCCTTCTGATCAGGCCCATGCAGCTTACTTGGTGGAAATGGTGTTAGTCTTTCTAAATTCACTAGGCACACCTCTCTAAATAGCGCCACCTCACTGTAAACAAAAGAGATGTGATTCAGACCAAGAAACTAAACATCTTCAGGCCAAATTGCAGAAAAGACAAACATGTGGTAATCAAGGGTAATAATCCAGCAACAGCTAGGCGGAAATGTGGGTTCTTTTGAGATGATGTTGACCTCTAACACCTCTTCAATAACGTAGCTCAGGACCTTGACTGGGGGGCAATAGATGAAAGAAACAAGCACAAGACACCATTATAAAACAATAAAAATGCTTAGAATCGAGAGCATGTCATGCTGGCGAAAACTTAATGTACAACAGTTAATTGATAGTTCTCGAGACTACAGAATTTTTTGGTTTCTAATTCCAAGGCATAGCTTCATCATACTTCTGGGTGAAGAAAATTGATCCTGGAAAATCCTAAATAAACTGAAGGTGTGGGTAATAAGATTTAGCCAACAGGATTTTATATAAGTCATACAAAAAGTGGCAGCGTTCTACTAGTAAATCTGCTAAAGAAGAAACAGGAGAAGAAACTGTAAACATACACATGCCTTTTTCTGATACCTGCAGGCAGCTTTTGGGAGAAGAACTTTCTGGATTGAGCATCAAAGACCTCCAAAATCTGGAAAATCAGCTGGAAATGAGTCTGAAAGGCGTGCGTATGAAAAAGGTTAATATATGTGATGTCTAACATGACAACCAGTTATTCATATCTACAGTTTTCCAGCAACTAATACAAAAAGGTTCTGACTATATTTTTTCCCGGACAGGAACAAGCTCTGACTGAAGAAATCAAAGAATTAAACCTCAAGGTCTTCGCCAGGAGAAGTTATACATTTTAATATTTGTGTAATGTTCTTGTTAGCCAAAGGTATAACTCTACAATCTTGTTACAGGGAAGCCTCATTCATCAAGAAAACATAGAACTACACAAGAAGATAAACCTTGTTCGTCAAGAGAATGCAGAATTGCATAAAAAGGTATTGGCAGATTTTATCACAACCGAAATAAAAGTTTGCGGTATCAGTATAAAATTAGGCCAAATAGGTCAAATAATTCCCACTGGTTAATACAATTGTGATCCAGGTTTATGGCCCAGGGGGCATAAGTGAAGAGAACAGGGTGGGTCACATTACTCATGGCATCAACAAGGAATATGATTTACATGCACCTATAAACCTTGAGCTCAGCCAGCCACAAAATGAGAAAAGTGACACGCCAGATCTGATGAAGCTGGGGTAATCCTATTTTAAGATGACCATATTTGATAGATCAATTCAAATATGTGAGCTTTTCTCTCTGATCAGTTCAAACATCATAATTGACTCTTGAAACAGGCTTCAACTGCATTGAGAGCTGCTGGCAGCCAGAAAATATGTTCACCTGTTCTGCATCAGCTGAGCCCAAAGCTCAAACCACCAGGTTTCAACTGACCAGAAATGTTATGGTAGAGTGACAGGATGAATGTGCATACAGCATCACCGCCATCAGATTTCTGTTCGATGAAATCATATGGAAAAGATTGAGAAGTTTATTTGAACAAAAATCCATGGGGAACTGTGTAAAGTTGTTAATAAATGCTGAAGGGAGAAACAGTGAATGCACAAGGATCAATTTAGCTAGCTCTTCTGACAATTTGTGATTGTAAACTCGGTTATCTGCATAAACTTGGACGATTGAAGTACTACTGACTGCTCAAAAGAATGCTGAAAGTTGACGAGTCGTATTAAACTGCACAATCTCTCCCTATTCAGTTAATGAAAACATAAAAAATGGAAAACTGACATCCTTGTGAATATGAACACCAAACCTGAAGTACTGATTCTGCAGCAAAATAGTTTAACTGCGCAAATTTTTTTTAACATAATTGTCAACTTAAGAATTATTCACTAGTAACAAAATCGTCCTATATCATGAACTTAATCGCATGTCTGCTAAGAGACTATGCATAATTGAAATAAGCTAGTTAGCCAGCAGGAAATACCTTGACTATAAAAAATTATGTGGAATCCGACCAGGTAAAGAGCCCCTCAGTGATGGGCTCCTAAAATGATAACACACTAATTTGTAACAATGAACTCCATGTAGAATACCACCACAATTTCACCTATCTAAAAATACGTGAATAGTCAATTCATCAAGGAAAAGGGGGCATTAGCCTCCAAAAAAGAGTAAACCATTTAAATAAATGCTCCCATATTGTAATGAAGAAAAAATTATTAGTGATTTTTTAAGAGCACAAGATAGTATCTGTTGAAACTTGTTCCAAGGTTAATAAATTGCAGGAGATTAGAGAACAGATAAAGAACGTTCCAATGTGCCAGATATTGTGAATCATGTGTGACATAATACATAAAGTTGCAGGGGACACTTCTGAGACAAGAGGTGTACCGAATAGAAGGATTCTTCCAAACTGTATAGGTAGTCCATGATGATTCTCCTGTCCTCGTGTCTAAAAACAGAAATGAATTCAAGGAGGGGCTATAAACTCATGACTTCACATGCCAGCCACATTTTTCATTGGGGCTGTAAACGCAATAAACCATGATGTTAGAACTGAACTCCATTCAGCACGTTTTCCCACTCTTTACCATATAGATAATGTCTTGCTTATGTTGTCTCTCAACAATCTCTAGTCAAAAGCAGTTAAACGAATAAATAGGATACCCGAACAAAAAGAATTAGTTTCTCAAATCACATGTCTCATTTAATACTTGAACAAACACAAAAACTACTACAGGTATCAGTCAGAAGATTATGGTGAGCAGCAAATAACATCCCTTTGAGACAAAATACAGTCAGGCTGTTGATCCATTCAGTTTATGCATATGGCATATACTCTTGTGAGTTCTTCCCCAGGGCTCTCAAAGCATCAGTTGATGCTCCACATATAAACTCAGATATAACTACACACACTAAAATTGTACTAGTTGTAACATCAGGGTGTGCCGGTGCCCCAAATATTCCCCCTTAAGGAATCACCACCATGAAATCCTTTGATTTGACCACTTCACTAGACATGGTTTGGATAGCCGTATTCCTACTTTATAATGACACATTGTGAACCCAAGACTAAAACAATGTAACAAGGTCTGGTTATTGTGATCTATTAAGGCAACATGTCCTCTCATAATCCAACTTGGAGAAAAACCTGAGACCTAGCCATCATGCTTCGATGAGTTCAATGCATTCATATGCAGGCATACCAAGGTCCGACTTCTCAATTTATACTCATGGGTTTATCACACCAACTTGCAAGCTCTGCCTACTACTATTCTTGTGAATAGGCATAACAATAATGCAACTTTATATGGTATTGTGATACTTATTTTAAACATTACGACATCAGAAACTATATGTATAAGCTAGTAATAGAGTTACAGACCAAAGGAAAATATTCAACATAGCAACTCGAGAACAAGTTCAAATGCACGTGCTTGTGATAATTGATCCAATTTCTGGGTCTAGAAAATCATATAAACTTGATAGAGCCGCATATTAATAAATATTGAAAAGAAAACAAGACGGAGAATCTGAGAGTGCATATGGAATGCACATGTAAAGAGAGCGGTGGTGTATGAGAAAACAATATAAGAGAACAAAAAAATCAACTTCATGGCTTATAGGAATGTGAACAACGAGATTAGCAACTTAACCAATCATCTTACTCATTGCTACGACTAGAAACAACTTCGATCAATGTAGCCTGACTTATGAAAATATCTTCCTAACAATTCAACATCTAGCAGATATCTGCAAATTCCACCTCAGATGAGATTCATAACACATGGGAAGCAACTGTTGCATCAATAGGATGTCAAAATTCATGCCAGAATGGTAGTCTGCTTTAAGGTTAGTACTTAAATAATAATACAAATGGCAGGCCATTTGAAAATGAAAGATGTAAGCAAATCAGGGTAGAAGTTTGTGCGCCAGTATGTTTTAGCTGCATCAATGATTATCAGACAAAATGAAAATAATGAGAGAACAATATGAACGGACAAAATAATGCCCAACGACGAAGATTAGATTCATAATTGACTGACATTAGCGAAATTGTGATAATAAATTTATAATACAAACTTTTAATTAAGCATGATGCATATAATACCAAGAGGTCCAAATAGAAATCGAGATTTATGATTCTTCCCAGGATATCATAAAATGGTTTCACGAAGGTTAATTCCCTTTTCATTCTCAACCGATAAATTATCACAAAGGCAGCACTTAGAACCCTGAAAGAATGTCCAAAAATTATATAACCATTGAGAAAATATAGTAGAAAATGAACAATATAAAGATTCTATTACAAATACAAGAAAAAGAAAACTCCTTTCTCCAAGAACTAGCACAAAAAATGAAATTGTAATGCATGTACATGAAGTAGAAACCTGAGTATCACTCTTCAAGTTCTCCCATCAGATCAATATTATTAAATTCCAGAAACAGCCCAACAGTTAAGAACATGAACATCAAACAATAAAAATGATCAGCTCCCCAATGGAGATAACAGGAAACTAAACACAGCCCCCTTTACCTTGGAAAGAAGAGAAACCTTAAAAAGAAGTGGGGGAAATACAGATTACCAACTTCTTCTCGATTCTTGAACCCATACATAAGAAAAAAAAAAGTGAAGTGTTATATGACCTATGATTCATACAATTTTTAATGATGAAATGCAACTTCTGAAGAAAATAAGATGTGCAAGAATCTTGAAGAACATTAATCCCTTCATATCCTCAAACAGACTGGGAATTTGGGATCAAGAGGAATCAGATTAAACCTAAGGCAAATTTGAATAATTAGGAATTACACCCCGGTTTCATGACAAAATCCAAGCACCATGTTGTACCTTTTTCCAAGACAAGTTCAAAGCATGAGACTTTAATGCACGCACGTAAAATACAAACCACCTTACTACACTCTACTTCTGCAAAAAGATCACGATAATAGTAAAATAATAGCAGGCCACTTGAACATGAAAGATGTTGGGAAAATAAGGGTAGAAGTATGTGCGCGAGTATGTTTTCAGTTGCATCAATGATTATCCCGACACTGAAAATAATCAGAGAGCGATATGAATGGACAAAATAATGCCCAACCATGAAGATTAGATTCATAATTGACTGACAGATGCACAATTGTGATAACAAATTTATAATGCAAACTTTTAATTTAAGCATGATGCAAATAATATCAACAGTTCCAAATAAAACTCGAGATTTTGTGATTGTTCCCCGGTTTCTAGAGCGAAAATGATTTTATGGTTTAAAGAATGTTAATTCCCTTTTTATCCTCAACTGATAAGGTATCAATGAGGCAGCAATTAGAACCCTGAAAGCATGTCCAAAAATTATACAACCATTGAGAAAATATAGTAGAAAATTAGCAGTATAAAGATTCTATTAGAAAATACAAGATTATTTTTTTCCCGTTCTCCTAGAACTAGAACAAAACATGAAATTGTAATGCATGTATGTGAAATAGAAACCTGAGTATCACTACTTCAAGTTCTCCCAACAGATCAATATTTATTGAATTCCATAAATCAACCTCGCAGTTAAGACCATCAAACAATAAAACTGATCAGCTTCAAGTGGAAATATCAGGAAAACAAAACATAGCAGCCTTAGCATTGGATAGAATAAAAACCTAAAAAGAAGAGGGGGGGAGAAAAGGATTGCCTAACTTCTTCTAGATTCTTGAACCCATACATAAAGGGACACGAGTGTGGAGAGTGTAATACAACCTATGATGCGTACAATTTTCAATGATGAGTTGCAACTTCTGGAGAAAAAAGAGGTTCAAGAATCTAGAAGAACGTTAATCCCTTCACATCCTCAAACAGTCTGGGATGAAGAGGAAGCAGATTAAAACCAGAAGGCAAATTTGAATAATTATGAGAATTATACCCCAGGTCATGAGACCAGACCCAAGAAACATGTTCCCTTTTCCGAGACAAGTTAAAAGCATGAGATTTTAATGCACGCACGTAAAATATAAACCAGCTTATTACTCTCTCAACTTCTGCAAAAAGATCGAGATAATAATAAATCAAACGGGAGAAAAAGGAGAAGAAAACATATCAGGAAAACAACGTTGTAAGCCCCAGAATTGAGGCCATCAAACCAACGGAAAAAGAAACGGGACAACGATAATCATATCCCCACTGAAAAAGTACAAGAAAACAAAATAATCAACCTTGAAGTTGGAATCAAGAAAAACCTAGAAAAGAAAAAAACAATAATAACCCGTTTCTCCGATATTCTTCAACCAGTAGGAAGATATAAAATCACTACCTCACATATAAACCAGATTACCACTGTCTCTACTCTGCCAAAAGATCGGAACGAATACAAAACCAAAGGGGAAACAAAAAAGAAAAAGAAAACATCTCAAGAAAAAAAGCAGTTGAGGCCATCAAGACAACGAGAAAAAGAAAAAGAGACGACGATAATCACGTCCCTAATAGAAAAAAAGGTTGAAGAAAACAATAAACATCGGCCTTGGAGTTGTAATCAAGAAAAAAACCTAGAAAAGGAAGAACCACGAATAGCCTACTTCTTCGAAATTCTTCAACCCCATATGGCGCGCGAGTAAACATATGTTTCTCACTCAACGATGCATAGTCGAACGATTTCCGATGCGCAATTGCACCTCTCCAATGAAGAAAAAGGAGGATGAAGAACAATGCAAAGCAATAGTTTACATATATTCTTCGTACAACGGACACACCGACTAATTGCTGGACGCTGGCGAGAAAGATGCAGAGAGAGAAGAAAATATCTGGAGCATGAATGGCGTACGAGATTTATTTATTACTTTAGGAGAAAGATCGAGCAGGGATCCAGTGCATCCGGTGTTTCCAACATTCGTGCGACTGACTGACTTTAGGGTTTTTTATTACTTTGATTAATTATTATTGATTTAAATTGATTTAGAGCAAATTTTAATTCACCAGGTCAAAACTGCTTGATTTACTCATAGCAACCGAAATAATAATATTAAAATATCCAATGATTGGGAATTTTTTTTTTTATATTTGATATAATTATACGTAAATTTATATGCTTTGATAAATTATATTTAGTATTTCGAACTTCTATACCTATATAACAAATACATATATTCATTTGTCAAAATTCAAATAACTTACATATATAATTGAATAAAAATTTATATTTATTCTCAATTGACTTATTATTGACTCGTATAAAGTAAAAATTTTTGTACCGTGTTGATTTTTACTCTCGTTGATTTTTTAAAAAATTTGAAAAATATAAAAAAGAGTGGGTAAAATAAATAATTTTCAGACGGTATTAGTTTATAAAAATATTTCAAAAAATTATAAAATATAGATAAAAAATTTATAATTTATAATTCAAAATAACATTCTGATTAGTTTATTACAAAAATTGAATATAAACCTAACAGAGCCTAACGAAATTGACTCATTGTTGGACATGCATTAAAATTAAATTATTGCTTATAATTTATCAAAAAATAAATCAAAGCGTTGTTTATAATTTATCAAATAATAAATCAAAATCATTTTTTTATAATTTCTCAAACAGTACATAGCTATTTGTGACTACACCAACATTTGTGAAGGTTGGTTGTGATTTATCGTTATTTTTTTTACAATTGATATTCGACTCAACGTGTTTTTATTATACTGATTGCATTTGAATATTATTTTCCATCAAAAAGTTCAAAAAAATGCATTGTGTTGAACGAAATGGAACATGACCTTAAAAATAGCTAACACGTGTTGTTTAAATCGGACATGAAACGTTTTAAAATGAATAAATTACAGTTATTTCTCTTCATATTTAGAAAGCTATAAATATCCACTTAAAAAATAAATAATCACGTACTCAATAGATGGTTAGAAAAAATTACTATATTACCCTTATACTTTTTTTAAGAAAAAAAGACATTTGGAAATGTAATATATATATATATATATATATGAGAACGGGTAAAGTAATAACGCATAGAGAATATTTAATTTATAAGAATATATTTTATTTTTTGAAAATATATATTTAATTATAATTTACAACTCTTATTGGTATTTTATTTATTTAATTACACAAATTGGATGAAATTATAATGAAACTAATAAATTTGGCTTGCTATTAATACCACGTTATAAGCAGTGATGTGTTGTATAAAAAAGTTTTTTGTAAAAATAAAATATAATTATTGTATATGACGTGATATATTTTTGTTGGAATTAATA